>NC_136913.1:109990605-110421201 GCF_949752795.1 Hyperoodon ampullatus | reverse complement strand
TCTCTCCCTCTCTCTCTCTCTCTCTCTCTGTCTCTCTTCCCCTCTCTACCCCCTCCCTCCATATATATATATATATATATATATATATATATATATATATATATATATATGCTGCCACTATGAAAAACAGTATGGAGGTTCCTTAAATAACTAAACATAGAGCTGCCATATGATCCAGCAATCCCAATCCTGGGTATATATCTGGAAAGATCAAAAACTCTAATTGGAAAAGATATATGAATCCCAATATTCATAGCAGCACTATTTACAGTAGCCAAGACATGAAAACAAGCCAAGTGCCCATCAACAGATGATTGGCTTGAGAAGATGTGTTTGTGTAGGCACACAATGTAATATTATTCAGCCATAAAAAGAATAAAATATTGCCATTTGTGGCAACATGGATGGACCTAGGGAATATTATACTTAGTGAAGTAAGTCAAACAGAGAAAGACAAATACTATATGATATCACTTATATGTGAAATCTACAAATGATATAAATGAATCTATATACAAAACAGAAACAGACTCACAGACATAGAAATCAGACTCTTGGCTACCAAGGAGGAGAGGGAGGGAGGGCCGAATTAGGAGTATGGGATTAACAGATGCAAATTACTATACATAAAATAGATAAGCAACAAGGATTTACTGTATAGCACAGGGAACTATATGCAATATCTTATAATAACCTACAATGGAATATAATCTGAAAAAAATAACTGAATTACTTAGCTGTATACTTGAAACTAACACAATATTGTAAATCAATTGTACTTCAATAATAAAAAAATAAAGGGTACTAAATTGTTTCAAATGTTTTTTTCTCCATCAATTGAGATGATCATGTGGGTTTGTTTATTTTCATGATGCTAATGTGGTATATTCCACTGATTTTCATATGTTGAACCAGTTGAACCATTGGTACATTCCCTAATTTTCATTTGATCACAGTTTATAATTAATTCTTTACTATACTTTTTTTTATTGTTTAGGAGTTCTATAACATGCATATATTTGTATAATATTTGTATCATTTTTTACAGCTTTATTGGAGTATAATTGCTTCACAATGGTGTGTTAATTTCTGCTTTATAACAAAGTGAATCAGTTATACATATACATAATATACTCTTGAATTTTGTTTGACATTGTTTTATTGAGAATGTTTGCATCAATACTCATAAAGAATATTGGTCTTTAGTTTTCTTTTCTTGTAATATCTTTTTCTAGTTTTTGGAATTCAGGTAGTATTGGCCACACAGAATGAATTAGGCAGTCTTTTCTTCAAATTTTTTTGGAGTTTGGGAAATATTGGCATTAATTCTTCTTGGAGTGTTTGGTAGAATTCACCATTGATGCCATCTGATCTTGGAATTTGCTTTGTTGGGAGGTTTTTGATTACTGATTCTATCTCCTTTCTCATTATTGATCTGTTCAGATTTCCTATTTTTTCATGATTCAATTTTGGTAGGTTGTGTATTTCTAGGAATTTTTCCATTTCATCTAGGTTATCCAATTTGTTGGCATGTAATTTTTCATAGTACTCTTACAGTGTTCCTAATTTTTATAAAATTGGCAGTAATTAGTCTCTTTTATTCATAATTTTAGTATTTGAATCTTCTCTACTATTGAAGCTAGCTTATGGTTTTTCAATTTTGTTGATCTCAAAGAATCAACTCTTTGTTAGGCTAATTTTTTCCTATTTTCTACTTTTTATTTTGTTCTTACCTTTCTAGTTCCTTAAGGAGTACATTTAGGTTGCTGATTTGTTATAGTTCTTCTTTTTTAATGTAAGTGTTTTTACGGCTATAATTTTTCCTCCTAGCACAGCTTTCTCTGCATCCTATAAGTTTTGGTGTGTTGTATTTTCATTTTTATTTATCTAAAGATATTTTCTTATTTCTCTTGGGACTCTTCTCTATGACCAATTTTTCTTTAAGAATGTGTTTAATTTCACATATGTGTGAATTTTACAGTTTTCTTTCTGCTATTGATTTTTAGTTTTACTCTATTGTGATCAGAAAAGAAACTTTATATGATTGTATTATTTTAAATTTTATTGACTTATTTTATGGCCTAATGTATGATATATCCTGGGGAATGATTCATGTGCACTTGAGAAAAATGTGCATTCTGCTATTGTTGAATGGAGTGTTCTGTATATGTCTGTTAGGTCCAATTCATCTATAGTGTTTTTTAATTCCTCTACTCCCTTATTGTTTTTCTTTCTGTTTTTCCTATCAGTTATTAAAAATGAGTATTGAAATCTCCTACTGTTAATTTTGAGCTTTCTATTTCTCCCATTAATTGTTCAAATGTTTCCTTTATATCTTTAGAACCTCTGATGCATTATGTGTATAATTGTCATATCTTCTTAGTGAATTAACCCTTTAATCATTATATAATGTCCTTCTTTCTCTTGTAACAGGTTTTGGCTTAAAGTCTATTTTAACTGATATTACTATAGTCACCCCTGCTTTCTTTTGTTTACATTTGCATGAAATATCTTTCCATCCTTTCACATTCTACCTGTGTGTACTTAAATCTCAATTGAGTCTCTTGTAGACAGCATATGTTTGGATTTGTTTCTTTTAAACCACTTTGCCAATTCTATATCTTTTGATTGAGGAGTTTCATTCATTTAAATTTAATTATAGGGTTGTGTCCATCTTTGCTGTGTATTATTTGTTTTCTCTATGGCTGGCAGCTTTTCAGGTCCGTCATTTGCATCCTTAATGCCTTCCCTTGTGTTTTGTTGATACGTTTGTAACTATATGCTTTGATTCAGTTCTCATTTCCTTTTGTGTATATTCTATCAATATTTATTACTATAGGGGTTACATATAATGTCCTAAAGCTATAAAGAACCTATTTTAAACTGATATTAAATTAACATCAGTCCATTCAAACTTCTACTGTGTTACAACCCTACCACTCCTCACTTTGTTATTTATATCACAAGTTGTATCCTTAAATATTGTGTATCCCATTATCATAGATTTACAATTATTTTTATTCTTTTCTCTTCTAAACCCTGTAGAAGAATAAAAAGTGTAGGTAGAAACCAAAATTATAATAATACTGGGTTTTATATCTGCCTATATATTTAATTTCACCAGAGACCTTTATATTTTCATATGTCTTTGATTTACTGTCCAGCCTCCTTTTGTTTTGTTTCAACTTGAAGGACTCCCTTTAGCATTTCTTGGAGGGCAGGTCTAATGGTATTGAACTCCCTCAGCTTTTGTTTATCTGAAAATGTCTTAATTTTTCCCTTAGTTTTTCAAGGACAATTTTGCCAGATATGTAATTTTTGGTTGACAGTTTTTTCTTTTAGCACTTTGAATGTATCAGTTCACTACCTTCTGGCCTCCAAAGTTTCTGATGATAAATCTGCCAAAAATCTTATTGAGGATCCCTTGTATATGATAAGTCACTTCTCTCTTGCTACTTTCAAAGTTCTGTTTGTCTTTGTCTTTTGACCAAAGTTTAATTATAATGTGTATCACCGTGTCCCTTTGAGTTCAAATTACTTGGAATTCACTGAGTTTCTTAGATACTTATATTCATGTCTTTTATCAAAATTGAGAAGTTTACAACCATTATTCTTCAAATAGTCTCTCTGACCCTTTCTTCTTCTTCTGGGACTTGCACAGTGCATGTGTTGGTCTACTTGATGTTGTCCCACAAGTCACTTAGGCTCTATTCACTTTTCTTCGATTTTTTTTTTTGACTAAATAATTTCCATTGCCTATCTTCACATTTTCTCATTCTTTCTTCTGCATGATCAAATCTGCTTTTCAAACATTTTCATTTCAGTTCTTGCACTTTTCAGCTCCAGAATTTCTTTTGGTATCTTTAATAAAGGGGGAAAATGCTGCCTTCCTTTGAAATCCTTTGGAAGTCTCTTCAGCCAGAGGGAGAAGGGTTTACAAGAATAGGGAATTATGCCACCACAATGGTCATCACCTTTTTGGCTGCATCTCTGTGATGAGAAGCAGCAATCATTGATCAAAGTGCAGATCCTTGATATTTGGAGAACAGAGTTTTGCTCACCCTCACTCCCACAAACTGTGTGCAAAATGCTCCAAGAATACATTGACACCAACCTGTCTTGGGGCTGAGGGGTCGAGCATTGGTTTCTATACAGTGTTAAAAACTGATATTGACCAACATTAACTACAATTTACTATCCAAGCCTTCCCTTGGGAGTTGCAATCCTTCAATAGACTCCAGAGTTCCAAAATAATTACACCAGACATATTCTGACAGTGCAATTGTTGTCTAAGTGGGGAGACAGATTTCTAGTGTTTCCTATTTCATCATCCTTCATGAATGCTCCCTTTCTTGTAGCCTTCTTGAAGTGTTAATGACCTTTAGTGATGTCCCTTTGTGATAGTTAATTTTATTTGTAAATCTGACTGGGCTATGGGATAACCGAATAGCTAGTGAAACATAATTTCTGGATGTGTCTGTGAGGATGTTTCTTAAAGAAATTAACACTTGACTCAGACTGAATAAAGAATATCTCTTTCATCAATGTGGGCAGGTATCATTCAATTCATTGCTGGCCCATATAAAAGTAAAAGGCACAATAATGGCAAATTCTCTTTCTTTCTTTTTGAGTGGTAACGTCCATCTTCTCCTGCCCTCAGACATTGGAGCTCCTGGTTCTCTGGCCTTTGGATTCCAGGACTTATACCAGTGCCACCCACTCATCCCCAGTTCTCAGCACTTTGGCCTTGAACTGGGAGTTACAGCATTAGCTCACTTGGTTCACAGGTCTTTGATCTTGGACTGAATTATATCACCAGCTTTCCTGGTTCTCCAGCTTGCAGTGTATCCTGCCATATCTCAGCCTACATAATTGCATGAATTAATTCCCATAATAAATTTCATATATATATATATTTATATATATATAAATTTATGTAAAAAATTCATCTATATATCCTATTGGTTCTGCTTCTCTGGAGAAGTCTGACTAATACTCTCAATTTTTATAACTTCTTGCTTCTGTACTTAATTAGACTCACCAAGGTTTATCAATTTTACTAGGCTTTTCAAAAAGCTAGTTTTTTTGTCCTCTGTATAGTATGATCTTATCACATATATTTCATTTGTTCTTATTTGCATTTTTTCTTTGAGTTTAATTTGCTGTTGGTTTTCTTATTTCTGAGTTGAAGTCTCAGCTTATTGATATTCAGTCATTTTTATTTTTCAATGTATTTATTCAAGGTTCTATATTCTTCTCTAAGTATTACTTTAGTTTTGTCACTGAACTTTTAAAAATTCTTTACTGAAGTAAAACATCAGCAACAAAAGTACATAAATTGCAATATACATCTCAGTTAATTATTATAAAGTGAACTCACCGGTTTAATCACTAGGTGATCAAACATATGAGATAACTATCACTTCAGATTACCCCTTGTACCCTTTTTTAATCACTCCTCACTGCTTCTTTCCTAAAGGCCTCCAAAATTAGAGCTTCTAAGTTAATAAATTTTGTATATTTTTAAAATTTAAATAATGGATTCATAATCTTAGTGTTCTTTTTGCTCATCTTCTTCCCTTTATCATTTTGTTTATGAGTTTCATTCATTTTGTGTGTGAGCTCTATTTCCTTTATAGTATTCTACTGTATTTCAACTTGCAGAATTTACTGTATCTCAATTTACAGAAACAATGGTGTAATGAAAAATATTGTATATGTCTTTTGGTACTCATTTCCTCCCAATTCTGTTTGGTATATACCTGGATGTGAATTTGCTAGACCATATTCAACTTTTGTAGACAATTTTTTCCAAGTGATTTTACCAATTTACATACTCATCAGCAATAGATGATAGTTCCTGTTGCTTCACATTTTTGCCAATAAGTATAGTATTTTCACTCTTATTTTCATATTAGCATTTTCGGTGGGTGGGCAATTGGATCTCATCCTGGATTTAATTTTCACTTTCCTGAGTATTGAGGATTGACATATTTTCTTATATGTTCATTCTTTGTATAGTCTCTTTTTTGCAATCTCTGTTTTATATTTTAATTTTTAAACTTTTTAATTTGTACTATTACAAAATATTGCTGTATTCCCCATGTCATACAATACATCCTTGAGCCTGTCTTGCACCCAATAGCTTGTACCTCCCAATCCCCCAACCTCTTTACTGCTCCTCCCCTCTTCTCCCCATTGGTAACGACTAGTTTTTTCTCTAACCTGTGAGTCTGCTTTTTTCTTGTTATATTCAGGAGTTTGTTGTACTTTTTAGATTCCACATATATGTGATGTTGTACAGTATTTGATTTCTCTGTCTGATTTATTTCTTGGTCGAAGTATATAAGTCAAACATTTGATCATGTACTGTCTAACTTACTGCAATGCCTATTTTAGACTCTTCCCTATTTTTCTATTGAGTTGTCACATTTTCAATATTACTTATAGTAGGTTGTATATTTTCTCTTTGAAACTTTATAGATTATATAGATGGCAAATATATTTTCAGAGTGTAGGGCTTTTGTTTTCATTCTTTTAATGTATTTTGATGAACAGAAGCTCTAAATTTTAATATAGCTGAACTATGAAATATTTAATTGAAGTTTATATCCATTTAAAGACATTTTAATACTTTAATTAAAATTTATATAGTATTTTAATATTTATATCTATAAACAATGGCAGATTGATTTTAGTTTACCTCTATTATTTATATCTGCCATGTAATTGAATTTAATTTTTGTTATACGTAGTTGCCTCCTGTCATTGATTTTCACTTTCATCTTTTCTAATGTATACATTAATTCTATTAATTTCTCTCTAACATTGGCTTTAGTTACATTCCACAATTTTGCAACATTATCATTCCATTCACACAAATTTTAATTTCCATTCTGAAATTGTTTTACCTATAATTATTTAGAAGTATTTTGCTTACTTTCCAAACCTGTGGACATTTTTAGTGTTTTTAAAATTAATTATTAGCTTAATTTGTCTCTTTTCAGAACATATACTGTATGATATTAATGTGTTGCTTATTTTTTCAAATTTTATAAATTTATTATTTGTGCTTTATACATCTATGACATGCTGTCTAATTTACCTTCTATCTGAAGAATGTCGTTTAATATTTACTAGAGTCTGATGATGACCAATAATTGTAGTTTTTGCTCATGTGAATTTTTTTCTATTTCACCTTCATTCATGAAGAATACTTTTGCTGAGTATAGTATACTAGGTTAGAGTTTTATTTCAGCACCCTGAATATATCATTCCATTGTCTTCTGGCTCACTTTTTCCATTTGAAGAAATATGGAAATCTAATTGTTTATATTTAAAATTAATTTTCCTTCGGAGAATTTTTTTTATTTTTCCCTTTATCTTTAGTTTGACTCTAGAATTTCTGTGTGTCATTTTCTTCTAGTTTATCCTACTTGGGGTGCATAGGTTCTCTTGAATCTGAATCTTGTCAGCCTTGTCTGTTTTGGACAGATCTCAGTCATTGTTTTTAAATTTTGCTTTTGTCCCATTTCCTGTATTCTTTCTGCTGGAATTTCAATTGCACGTACATTAAACTTTCATGCTTTATATATTCTGTCTCTGAACTTCTTTGTTTTTGGACACTTCATTCTGTACAGTTTTGTTATCTTTCATTTTACTAAATATGTATATTTCTCCAATCTATAGTTAAAACATTCAATGAATTCTTAATTTAATTACTCTATTTTTAGAATTTCCATTTAACTATTTTTTATACTTTCTCATTCTCAAATCAGTTTTTTATCTTTTTATATATTTGAAAAATTAACTATAGTTAAAGTCTTTGTCTAGTAGTAACATTATTTTTATTTCCATGTGTCTGTTTTTCTGTCTGATTTTTTTCCTTGCTTTCTAGTTAGTACTTTCGTTTTCTTGTTTCATTGTGTGTTTAATTATTTTTTATTTAGTCTAGGATATTGCGTATAAAAAACAATTATAGGGAGTTCCCTGGTGGCCTAGTGGTTAGGATTCTGGGCTTTCACTGCAGTGGCCCAGCTTCAATCCCTGGTCAGAGACCTGAGATCTCACAAGCCACGTGGTGCAGCCAAAAATAAAAACAAAGAAACAAACAATTATAACACTAATTTCAGTCCAAAGATGATTTTTTTCCTCCACAGAAATTTTTCTTTTATTTTGGCAAGTATTTAGGGGCACAGTTAATCTCTAATTACCTAAATCCAATGATAGGGATTGTGATGATTTGACACTGCTCCCATCACTGGGAGTGAAGATTTATTTACAGCACCATCTTATTCCTAGGATGTAAATCTTTAGGGTCCCATTTCAAACCATGAGAATTTTACTAGGGTGTTGCCTCCTTGGCAGAATTTAACTTGAATTTTGTCCTCTTGAGCCATGTAAAATTCTCAAAATCTATTCTCAGTTTTCTGTCAATTAATGCTGCTTCTGAAATTAACAAGTGCCTCTAAAAAAGAAAAGCTACCATAAATGCTGGATTCACATCTCTGGGTATCCATTTTCTTCCAGATTTTAGTCACATAGGTAGTTGCCACATTTTTAGCTCTGAATTACTTTTAAGCAGGTTTTTATAATATTGTGCCAAGCTTTTCTAGTTTTACTCCATGAGAGTGTTGTTTCATACTAACTAGACTGCTATTACTATGTGTGAATATCTGTTCCATTCCTCTCTAGTTGACTCTAAATTTTAGGATATTTTTTCTTTCAGTCAGACATGTTTCCATATAGCTTCCACTAATTGATGCAAATTCTACCACCATAGCTACATAGAAAATATCTGATCCAAATTCTGCATAATTACCTATAAAATACATGAAGGGAACTCAGTTAGTAAGGCTTAGCTGCTAGTAACAGAAAACCTAAACTGATGTTATTCCAAATGAGGTAAAATAACTTTTCTCTCATATAAACAAAATCCAGAGATATGCATTCCATAGCTGGTATAGAAATTCTATGATTTCTTGTCTATGGGCTCCTTCTAGATTGTTTTACTGCAATTGTAAGATATTGCTTCTACTTTAGGGTGAAAAAATGGCTGCTCCAGCTTTACTTAACAGGTCTGCATTCCAGTCATCTATTAAAAGGAAAAGAGGTGACACCTCTACCTTTGTAGACAATTTCCAGAAGGTATGCATATGATTTCTGATGAATCACATTTTCAGATAACTAGTCATATGACTGAACTTGTCTTCATTGGAGGTCTGGAAATATTCAATATCATCTTTAATTTTGGATGTCATTGTCCAGATCAAATTGCCATTATATTCCTCAGAAAAAAAAATAATGCGAATTGGAATACAACTAAGTTTCTTTGCCACAGTGATAGGCCTATTCCTCTGCCCTACCTCTCAAAATTGTCTCCATATTTTGTTTATCTTTTCTCATATGACATAATGCTTTATCCATCAATCTAATTGTTAGTTACTGGACATGTCTTATGTACCATGCTAAGTATATTATGTTAAGGGAATAAAATGTCTAATGAAACTTGGTAGCTACCCTAATACTACCCTAATATTTAATAAGTATGACCTGCTCAAGGTAAAATGTATGATGTTTTCAACCTCCCTAACATCATCGACAGAGGCTAATATTGCATTAGGTTTTGGCAATTGGGTGATTCTGTTGACTCTAACTCTGTTGAAAGACAGTGTTAAAATATGCCCTTAAGCCACATTTCTCCAAATATGTATTTGTATACTTGTTTTTTTGTATCTCTGTTAAATTTTGTCATGTTAGATATATCCTCAAAATCTGGTGTATGGTAATAACTGTGTGTTATCCAGTAGTGTCTCCCCTTACAGCACTGGGTCATGTGCAAGTTGTATTATCATGGTCTTAATGTACTTTTCCAGATCCTTCCATAACAATGACAACAACAACAAAACATTTATAGAAATGATCCAAATGTATTCCAAGATATCATGTTAAAAACTTTTTCCTTAGTGTTTATGTTTCTTTTTAGTAAATGCAGATAATTCATGTTGATTAATGCAAGACTAACTGCCATTTTTTATTGCAAAAATTCAAGAGAGTTCCTGAATTCCTAAACTTTTGTAGATGAAAATGCATTCCCAATAGATATCCTTACTGGCAATAGCTGTCAGTTTATCTGATTTTTTTTTTATCCATTTGCCTCTTCTACCATCAGCTTTAACAGATGCCTATATAATAAAACACACACACACACACACACACACACAAACACACACACCAGCTTTGCCACTTAGAAATCTTAGTCATAGGTGCCTCAGTGTAATTCTATTCACATGGAAGAAAGAACAAAAAATAAAACAGTTCAGAGCTGGAAACATTACCATTGCCATTTTTTACTGGAAGGAGCACCCAGGTATTTTTCACTTTGGAAATAAATGACTGTTCTTCTCAATTCCCACTTTTAGTTTTTGACCTGTGGTCTACAGGGCTAATTTATGTGAATTCTTAAAAAATACTATTTATGGAAAACTTTGTTTATTCATTGGTTTTACACTAAAAAGTAAACAATACTTTATTTTTATTCTTTTGTACTATATGGCATACTAAATGGTAAAACTATGGAGCAGGCTCTGACTGTCATTCATTCTATGAACAAGAAATGAAACCACAAACAACTAATTGTGCATATACTTGCTATATGCCATTCATTTTTCACAAAACGATTCCTAATTACTTCTAAATTGTTTTTAAGGTCAAGCAAATAGCTCCCTATCTTGCTGTATTTTTTTTTCAAATACTATGCCTGACAAAATCAAGGAACATAAATCATAGACTTTAAATGGACAAGTTAGTTTATTTGTAAGTTCACGGTGGGAGAAAAGACAATAAAGTTTAGATGACCCTGAGATTTTTTTTATCGTAATGTCATATAGATGAAAAGGTTTATGAAAAATAAGCAAATTTACACAGCTCAAAAGCTAGACCAAGCTCTAACTACAATTATTGTCTTTTTTTTGTGAAATAATGTCACTTCTGCCCTTTCCATACCGGATTTAATCACATTCTTTGAGTTTTATTTATTTATTTATTTATTTATTTAGGAAATGCATTGGCCTGTCTTGCTGTTTGCTAGTGAAAGTTAGACAATCTGATAACTAATTTTCAGAATTAATAAACTATACATCCCTGGTAGCTGTATGCATTAGCAGGTGCTTTCTGGAGGCAGTAGCTGAGTCTAAAAAATGTAATTCTAATGCTGACAATTTCAGATTGCAAAATAAACCTGAAAGCATAATTTTCAGTTTTTCATTTAGGTGGCTACTTTCTTCATTTAAGCAGAGACAAATCTTGTTTAGTTGTTTGAAAGGTCTTTTAAAGACACTTGTTATCTTCAGTCATCCATTCTGACTCTAAAAATATGTTACTGGCATACAATTTCCTTTGTTTCCAATGGGATGGTTATCCTATGAGTATAGATAAAGTTGCAAAGACTTTTTTGCTTAAAAAACACTTTAACAATAAATAAGTAATGGCATTATACTCATGGTTTCACTTTTTATGGCAGTAGTCCTCAGATTTATCTTTGGTTTACAAAACCAGCTTCATGAAGATTTTTCAGGTTAGAAAGCCCACTGAACAGTGTAATATTCTTTCTTTTTAGACAGTATTTTGGGATAAATTACAAAAACACTCAATTTCAGGAAAAATAAATAACTTAATTGTATTAATATGCATCAAGATGCATTAACTTTTTAAAAATTATTTATTTATACTAATAAAAACTTATTTATCAGGCAAGCCTGTTTGGAGTGGATTCAGAGAAGATGGCCTAAACATATATTTTGAAACTTTTGCTGGAAAAAATAGTAGAGAAATAAAGGGGTTGCCAAAAGGGGATGAAGAGTATATTTTTTTCAAAGATGGAAGATATTATAGCAAGGTGTATTAACTTTTAAGTCACCTTGTTGTATATAACATCTTGGTACATTTGGTAAGAATGCTTTCATCATTCACCTAATATAACATTTCTAGGTTTTTGTAAATAATGCACTTTGATGGACTGATTATATTACTGAGTAGTCTACCTAATTCTCCAATTCAACTCTTCACAATATATCATTTGCAGAAAAAAATGTAACTCGCAATTGCCAAACATAGACACTAAGGTCATTCAATCAATATGATATCAGAAATTGAAAACTGACATGAATAGTGAAAATACTTAATTTTCCCTTTCATGTACATTGTATAAGCTCCAGCCGTATAGAAATTATTTGTTACTTAACATTTGCCATGTTCTCTCCTCTCTCTGCTCTTTTATATGTGTTGTTACCATTCTTTTCATTCACTCTTTATTCAGGATTAAAATGCCTCACTAAATGATAAGTTCCTTGAAAATCAAGACTCTGCTTATTCATCATCTTCACCTTTCTATCTCTGGTGCCTAATATAGCACTTGGCACATTTTAGGCACTCAATAAATACTTGTAACTGACTATCTGAATGTCAACAAATTAATATCTTAATAATTCCATGACTATTTTAATCATTTAACTGGTATATTATTTTTAGATGATGAAAACATACCTTAATAGAATCGTCAGTTAGTAATTTCTATAATCATATTGTGATGGCGAGTAGGGGAAACATTATTAATCACGTATTACAGACTAGAAAGGAAGGTAAAAATTAAGTCACTTGATTAGGATCTCAGCATGGGTATGTGGTAGAGAAACTAACACAACATTGTAAAGCAATTATCCTCCAATAAAGATATATTTTAAAAAAGATATCATAGAAAGGGAATCCTGAAAAAAAAGTCCAAATCTAGTCTTTTAACTCTTTACCCAATTTTCAATCTAACTTATACCCTATTCATTCTTTTATACTACCTTCTACTATCATCCTGCCTCTGACTTCTGTAGGAAAGTCTAACTTTCTTTCCCTTCCCAAATATTCTTCTTCCTTGATGGTAATGCAGGGGTCTATAAACCACAAATCCTGGTAAATCCTGTCCTCTAAGATTCTAGAAACAAATCTTTTTTTTTTCATTTTTTAATGTCAGTACCTAAAGGCATTATACATATAAACGAATGTTCCTTCCATTTGTGGACATTGCAATCTCCTTAATAAATCACCAGGAGGTTTGTTTGATGCCAGCATTTGCCAATTATATCATGAATGTTTATGCATTAGGATAGCACTTTGATTTTTTTATATGCGGTTGGTTTTCAGCTTACAAATCAGCTATTTCGAAAGCTTTGGAAAAAGAAAACTCATCTAGTATTCTCCTTCTCAGAAAAAAATATATAGTCTTGCTGTAAGGGACAAAAGGGAAAAAAATATGTCATACTATTTTTAATATTATTGTACCTATTAGGAGTAAGGAGTTTTACATTTCACTTAGCATTATCACATGGATATATAATTTTGCCCATGTATAAAATTTAATTAAAAGGTGCTTTAAAAGTAAATAATTTGTATAGTTGAAAATATATTGATGAATAATGTCTTTCAAACTATAAAACAAATCACATACATTTTAATATTTTTTATACTTTTGTCTTATCATTTTTGTTAATGTCAGTCAACTCCCTCAAGAGTCTCTATTGATCAAAAAAAATACAAAAAAGTGTAAATTGTCAGAAAATACAGTTGAAACAGAGATTTTATTAAATTAAAAATAAATTATTATGAGTAGCACATATTAAGTTCATTAGATACAAAATATACAAAGAGGTGCAAATAAAATTTTAAAACAGATTTGTTCATTTTATTGATTGGGATAATTCCACATGTACTAGCGGAACACACATATATAACTTAATATCTAAATTAATCTCACAATATTTCAAAAGCATTATATTTGGTCATTTTTTTATCAGCAGGAGATTTCTATATAATATAATGGGCCCATGGAACTAATTCAGAAATCTAGATTAATCAGTGTAAACAAAATAGGCTCTTTATTATTTGCTTCTATTGTTTCAGTAGCTTTTCCTCTCAAAAATTCTAACATATCTATATTCAGTTAAAGGATTATTTATCTTTTACTGACTATAATCTTTACAGTAAGAAATACATCATGATGTTAGAGTCTATTGTGACAAAATATAATATATTTGCTGAATGTTGCAAGTGTTGTTCAGAAATTGTTTCCCATTATGCCTTAAATCCTCCACTATATCCCTCCCTTTCTTTATTCAAAGACCTCAACATTACCTGAACAACCAGTACGGTGGAGTGTCTAGGGAACTGGCATCATGTAACTCCATGATTACAAGGCCTTTATACCATTATAGCTAGTGATCATATTATGCGGTACTTTGAAATTTTTGGAAGCTAAGCCAACAAATCTTCATAAGATGGACAATAACACATCTAAGTAATTCCTTCAAGGTGGCTTGGTTTGAATTGGACTCTTTGAAGTTGGTCTTTTGTTTTTGTTGTTGAATTGATCCTTATAAGAATAAACTTACTGCTTATGAGCAGTAACCATGAATAGAAGGCAGAAGCTCTGTAAGTGTATTGTTTCTCGACTCTTCTACTTTGATTACTTTGGTGACTATACCATCAAACATCTTCTAATGTGAATCCCTGGTGTCCTTTATTCTTGCAGAATATTTTTAAAATGGAAGTAAGTGTTTTATCTTTTATGTTCAGATAAACACAAAGCTTTATTAGTCTTTGCTTGTGACTTACTGGCAGGATTTATGTAACAATTTCATTCATTAAAGATATAGAGTTAAATAAAGGTTTGGGTCTGGTGTTATATCCGTAGAGAACTCCAGGTAGTAAATATAATTTGATAATAGAGAAAATTCTCCATAGGAGATGGATCAAGAAAACATCAATATGATATTGGTTAAAAAGATTTTTATTAGAGTTACAATTCTGAAAGTCATGTATAAATGCCTTTTCATTGTACTTTCTTTTCCTTTTTTTGAAAATCAAGGAAAATGGAATCTACTTAGTATCTACATATCAATAACAAATGTAACAGTTCTGGTTTTAAGATCCCTCACAGACGTATCCAAAAGTAATCCCCTAAAAAATCAACTGTCACCTACGATTTTGCTTTAAAAATAGTAAAGTGTGCTGGGATCTTTATAGGAATCTGTGTGTCACTTCAGGATGAATTCAGAGTTCATAACTACTGAAGATATTAAAATGTAACAAAAATTATAACTCAGAGATAAGTAATTCTTCAGGAAAGACAATATGCTGGTTAGATTGGGAAAGGGAAAGAGACACACAGCTAAAAATACATGTGATTAAGATACGAAAATATGGAGATGTAGTTAAATTCTTTTTCGAAAACCAAAAAATTGAGGCCAAAAAACATACGGAGCTTGATTCGTAGGAGAATGACTTGGCTGCAGACTTCACAAAAAATGGTATTGTGTTTTGCTCCATGGAAGTTAATGTGAATATCCATATTACTCAGAAAGCTGCCAAATCTTGATTTATTTATTCTCTATTTATTCTCATTCACTATAATCAACTTGGCTTCTCCCCGATGATTTGTAGTAGAGAAAGAGAGAAGCACTCTTAGGATAAGAAGTTGATGACAAGAACCATAAGACATTTTTAGAGGACAGATTTTTAAAAAAACAACCATTGAGATATAGTTCATATACAATAAAATCCATCCATTTAAAGTATACAATTCAATGGATTTTAGTATATTCACAGAGTTGAGCTACCATCAACCATCACCAAAATGGATTTTAGAACATTTTTATCACCCTAAGAAGAAACCCCACAACCTTTACCTGTCAACTCCAAGAACCCATTCTCCCAAGCTCTAGGAAAATACTTATATACTTTCTTTCTCTATAAAGTTGCATGCTTTGAACATTTCATATAAGTGGAACCATACACTATGTGATTTTTTTTTGTGACTGACTTATTTCACTTAGCATATTTTGAGGTTCATCCATGTTGTAGCATGTATCAGTAATTCATCCCTTTGAATAGATATATTATACCCCATTGTATGGATATACAACTTTTATCCATTTATCAGTTAATAGACATTTGGATTATTTCCACCTTTTGGCTATTAAGAATAATGCTGAGTAGACATTCATTGAATAAGTTTTTGTGTGAGTTTATGTTCTCATTTCTCTTGGTACATACTTAGGAATGGAATGGCTGGGTCACATGGAAGTTTTGTGTAATTTTTTTTTATTGGAGTATAGTTGCTTTACAATGTTGTGTTAGTTTCTGCTGTACAGCAAAGTGAATCAGTCACACGTATACATATATCCCCTCTTCCTTGGATTTCCTTCCCATTTGGGTCACCACATAGCACTGAGTAGAGTTCCCTGTGCTATACAGTCTGTTCTCATTAGTTATCTATTTTATGCATGGTAATGTATATATGTCAACCCCAACCTCCCAATCCATCCCACCTACCCCACCTCCCCCCTTGATATCCATACATTTGTTCTTTATGTCTGTAACAAATATCATATATTAACACATACATGTGGAATCTGTGTAATTTTTTAAGAAACTTCCACATGTATTTCCAAAGTGGCTGCATTAATTATATTCCTGCCAGCAATTTCTCCACATCCTTGCCAATATTTGTTATTATCTGTCTTTTAATTATTGCCATTCTTGTAGGTATCAGGCAGTATCTCATTTTTTTTTAAGTTGAGGTGAAACTGGTTTATAGCATTATGTTAGTTTCAAGTATATAACATGATAATTTGATATTTGTATGCGCTGCAAAGTGATCACCACAGTAAAACTAGCTACAATCTGTCATCTTACAATTGACTCTCCTCACCCATTTTGGCAATCCCCCAACTCTCTTCTCCTTTAGTAATCACCAATGTGTCCTCTATATCGATGAGTAATGTTTTATTTGTTAATTTGTTTTGTTTTTTATATTCCACATGTAAGTGAAATCATAAGGTATTTGTCTTTCTCTATCTGACTTATTTCACTTAGCATAATACCTCAAGGTCCATCCATATTGTTGCAAATGGTAAGATTTCTTTCTTTTATACACCTATGTAGTATTCCATTATATATGTGTATATATATTATATATATATCACAACATTTTTATCCATTCATCTATTGATGGACTTAGGTTGTTTCCATATGTTGGCTATTGTAAGTAATGCTGCAATGAATGTTGAGGTGCATACATCTTTTCGAATTAGTGGTTTTGTATTTTTTAAATAAATATGCAGAAGTGGAATAGCTAGATCATATGGTAGTTTTACTTTAATTTTTTGAGGAATCTCCATATTGTTTCCATAGTGGCTGCACCAGTTTACATTCCCACTAACAGTGTATGAAGGTTCCCTTTTCACATATCCATATGATAATAGCCATTCTAACAGGTCTGAGGTGATATCTCATTGTGATTTTGATTTGCAGTACCCTAATAATTAGCTTTGTTGAAAATATTTTTATGTGAATGTTGGCCACTTATATGTCTTATTTGGAAAACACTCTATTAAGAGCTGCCGTCCATTTTTTATTTGGGTCTTTTTTCCTATTGAATTTTTTGAGTTCTTTATATTTTTTCGATATTAAACCCTTAATGGATATATAATTTGTAAATATTTTCTCCCATTAAGTAGGTTACCTTTTCATTTTGTTGGTGGTTTCCTTAGCTATGCAGAAGCTTTATAGTTTGATATACTTTCACTTGTATATTTTTGCTTTTCTTGCCTTTACTTTTGCAGCCAAACCCAAAAGTTCAATGTCAAATCAATGTTAAGGAGCTTTTACCAGCTATATTTTCTTCTAGGAGTTTTACGACTTCAAGATTACATATGGTGTAAGATAGTGGTCTAGTTTCATTCTTCTGAATGTGGCTGACCAGTATTCCCAACACAATTTATTGAAGAGAGTGTCCATTCCCCATTGTATATTCTTTCCTCCTTTGTTGGAAACTAGTTGACGATATATACGTGGGTATATTTCTGGGCTCTGTATTCACTTCCATTGATGTGTGTCTGTTTTTATGCCATTACCATACTGTTCTGACTAGTATAGCTTTGTACTTAAGTTTGAAATCAGGGCATGTGATACCTCTTCTTTCTCAAGATTGCTTTGACAATTTGAGGCCTTTTGTGATTCCATAAAAATTTTAGGTTTATTTGTTCTTCTTCTGTGAAAAATGCCATTGGAATTTTGATATGGATTGCATTGAATCTATAGATTGCTTTGACTAGTATGGACATTTTAACAATATTAATTATTCCAATCCATGAGCATGAGATATCTTTTCATTTATTTGTATCTTCTTTGATTTCTTTCATCATTGTCTTATAATTTTCAGTCTACATGTTTTTCACTTCCTTGGTTAAATTTATTCCTAGTTATTTTATTCTTTTTGATTCAATTTTAATTGGGATTGCTTTCTTAATTTCTCTTTCTGATAGTTCATTATTAGTGTATAGAAATGCAAGAAATTCTATGTATTGATTTTGTATTCTGCAAATTTACTGAATTCATTTATTGATTCTAACAGATTTTTGGTGGAGTTTTTAGGGCTAAAAAGCCCTTAAAATACCTTATATTAAAAAACATAAGGTATTATATCATCTGCAAACAGTGACAGTATTACTTCTTCCTTTCCAATTTGACTGCCTTTTATTTCTTTTTCTTGCCTAATTGCTCTTGCTAGGACTTCTAATCTTATATTGAATAAAAGTGGGGAGAGTGGGTATTTTGTTTTGTTCCTGATCTTAGAGGGATAGCTTTAAGCTTTTCTCCATTGAGCATAATGTTAGCTGTGGAAATTTTTAATATATTGCCTTTATTATCTTGAGGTGCATTTCCTTTTTTCCCACTTTGGTGAGTTTTTATCATAAATGGATTTTGAATTTTGTCAGAAACTTTTTCTGCAGCTATTGAGATGATTATATGATTATATGATTTTTATCCTTTATATTTTAATGTGGTGTATCACGATGATCGATTTGCAGAAGTTACACCATCCTTGCATCCCTGAAATAAATCCCACTTGGTCACAGTGTATGATTTTTTTTTTAGTAAAGATATTTATTCTTTATTTTATTACTTCTAATTGAAGTGCAGTTGAATTACAATATTATATTAGTTTCAGGTGTATAGCATAGTGATTCAGTATTTTTACAGATTATACTCCATTAAAAGTTATTACAGGATAATGGCTATAATTCCCTGTGCTATACAATATATCCTTGTTGCTTATCTATTTTATACACTGTAGTTTGTAACTCTTAATCCCATTGCACCTCCCCCCTCTCTATCCCCTATGATAACAAGTTTATTATTTTTTTAACATCTTTATTGGAGTATAATTGCTTTAAAATGGTGGATTCTTAACCACTGTGCCATGAAGGAAGTCCCTCCTCTTTCATTTTTTATTTTATTTATTGATCCCTCTGTCTTTCTCTTGGTGAGTCTTACTAAAAGTGTGTCGATCTTGTTACTCTTTGCTAAGAGCCAGCTCTAAGTTGTATTCATCTTTTCTAATGTTTTTTATTCTCTCTTTCATTTATTTTCACTCAGTATTTATGGGACGCACAAAAAGCAGTTTTAAGAGGGAAGTTCATAGGAAAACAGGCCTACCTCAAAAAAAAAAAAGAAAAGAAAAGAAAAAACCTCAAATAAACAATTTAACTTTACACATCAAAGAAGCTAGGAAAAGAAGAACTAACAAAGCCCAAATTTAGTAGAAGGAAGGACAATAATAAATATTATATTTCACATATGAGTGAAAGGCAGTTACAACTTTAAATTTCCCTCTAACAACTGCTTCTGCTGCATCCCATCAATTCTGGTATGTTGTGTCTTTATTTTCATTCATTTCAATATATTTTCTAATTACTCTTACTTCTTCTTTCACCAATTAGTTATTTAGGAACTTTGTTTTATTTCCACATAATTTTGAATTTTCCAAATTTTGTTAAGATTTTAATTTCCAATTTTTTATTCCATTTTCAACAGAGAATGTATTATACTTTGTGTAATGATTTTTAATACTTTTAAATTTATTGAAGATTATTTTATGACCTAGCATAAGGTCTATCCTGGAAAGCAATTTATGTGCACTTGAGAAAAATTTGTACTTTGTTGTTCTTTGGTTGAATAGCCTATAGATGTTCATTTGGTTTAGTTATTGTACAGTGTTGTTCAAATCTTTTATTTCCTCATCAATCTTTTGCCTATTTGTTGTATTCATTATTAAAACTGGTGTATTCAAGTCTCTGTTTTTGTTGGATTATTTCTTTCTCCCTTTAATTCTGTCAGTTTTTATTTCATGTCTTTTTAGGCACTGTTGTTAAGTGTATATTTGTGCTTTTATTTTTTATATCTTTCTAATATATTTATACTTTTACTGTTGTATAATGTCCATCTTTATCTCTAGTAACATGTTTTATACACTATTATTTTGATAATAACCCCTTCCAACTATCTTATGATGCCGTTTGCATAATATACTTTTTACCTTTTTACTTTTAAAGTATTTGCATATTTGAGGATAAAGTGTATCTCGTGTAGATAGCATACATTTGGAATCTTTTTTTAATCCACCAATAATGTCTGTAATTGGATTGAATTTTTAATCAATTCTTGTTTAATCTGTTGATGTAGCTGGATTTATGTCATTTTAACTTTTGTTTTTTTATGTTTCAATACATTTTTGTTCCTCTACTCTTCTTTTAGTGCTTCTTCTTGCATCAAGGCAATATTTTATTTTGTCATACTTTTGTTCCATCAATGACTATCTTACTAAACTTTTTTAGAGATAATTTCTCATTGTTTCCTCTAGGATTTACCACATATACATCTTAACGTATCAGAATCTACTTCAGATTCATACTAACCTAATTTCATTGAGATTTAGAAATGTTACTCATACAGTATTTTACCCCTCTATCTTGTGTTATCATTATATACATTGCATGTATGTACTTGTAACACCCCAAATTACATTTTTTATTATACTTTATAAAATTCTGGATGTATTAAAGAAGCTAAGTGAATAAATGGAATCAAGTTTGTATTTAGAGAGTTTGTTATATTTACCTCTTATCAATTTTAGTTCACATTATGGGTTACTATGGGTTCAAGTTACCATTTGGTGTCACTTCTTTACTTCAGTACAACTTAGCTCTCACATCTTTTGTGTTATTGTCAAATATATTACATCCTATATGTTATAGGCCCAGACAAACACACACTGTTTCATATAATTGCTTTTTAATCAGTCAAGAGAAGAAAGGAGAATACATATACATTTATTCTATAATTTCTAATTAATAATTATTTTGCTCGTGCTCTTTATTTTGTTATGTGGATTTGAATTACAATCTGGGATTACTTGATTTCGGACTGAAGAATTTCTATTAGTATTTCTTTTAAGGCATGTCCACTAGCAAAGAATACTGTTTTTGCTTATCTTGGAATATCATATCTCACCTTACCATTTGAAAGATAGTTTTGCTGGATAAAAGTTTCTTGGTTGACAGTTTTTTTCTCCCTTTTCTTGCCTTTGACTGTGTCACCCCACTGTCATCTGGCATCTGTTTATTTCTAATTGAGGTTTTTTTGTATACATTAAATCATTTTCTTTTCCTCCTTTCCTCCTTTTTCTCTTTGGCTTTCAGTATTTTCTCTATGATGTGTCTGAGTGTGGATCTCAACCTCTTTGTGTTTAACCAGGGTAGAATTAATTTGTCTTCTTGGATGTATAGATAAACATTTTTCAGAAAATTTGGCAAGTTTTCAGCCATTATTTCTTTGAATATTTTTTTTCTACTCCATTCTTCCTCTCTTCTCATTTTGGCACTCCCAGTTATGTATAAGTTGGTTCACTTAAAAGTGTACTATATTTCTCTGAGACTTCGTTCATTCTTCTTTTCTCTTTTTTACTGTTCCTCATACTACATATCTCTACTAATTTATCTACATGTTTACTGTCTCTTCTGCTAGCTCAAGTCAACTCTTGAGCCCCCTCAGTGAATTTTTTTCAGTTTGGTTTTTGTCCATTTTAACTTCAGAATTCCAATTTGGTTCTTTGTTATAATTTCTGTTTCTTCATTGATACGATCCATTTGATAAGATATTGACATTATAGCTAACTTTACCTTTTAAACCATGGTTTTCTTCAGTTAATTGAATATACTTGGTATTGCTCCTCAGGGATCTCAGCCTTGGGTATGTGCACACTCTATGGTTACTAGTGGCTGAGCAGAGCTTATTTTTGACAGTGTTTTTCTTTATCTCTCTGTTAATCTATCTGACTCATTTGCTAGGCTTCATTGATTTACCCATATTTTTTTTTCAATAATTCCCTAGGGCATACGATGCTCCACAGTTTCATCCAATTAACTTCAGGAATGGGTAACTTTTTAAACCAGCCTTTGAGCTTTGTTCTAACCCCAGGAAAACTCTTTTTAGCTGGCTCTTTCTTGGTTTTCTCTGGTGAACTAGTTGGCCTTTTGTTTAGCTTGTTGCTATTAATTAGGAGATGCCCTAATTTGAGTGCCCTTAGACTTTAACATCCTTGCATTCTATTCAAATAACGTCAGTTCCTATGGGTAGATATTTTGATCTCTCTTTTTCTATCAACTTCCTCTAGACCTGTGGGGAAAAACCTGAGCCACTACACTGGGCACATGGCATGGATTTAGCCTCTAGTTTTCTTGAATTCTTTCTATTGGTGTAGAATCTCTGCCCTAAAAGTGAAGTGGTAGAGCATAATTGGAGTCCTAGTATTTCTCAGCCTGATACACCTGTAGCAGAGCCTCCATTTTATGAATGGTGGCTGACTGGAGGAAGAGAGCCCCTGATCTTTTGGCTACACTCACCAGGAATTTAGCTGCTTCTACTAAGAGATGGAAGGTATTTGAAATGTGGAAGTTTGCCCCTCCCAGTGAGATTTTGCACTGGATTATGCACTGAATGTTTAAGAAGTCCCATCTTCTTGGCCACACCCTATTGAGTAGAGCTTTTGTTAAGCTAAACTGGGGATAGAGAAAACTGAGACATGGGTCATTGCTGAAATACCACAGACTATACTTGATCTTAGAGAGTTTTAGTAGATTATCTTTAATAAATGTTTTTTGTTTGTTTGCTACATGTACTTATGACAGTTTCAAGAGAATTTAAATGGTTTTTTAAAAAATAAGCTTCTGAAGTTTTCCTTGTTTTACTGAGGATTGTTTCCGTGGGTCTCCTCACAATGCTATCCCAGAAGTACAACTAGAGATGACATGCTTTGTTTTTTTGCTCTTGTTTACTTTCTTTTTTTTTTACATCTTTATTGGAGTATAATTGCTTTATAATGATGTGCTAGTTTCTCCTTTATAACAAAGTGAATCAGCTATACATATACATATATCCCCATATATCTTCCCTCTTGCATCTCCCTCCCACCCTCCCTATCCCACCCCTGTAGGTGGTCACAGAGCACCGAGCTGATCTCCCTGTGCTTTGCGGCTGCTTCCCACTAGCTATCTATTTTACGTTTGGTAGTGTATATATGTCCATGCCTCTCTCTCACTTTGTCCCAGCTTCCCCTTCCCTTCACCCCATGTCCTCAAGTCCATTCTCTATGTCTGTGTCTTTATTTCTGTCCTGCCCCTAGGTTCATCAGAACCTATTTTTTTTTTTTAAATTTAGATTCCGTATATATGTGTTAGCATACGGTACTTGTTTTTCTCTTTCTGACTTATTTCACTCTGTATGACAGACTCTAAGTCCATCCACCTCACTACAAATAACTCAATTTCATTGCTTTTTATGGCTGAGTAATATTCCATTGTATATATGTGCCACATCTTCTTTATCCATTCATCTGTCGATGGACACTTAGGTTGCTTCCATGTCCTGGCTATTGTAAATAGTGCTGCAATGAACATTGTGGTACCTGACTCTTTGAATTATGGTTTTCTCAGGGTATATGCCCAGTAGTGAGATTGCTGGGTCATATGGTAATTCTATTTTTAGGTTTTTAAGGAATTTCCATAGTACTCTCCATAGTGGCTGTATCAATTTACATTCCTGCCAACAATGCAAGAGGGTTCCCTTTTCTCCACACCCTCTCCAGCTTTTATTGTTTGTAGATATTTTGATGATGGCCATTCTGACCGGTGTGAGGTAATACCTCATTGTCGTTTTGATTTGCATTTCTCTAATGATTAGTGATGGTGAGCATCCTTTCATGTGTCTGCTGGCAATCTGTATATCTTCTTTGGAGAAATGTGTATTTAGGTCTTCCACCAATTTTTGGATTGGATTGTTTGTTTTTTTGATAGTGAGCTGCATGAGCTGCTTGTATATTTTAGAGATTAATCCTTTGTCAGTTGCTTCATTTGCAAATACTTTCTCCCATTCTGAGGGTTGGAGATGACAAGATTTTAACATTATTAATCTTTATAAGTTTTATATCACCTTTGCTAGCTCTTAGGTTTTATAGAACACTGTGTATGTAGGTACTGAAATATAATTCTTGAGAATATTTATATTATTAGTTCCTCAAGTTAATATGAATTTTCCCATTATTTTCTTTAAGAAAATCCAAGAATAAAATAATCAGATCCCCCCACAATTTTATCATTTGATTATATAAACCCAAAAGATAAAATTGAATATCCACTATATGCAATTCTCAGTGCTCTGTAGTGATTGTTAGAGTCATAAATTATGATTTCTCCTATTGTGATGGTTAATTTTATGTGTCAATTTGACAAGTCTTTGTATGCCCAAATTAAACATAATTTCTGTGTGTGTTTGTGATAGTGTTTCTCAATGAGATGAACATTTGATTCAGGGGACTCCATAAAGTTGATTGTACTCTATAATGTGGGAGGGCATCATCAATTCATTGAGGGCCTGAATAGGGCAAAAGGCAAAGGAAGGAGGAATGAATCCATTTTTTTCCTGCCTTACTGTTTGAGCTGGGACATCTTTTCACATCTACTCCTGCTCTTTGACTGGTATTTATACAGTTGACTCTCTAAGTTCTCAGGCCTTCAGACTCAGACTGAATTAAACCACCAATGTTCCTGGGTCTCCAGCCTCCATAATCATGAGAGCCAATCCCTCATAACAAATCTCCTTTTATCTATGTATCTGTATCTATATATTTAATTGTTTCTGTATCTATGGAGAACCTTGAGTAATAAAGACTTTGGTAGTAAAAGTGGTTCTAGAGGAACATAATTTTAAGGATGAGTTTTCTAAATTGGTTCTAGGATTTCTGGAATTGGCTCTCTAATATGATTGGTTTTAATCATCCTAATGTCTCTATTTCCAGTATTAAAGAAAGCGCTGAGATTTCATGGTATGAACTGTTTAATAGAGATACACAAAATATCTGCATTTGATACTCCTAATTAACCCATTTATAAAAAGCAAGGAGATAATGTACCAAAATGTTCATAGCAGCCCTATTTACAATAGCCCGGAGATGGAAACAACCTAAGTGTCCATCATCGGATGAATGGGTAAAGAAGATGTGGCACATATATACAATGGAATATTACTCAGCCATAAAAAGAAATGAAATTGAGCTATTTGTAATGAGGTGGATGGACCTAGAGTCTGTCATACAGAGTGAAGTAAGTCAGAAAGAGAAAGACAAATATTGTATGCTGACACATATATATGGAATTTAAGAAAAAAAAATGTCATGAAGAACATAGGGGTAAGACAGGAATAAAGACACAGACCTACTAGAGAATGGACTTGAGGATATGGGGAGGGGGAAGGGTAAGCTGTGACAAAGTGAAAGAGGGGCATGGACATATATACACTACCAAACATAAGGTAGATAGCTAGTGGGAAGCAGCCGCATAGCACAGGGAGATCAGCTCGGTGCTTTGTGACCGCCTGGGGGGGTGGGATAGGGAGGGTGGGAGGGAGACGCAAAATGGAGGGGATATGGGAACATATGTATATGTATAACTGATTAAATTTGTTATAAAGCAAAAAAAAAAAGGAGATAGGTGATTCTGTATATGATATTTTTGAACATTTTTTGAAAACTAATGAATGTAATGACATTGGTAGGTTGCTCCTAATTTCCCTGGAGAAAATGGTGAGGTAAAGGATGAGCTCAGGGATTCAAATTCCCAGCTCAAGCACCACATGAATGATCTAAAAGTGTTTAAATGTGCCCTGAAGTAGACCTTTATCTTCTGTAGTCTCAGGGCTGAAATTGCTGAAAATCAAACATAGAACCTTCTACTGCAACTGGCTGAATGGAGTGTAATTTGAACTTCCAGTCTCTTAGGGTGTTTACTTTTAAATTGAGGGTGTTGATTAGGAAAGAATGAAATCTTATAAGTTGGAATGGGGACAAGTGGAAGGATCTTGTTGGAGCCTGGGGGCATTGTGCCCCTAAACTCTGATGAGACTTCCTTATTGGAACAAGAGGTCTCCCCAGGCCCAGTGGAATTGGCCTCCTCACCCCCAGCAGAAGTGGCAACCTCAAGTGCATTAGAAGTGGCCTCTCTACTCCCAGTGGCAGCAGCAGCCACACCCCAAGTGGTATCAGCCTCTCCCTCCAAAGTAGTATCAGCCTTTTCACCTCAGTATGGTAGGATTAAGTTGGCATTGCATAAGAAAACTGTAATGACCTCCCCTAAAGGAGTTGCCATGCAAGACAATGCTTATTCTCCTCAGGACCCAGCTCTGCCATCCCTGTTTGTTTCTACAGATATAACCAGACACAAGTCCCATCAGGTCCCTAAAAGTGAGATCTTACCAGGTCCCTAAAAGTGACCCATGAGACCCATGAGATGGTGTACTGCACTCTGAAACAACTACTTGCATTTTCTAATTTATGCATACAGAAATCTGGGGAACCTGTTTGAGAATCAATACTAAGAATGTGGGGTAATATGTGTGGAAGGAACATAAAGTTGGGTCAGGTAAAATTTGACATGAGCCACTAACAAAAGTTTAGTGGCAGCTCATAGAGTCAGAAATGGCTCTAACAATTTGATTGGTTAGCTGAAACATGAACCAAAAGGTGGCCCACTGTGAGCAAATTGGAAATTCAGACATGCTTTGGTTTAATGTAGTAGAAGAGATTCAGAGGCTTAAGGAGATTGGAATGTTAGAGTGGATTTGTTATTTAAGACCTACTCATCCCCACCGAGAGGATCCAGACTACGTACTTTTTGCCAACACTATGAGGAATAAATTTATAATTGGAACACTGGTATCCTTGAAGAGCTCTGGGTCCACTTTATTCTGTAGGACCGACCTCACATTGGGAACCACAGTCACTGAATTGGGAAACCTACATGCAATGAGAGAGTTCTTGGAGTGGCATCAGGAAAATGGTGCCATAGGAAATTCTACTCCTTGTCCTCCCAAGAAACATCAATGTGAACACCTAAGTGCATGTAAAAATACCTTCACAAGAGAGAAGAATTACACTTGAAGGATTACAGAACCTGGGTGAAGACCAGAAATAAGAAAAGACATATTGAGGATAGTAAGAAAGATATATTCACATTACTTCCTTTGCTCCTCCTTCAAGCCTGGGCAGCCCAGCATGGAGACACATTCCCCTTCAGAGGAGAATAAAGTGAGCACCCTACTTCATCATGGACTACAGATCCTGCCTATCCATGTATCAGGTCAAATCTCACAACCCTAGGTATCAGTAAGCCCCCTTCAAGCTCCTGGAAACTCAGGCCCCCAACTCACCCAGTTGGCTTAATATAAAACAATGTAAGACTTAATGAAAAATTCCAAACTGTAAAACGAGTAGAAGATAAAAAAAACTTCTGCACAGTAAAAGAAACAACCAGCAAAATAAAAAAGGCATCCTACAGAATGGGAGAAAAATTTTGCAAATCATATATTTGATAAAAGGTTAATATCAAAAATATGTAGGGAACTCATAAAACTCGATGGCAAAATAACAAACAATATGATTTTAAAATGGGCAAGGGACCTGAAAAGACACTTTTGGAAAGAAGACATGCAAATGGCCATCAGGTACATGAAAAGATGCCCAACATCGCTAATCATCAGCAAAATACAAATCAAAGCCACAATAAGATATCACCTCACATGTATTAGATTTCTGCTATTAAAAAGACAAGAGACAATAAGGGTTAGCGAGGTTGCACAGACAAGGGAACCCCTGTGCACTGTTGGTGGGAATGTAAATTGGTGCAGCCACTATGGAAAATACTATGGAGGTTTCTCAAAAAATAGAACTACCACATGATCCAGAAATCCCACTTCTGAGTATATATCCACATGAAATTAAATCACTATCTCGAAGAGATATCTGCACCCCATGTTCATTGCAGCATTATTCTCAGTAGCCAAAATAAGGAAATAACCTAAGTGCCATCAATGGATGAATGGATAAAGAAAATTTGTTTTATCTATCTATCTATCTATCTCTTTATCTATACACACACACACACACACACACACCACACACACACACACCACACACACACATACCACACACACACACACACACATACACACTGGAATTTTATTTAGCCAGAATTAAAAAAAAGAGATTTTATAGGTTATGGGGTGACAATAATTAATAATACTGAATTATATACTTGAAAGTTGTTAATAGAGTAGATCTTTAAAGTTATCACCACTAAAAATGGCAATTATGTGAGGGGTGAAGGCGTTAACTAATCTTGTTTTGGTAATCATTTTGCAGTATATATGTATATCAAATCATCACATTGTACGTCTTAAACTTACATATGTTATATGTCAATAATATCTCAATAAATCTGGGGAAGAAAACCCAAATAAATGCAAGTAGAGTTATTGGATTCCTGTATGGCAGGAGCCAAGTGGTGGCACTCAACCTCTAAAGGCAAGTTGGGTGTGGTTATTGTAATTGACAGCACAGTCAAAGCAGCAATAAGAATAATATGACTCTCACAGATCTATTATATTGACTAATTGATCATGGTGTTCTTAGAAGAGAAATTGATATGAAGCCTACTTAATTCCTACTTAATTTGTATAGGCATGTGAACAAAAATCTAATCTGAATTATGAAGACAGGAAATCTTGACCCCCTTAATCAATTCCCATATTTGTGTCAGTTTACAGACCCAGAACCCGTTGAGTGAAGGGGAGGCCAGCTCCCCCTGAGGAAGTACACTGTTACATTCCAGAAATTTTATCCTGTTAATCTTTCTTCCAGCCTTTCCCAAAGGGACCTACAGCCTTTTACCAGGAAAACTATATATAGGGGAAAAGGAAATAATCAGAGCTCTGAGAGACTACTGGAGACTGGCTCTGAACTGTCACTAATCCCAAAACTTCACCGTGGCCCATCACTGAAAGTAGGGGCTTATGGAGGTCACCAATAGAATTTTAGTTCAGGTCTGTCTCACAGTGGGTCCAGCGAGTCCCTGACCCCCTCCTGTGGTTATTCCCCCACTTCCAGAATGTATAAATGGAATATTTATACTCAGCAGCTGGCAGGAACCCTCATATAGTTTCTCTGCCCTGTGGAATGACTATTATAGTGGAAAAAGCCAAGTGGAAGCCACTAGAATTGCCTCTACCTAGGAAAATAGTAAACCAGAAACAATATTACATTCCTAGAGGGATTGCAGAGATTAGCATACCATCAAGAATTTGAAAGATCCAAGAGTGTGATTCCTACCACATTCTATTCAACTCTCCTATTTGGCCTGTGTAGAAGACAGATGGATCTTGGAGAATGACAGTGGATTATTGTAAGCTTAACTAGGTGGTGACTTCAATTGGAGCTGCTGGACCAGATGTGGTTTCATTCTTTGAGCAAATTAACACACCCCTGGTATTATCTGGCATGCATCTATTGATTTGACAAATCCCTTTTTCTCCACCCCTCTCCATAAGGCCCGCCAGAAGCAGTTTGTGTTCAGCTGTTAAGACCAGCAATATACCTTCAGTATCATATTCAGGAGTATATCAGTTCTACAGCCCAAAGTCATAATTTAGTTTAGAGATGGCTCTGCACAATATGCAGGTATCACCAAAAGGTGGACAGCTGAGGCACTAAAGACCCTCTCTGGGAAATTCTTGGACAGTGGTGAAGAGAAATCCTTTCAGTGGGCAGAACATTGAGCAGTGCACCTGGTTATTCACTTTGCTTGGAAGGAGAAATGTCCAGATGTGCAATTATTCATGAGTTGTGGCCAATGATTTGACTGGATGGTCAGGGATTTGGAAGAAACATGACTGGAAAATTGGTGGCAAGAAAATTTGGGAGAAGTATGTTGATAGGCCTCTCTGAAAGGGAAATAAGTATAAAGATATTTGTATCCCATGGGAATGCTCACTAAAGGACGACTTCAGCAGAGGAGGATTTTAATAAGCAAGTGAATAGGATGACGTATTCTGTGGTTACAAGTCAGCCCCTTTCCCTGGCCAGTCTTGTCATCACCCAATGGGCTGATGAACAAATTGACCACAGTGTCAGGGATGGAGGTTATGCATGAGCTCAACAACATGAACTTCTGCTCAACAAGGCTGACCTGCCTGTGGCTACAACTGAGTGCACAGTCTGCCAGCAGCAAGAACCAACACTGATTCCCCAACAGGGCACCATTCCCTGGGGTTTCAGCCAGTTACCTTGTAGCAGATTAATCACATTGGATTACTTCCATCATGGATGGGATAGCATTTTATTCTTACCAGAATAGATACTGTGGATATGGGTTTTCCTTCCATGCTAACAATGCTTCTGCCAAAACTACCATCCATGGAATTGCAGAATTCCATACAACATTGCTTCTAATCAGGGAACTCACATCACAGCAAAAGAAGTGCAGCAATGGATACATATTCATGAAATTTAATGATTTCTCTGTGTTCCCCACAATCCTGAAAGAGCTGGCTTGATAAAATGGTGTAATAGACTTTTGAAGACTCCGTTACAGTGCCAGCAAGGTGACGATAACTTGCAGTACTGGGGCAAAGTTCTCCAGAAGGCTGTATATGCTCTGAATCAATGTCCAATATATGGTGCCACTTCTCTAAATAACCAGGGTTCATGGGTTCAGAAATCAAAGGCTAGAAATGGGTGTGGCACCACTCAATATTACCCCTACTGACCCACTAGCAAAATACTTGCTTTCTGTTCCCATGACTTAGTGCTATGCTGTCCTAGAGGTCTTAGTTCCAGAGGGAGAAATGCTTCAGCCAGAAAACAGAACAATGAGTCCATTGAACCAGAAGTTAAAACTGCCACTCAGCCACTTTGTCATCCTTGTGCCTCTGAATCAACAGGTAAAGAAGGACGTTACATTGTTGTCTGGGGAGATCGATCCTGACTATCAAGGGGAAGTTGGATTACTACTCCGCAATGGAGGTAAGGAAGAGTATGTTCAGAATAAAGGGGATCCCTTAGGGTGTCTTTTAATATCACTGTGTCCTGTGATTAAGATGAATGGAAAACTACAACAACCCAATCTATGCAGGTATAGTAATGATCCAGACCCTTCAAAATTAGTTTGAGTCACCCACCATGTAAAGAACCACAACCAGCTGAGGTGAGGTGCTTGCTGAAGGCAAAGGGAACAGAATGGGTCGTGGAAGAAGGTAGTTATAAACATCAGCTACACCCATGTGACCAGTTACAGAAATGAGGATTGTAATTGTCATGAGTATTTCCTATTTATTTTGTTATAAATATATTTGCATGTATGTACATTTTATTAATTTACTTATATTTACATATATTTTAATCTTATTCCATTATTATGTAACATAAGATGTAATGATTTTATATCATAGTATGTAAGTATTACTAATTTCATAGTATTTAAGTTATGGAATATCAAGGAGAAGAGTAAACATTACTTAAGGACTTTACTTTCTCTTCTGGGGAAGGGGTCAGTGTATTTTCAGTTGTACACAGGATAGTTTTATCATGTTCAGTTAGATTATGACCTTGTTATTGTCTTTATTTGAGGACTAAGTATGGTTTAAGGAGATATGTACAGGTACCAGGTTGAAAAGGGGTGGACTTGTGATGGTTACTTTTATGTATCAACTTGACTGGCCATGGGGTCACCATATTAAACATTATTTCTGGGTGTTTCTATGAGTGTATTTCCAGATGAGATAAGCATTTGATTTGGTAGATTACCCTTGTCAATGTGGGTGTTCATCATTCAATCCATTAAAGTCCTGAATAGAACAAAAGGCAAAGGAAAGAAGAATTTGCCTTTTTTGCTGTCCCACTGTTGAGCTTGGACATCTCATCTCATCTTTTCCTGTCTGTAGACCGGGTTTTACACCATTAGTTCCCCTCGTGCACATGCCTTCAAATTCAAAATGAATTACACTGTGGGTTTTCTTGGGTCTCCAGCTTGCTGATGGCAGTTATATGGGACCTCTCAGCTTCCATAACCATGTGAGACAATTCATCATGGAGAACACTGACTAATACAGCTCTTAAAGAGGTTTCAATTCAGGGGATAGAGAAAGACATGTGCTGTCTGGGATGGGAAACTTCTTCCAGATTCCTGTTGGCTCCATCCATATATCCTGGGGATTCCACCCATTTTCATAACACTCCAGGACATTTACTTTCTCCTCCCCAGGAGAGGAGCTAATATGGAAATGAATGAAATTTTTGCTAAAAATAAGCTGAGCATGCTTGATTCAATTCCTTTCTTCCTTTCCACTCCTGTTTTCTATGCTCCACACCCACTTTGCAATCAGATTTCTCGTAGGGGTCGTTTACTCTGATTTCCTCCTATATGGCTTAATTTTTATAAGGTCAGACTACACTCCTAATGGAAAGTAGGGCTTTGAAGCAAATGTGGTAGAATAGACAAAAAAATTAAGGAATATATAGGGAGTGGAATTTTGGTACAAATATACAGGTAGAATTAGAGATCATTCATATTGGTTGTTGTTGAATGGAGAGTCCATTGGCAACGCACTGGGGTTCCAAAGACAGGCAAGTAAGTGGCAGGAGTGAGTATCCAGTGGAAATGGTTCTATTAGCAGAATCCTAAGCAGATTTTTCCTTTTGTAGTATCTTGAGTATGCCTTGGTTTTCTCTTGTCTTCCCCCTTTTAAGTTTATTTATGGACTACCTTACATTTTCCCAATAAATTAATTTTAAATTTAAGTTAGTCAAAAGTGATTTCTGTTGTTTGCAACCAAGAACCATGTACAAGCTCTTTTATTTGTAAGATAAAATACTATCAATAGATGTCTCTCAGAGTTGTTATGAAGATTTCATGAGGGCATTCAAGATGTAGCATAGTGTGTGATATCTAATAAATGTCTATAAATGTTATTTTAGACATGTTTTATGCTGACAGATTACAACAAATTTGTAACATGGGAACAGACACTAATCAAAGCAGTAAAAATTATTTAAATGAATTGTCATTTAGCACAGCCTTGGCAAAACAGGGAAAATTTATCAATATATTAATTCTTGTTGTACAATGCTGCCTAATATTTTAGTAATTATAGTTATACTAAAATGTAATATATGTTGAAACTATAAAGATCAAAATTGTCAATTCAAAATGTATGACACTGAGGAGATAGGTTCAAGGTGGTGGAGTAGAAGGATGTGTGCTCACCCCTTCTTGCAAGAGCACCAGAATCACAAGTAACTGCTAAACAACCATCCCCAGGAAGATGCTGGAACCTACCAAAAAAGATACCCTACATCCAAAGACAAAGGAGGGGCCGCATGAGATGGTAGGAGGGGTCCAATCGCGATAAAATCAAATCATATACTCATCAGGTGGGCAAACCACAAACTGGAGAAGAATTATACCACAGAAGTTCTCCCACTGGAGTGAAGGTTCTGAGCCCCACGTCAGGCTTCCCAGTCTGGGGGTCCAGCAATGGGAGAAATCCCCAGAGAATCTGACTTTGTAGGATGACAGGATTTGATTGCAGGGCTTCCACAGGACTGGGGGAAACAGAGGCTCCACTCTTGGAGGGCACACACAAAGGCTTGTGTGCACCAGGACCCAGGAGGAAGGAGAGTGGCCCCATAGGAGACTGCACCAGACCTACCTGCTAGTGTTGGAGGGTCTCCTACAAAGGCAGGGGGCAGCTGTGGCTCACTGTGGGGACAAGGACACTGGCAGCAGCAGTTCTGGAAGTACTCATTGGCATGAATCCTCCCAGAGGCCACCATTAGCCCCACCAAACAGCCTGTAGGCTCCAGTGCTGGGTTGCCTCAGGCCAAACAACCAACAGGGAGGGAACAAAACCCCAACCATCAGCAGGCAAATGGATTAAAGTTTTACTGAGCAGGCCCTGCCCACCAGAGCGACAAGACCCAGCTCTATTCACCACCAGTCCCTCCCATCAGGAAGCATGCACAAGCCTCTTACATAGCCTCATCCACCAGAAGGCAGATAGCAGAAGCAAGACGAAGTACAGTCCTGCAACCTATGGAACAAAAAACACATTCACAGAAAGTTAGACAAAATGAAAAGGCAGAGAATTATGTCCCAGATGAAGGAACAAGATAAATCCCCAGAAAAACAACTAAATGAAGTGGAGATAGGCAACCTTCTGGGAAAAGAATTCAGAATAATGATAGTGATGATGATCCAGGATCTCAGAAAAAAATGGAGGCAAGGATCGAGAAGGTGCAAGAAATGTTTAACAAACACCTAGAAGAACTAATGAACAAACAGAGATGAACAATACAATAACTGAAATAAAAAATACACTAGAAGGAATCAGTAGCAGAATAACTGAGGCAGGAGGATGGATAAGGGACCTGGAAGACAGAATGGTGCAAGTCACTGCCACAGAACAACATAAAGAAAAAAGAAGGAAAAGAAATGAATACAGTCTAAGAGACCTCTGGGACAACATTAAACACACCAACATTCACATTTTAGGGCTCCCAGAAGGAGAAGAGAGATAGAAAGAACCTGAGAAAATATTTGAAGAGATAATAGCTGAAAACTTCCCTAGCATGGGAAAGGAAACAGTCACCCAAGTTCAGAAAGCACAGAGAATCCCAGGCAGGATAAACACAAGGAGGAACAGGCCAAGACACATAGTAATCAATTTGGCAAAAATTAAAGACAAAGAAAAAATATTAAAAGCAACAAGGGAAAAATGACAAATAATATACAAGGGAACTCCCATAAGGTTATCGGCTCATTTCTCAGCAGAAACTCTGCAAGTCAGAAGGGAGTGGCATAATATATTTAAAGTGATGAAAGGGAAGAAACTCCACACAAGAATACTCTACACAGCAAGTCTCTCATTTAGATTTGATGGAGAAATCAAAAGCTTTACAGACAAGCAAAAGCTAAGAGAATTCAACACCACCAGACCAGCTTTGCAACAAATGCTAAAGGAACTCCTCTAGGCAGGAAAGAGACTAGCAACTTAAAACCTTGTACATATATAGACTGCTATATTAAAAGCTCATGGGAACAGAAGCCCGAAAACTAGAATAGATGCACACCCAAAAAAGAAAAAGCAAGCACCACTAAAGATGGTCATGAAACCACAAGAGAAAAAGGAAGAAAAGAAAAAAGACATACCAAAACAAATGCAAAACAATTAAGAAAATAGCAACAGGAACACACATATCAATAATTACCTTAAATGTAAATGGATTAAATGCTCCAACCAAAGACATAGATTGGCTGAATGAATACAAAAACAAGACCCATATATATGCTGTCTACAAGAGACCCACCTCAGACCTAGGGACACATACAGACTGAAAGTGAGGGGATGGAAGAAGGTATACCATGCAAATAGAAATCAAAAGAAAGCTGAAGTAGCAATATTCATATCGGACAAAATAGACTTTCAAATAAAGACTGTTATAAGAGACAAAGAAGGCTACTACATAATGATCAAGGGATCAATCCAAGAAGAAGATATAACAATTGTAAATATATATGCACCCAAAATAGAAGCACCTCAATATATAAGGCAAATACTAACAGCCATAAAGGGAGAAATTGACAGTAACACAGTAATTGTGGGGGACTTTAACACCTCACTTTCATTAATGGACAGATCATCCAGACAGAAAATCAATAAGGAAACACAGGGCTAGAATGACACATTAGATCAGATGGACTTTATTGGTATTTATAGAGCATTCCAACCAAAAACAGAATATACATTCATCTCAAGTGCGCACGGAACATTCTCCAGGATTGACCACATGCTGGGCCACAAAGTGAGCCTCGGTAAATTTAAGAAAATTGACACCATATTAAGCATTTTTTCTGATGACAGTGCTATGAGATTAGAAATAAACCACAAAAAAAACATATAAAAAACACAAACACATGGAGGCTAAACAATATGCTACTAAACAACCAACTGAAGAAATCAAAGAAGAAATAAAAAAATACCTAGAGACAAATGAAAATGAAAGCACAATGATCCAAAACCTATGGGATGCAGCAAAAACAGTTCTAAGAGGGAAGTTTATAGCCATACAATCTTACCTCAGGAAACAAGAAAGATCTCAAATTAACAACCTAACCTCACACCAAAAGCAACTAGAGAAAAAAGAACAAACAAAACCTGAAGTTAGTAGAAGGAAAGAAATCATAAAGATCAGAGCAGAAATAAACGAAATAGAGACAAACAGTAGCAAAGATCAATGAAACTAAAGCCTGGTTCTTTGAAAAGATAAACAAAATTGAAAAAACCTTTAGCCAGACTCATCAAGAAAAAAATGAAGACTCCAATCAATAAAATTAGAAATGAAAAAAGAGAAGTCACAACGGACACCACAGAAATACAAAGGATCCTAAGAGACTACTACAAGCAATTATATGCCAATAAAGTGGATGACCTGGAAGAAATGGACAAATTCTTAGAATGGTACAATCTCCCAAGACTGAATCAGGAAGAAATAGAAAATATAAACAGACCAATCACAAGCACTGAAATTGAAACTGTGATTAAAAATCTCCCAACAAACAAAAGTCCAGGACCTCATGGCTTCACAGGTGAATTCTATCAAAGATTTAGAGATGAGCTAACACCTTTACTTCTGAAACTGTTCCAAAAAATATCAGAGGAAGGAAAACTCCCAAAATCATACTATTATGCCACCATCACCCTGATACCAAAACCTGACAGAGGTACCACAAGAAAAGAAAATTACACACCAATATCACTTATGAACATAGATGTAAAAATCCTCAACGAAATACTAGCAATTTGAATCCAACAATACTTTAAAAGGATCATACACCATAATCAAGTGGGATTTATCCCAGGGATCCAAGGACTTTTCAATATCCACAAATCAATCAGTGTGATACGCTACATCAACCAACTGAAGAATAAAAACCATACAACAATCTCAATAGATGCAGGAAAGTTTTGACAATTCAGCACCCATTTATGATAAAACTCTCAAGAAAGTGGGCATAGAGGGAAGATACCTCAACATAATAAAGGCTGTATATGATAAACCTATAGCTAATATCATAATCAATGGTGAAAAGCTGAAAGCATTTCCTCTAAGATCAGGAAAAAGACAAGGATGTCCACTCTCGCCACTTTTACTCAACATAGTATTGGAAGTCCTAGCTAAGATAATCAGAGAAGAAAAAGAACTAAAAGGAATCCAAATTGGAAAAGAAGAAGTTTAACTGTCACTGTTGGGAGCTGACATGATACTGTACATAGAAAATCCTAAAGACACTACCAGAAAACTACTACAGCTCATCAATGAATTTGGTAAAGTTGCAGGTTATGAAATTAATGCACAGAAATCTGTTGCATTTCTATACACTAACAATGAAAGGCCAGAAAGAGAAATTCAAGAACAATCCCATTTACCATCACTTCAAAAAGAATAAAATACCTAGGAATAAACATACATAAGGAGACAGAAGACCTGTACTCTGAAAACTATAAGACGCTGATGAAAGAAATCAAAGACGACACAAACAGATGGAACGATATACCATGTTCTTGGATTGGAAGAATCAATATTGTGAAAATGACTATACTACCCAAGGCAATCTACAGATTCTATGCAATCCCTATTAAATTACCAATGGCATTTTTCACAGAACCAGAACAAAAATCTTAAAATTTGTAAGGTAACCCAGAAGACTCCGAATAGCTCATGTGATCTTGAGAAAGAAAAACAGAGCTGGAAGAATTAGGCTCCCTGACTTCAGACTATACTACAAACCTATAGTCATCAAAAGAGTATGGTATTGGCACAAAAATAGAAATATAGATCAATGGAACAGGATTGAAAGCCCAGAAATAAACCCACTCACCTATGTTCAGTTAATCTATGGCAAAGGAGGCAAGACTATAGAATGGTGGAAAGACTATCTCTTCAACAAATTATGTTGGGAAAACTGGACAGCTGCATGTAAAAAAATGAAATTAGATCATTCTTTAACACCATACACAAAAATAACCTCAAAATGGATTACAGACATAAATGTGAGACTGGACACTATAAAACTCCTAGAGGAAAACAGGCAGAACATGCTCTGACATAAATCACAGCAATATCTTTTTCGATCCATCTCCCAGAGTAATGGAAATAAAAACAAACAAACAAAAAAAACCCCAAATGAAACCTAATTAAACTCAAAAGCTTTTGCACAGCAAAGGAAACCACAAACAAAACAAAAAGACATCCCTCAGATTGGGAGAAAATATTTGCAAATGATGTGACTGGCAAGAGAGTAGTCTCCAAAATTTACAAACAGCTCATGCAGCTTAATATCATCAAAACAAACAGCCCAATCAAAAAATGGGCAGAAGACCTAAATAGACATTTCTCCAAAGACATACAGATGGCCAATAGGCATGTGAAATGATGTTCAACATCACTAATTATTAGGGAAATGCAAATCAAAACTACAATGTGATATCACCTCACACCAGTCAATATGGCTATCATCAAAAAGTCCACAGACAATAAATGCTGGAGAGGGTGTGGAGAGAAGGGAACCCTCCTACACTGTTGGTGGGAATATAAATTGGTACAGCCACTATGGAGAACAGTATGGAGGTTCATTAAAAAACTAAAATTAGAGCTACCATATAACTCTGCAGTCCCACTCCTGGGCATATACCTTGAGAAAAATATGATCCAAAAATATACATGAACCCCAATATTCATTGCAGTGCTGTTTACAATAACCGAGACATGGAAGCAACCTAAATGTCCATTAACAGAGGAATGGATAAAGAAGATGTGGTACATACATACAATGGAATATTACTCAGCCATTAAAAAGAATGAATAATGCCAATTGCAGCCACATGGATGGACCTAGAGATTGTCATACTGAGTGAAGTAAGTCAGACAGAGAAAGGGAAATATCGTATGATATCACATATATGCGGCATCTAAAAAGAAATGATACAAATTAACTTATTTACAAAACAGAAACAGACTCACAGAGAACAAACTTATGGTTACCAGGGGGAAGGATGGGGGGAAGGTATAGTCAGGCAGTTTGGGATCGACATGTACACACTGCTATATTTAAAATGGATAACTAACAAGGACCTACTGTATAGCACAGGGAACTCTGCTTAATGTTATGTGGCAGCCTGGATGGGAGGGAAGTTTGAGGGAGAATGGATACATGTATATGTATGGCTGAGTCAACTTGCTGTGCATTTGAAAGTATCAACATTGTTAATCAGCTATGCTCCAATATGAAGTAAAAAGTTTTAAAAATCAGCATAAAAATATGACATCATAGACTGATTTGAAACTATTGTGAACAATAACACTCTTCCAGCTTAAGCACCTGAAAGTTTTCATTATGATAAAATATTGAGAGAGACTGTCATTGCTTCAAAGGCAAAAATCTGCATTTGTCATATACTTAGGAAATTCATAAATATTAAACAAAAATTTATTTTTGAAATATATTAACTGTAAGAATTTAAGTAACTTAGTTCAAAGAGAAAACTACAGATGACAAGAGAAGTACCCCAATGAGTAGGATTGATGATATAATTTTTCTACTCAAGCTACTATTTTGCCTTTTACCCCAAAGCAAAATATTCTGTTATTTCAGTAACATGTAAAAGTAGGTATCTAGGATCAGGGCTGCACATTACACATTAAATGATAGAGTTGTAAACTGTTTTGCTAATTAAAATTACACTGAATCAAGGCAATTTTAATTTAAAAATTGCACCTCATTTTGGGCTCCGATATATCCAGCTGATCTATCTACAAGGATCATGTTGATAGAATTATTACCATCTTTCTTTTAATTTCATTCTGAGTAAACAGTATTTTTGTGTTTCCTGAGTATTAAAAAACAGTGAACACTGGGCTCATACCTCAGACATTGTGGTGCCATTGTACTTTTCATCACACAGTAAAGCACATTTATTTGAATCAGTCAGTTTGGTAGTTTTCATATATCACATCCCCCACATACTATACTTCACAGACTAAATAGTAATTCACCATGAATTTCTAAGGAAAAAAAAGTAAAGAAGCTACTGTGAGAATAAATCTATGGTCTGTAATTAACAGTATTTAAGAATATTTACACTATTTAAGCACGGTGGGAGGTGGAGTTTCTTGGTACTAGATTAGTACCCCACATCTCCAATTTACCAAAATTTTCTCTATGATTGATTATTAATATATGTTACAAAGTCAGACTTTAGCAGTTAAGCAGTCAGAGGCCTCCAATTTTATCTATTTTTTTCTTCTAGAAAGAAAACTTAACATGTGATTTATGTTCTTCACAAATTTTTAAGTGAAAAATTCCCCATTTCCCCCATGCCCAGCCCCTGGCAACCATCATTCCACTCTTTATTTCTCTGAGTTTGTATATTTTAGATAGCTCCTATAAGTAGAATCATGCAGTATTTGCTCTTTGGGACTGGCTTATTTAACTTAGCATACTGTCCTCCAGGTTCATCCAAGTTGTCACATATAGTATAATTTCCCTGTTTTTGTTTTTTTAAGGCAGAATAATATTCCATTGTGTGTACATACCACATTTTCTTTATCAGTCAGTTCATTTCTTTATGGACATTTGGATTGCTTCCATATCTTGACCATTGTGAATAATGCCACAATGAACATACATCTCTTTGAGATCCTGATTTCAGTTCTTTTGGATATACATCCAGAAGTGGGATTGCTGAATCATATGTTGTAGTTTAACTTTTAATTTTTTGAGAAACTGTTTTCCATAGCACCTGCACCATCTTACAGTACTTCTGGGCTTCCCTAGTGGTGCAGTTGTTAAGAATCCGCCTGCCAATGCAGGGGACAGTGGTTTGAGCCCTAGTCCGGGAAGATCCCACATGCTGCAGAGCAACTAAGCCCATGTGCCACAACTACTGAGCCTGTGCTCCAGAGGCTGTGAGCCACAACTACGGAGCCCATGCACCACAACTACTGAAGCCTGCATGCCTAGAGCCCATGCTCCACAACAAGAGAAGCCACCACAATGAGAAGCCTGCACACCACAACGAAGAGTAGCCCCAGCTTGCTGTAACTATAGAAAGCCTGCACCCAGCAGTGAAGACCCAACGCAGCCAAAAAAAAATAAATAAACACAATACTTCTAACAGTGTACAAGGGTTCCATTTCCTCCTCATCCTCACCAACACTGGTTTTATTCATATATGTATTCATACATACATATATATATGTGTGTATATATGTATATGTGTATGTATATATATATATATATATATATATATATATATATATATATATATATAGCTTATATACATAATAGTAAAATAGCTACCCAAACATGTTTGAGGTGACATCTCAGTTTTGTCTTCATTTGAATTTTGCTGATGATTAGTAATGTTGTCAGTATTATCAATGATTATATGTCTTCTCTGGAGAAATATCTATTCAGATCCTTGCCCATTTTTTAATTGGGTTATTTGTGGACTTTTTTGCTGTTAAGTTGAAGAATTTCCTTATGTATTTGGATTTTAAGCTCTTATCAGTTATATGCTTTGCAAATATTTTCTTCCATTCCATAGATTGCCTTTTCACTATATTAATTGTGTGCTGTCAGGTGCTTTTTAGTTTTACATAGTTCCACATGTCTATTTTTGCTTTTGTTACCTGTGCTTTTAATGTCATCTCTAATAAATCATTGATCATGACATCAATGCTTCATGATAACTGTCATGAATATCCTTTTATGTTTTCTTCAATAGTTTTATAACTTCAAGCCTTATATTTAAGTCTTTAATTGACTTTGATTTGATTTTTGTTTGTGGTGTGAGATAAGAGTTCAGATTTCCCAGCACCATTTGTTGAAGAGACTACCCTTTCTCCATTGTGCATTTTTGGCACCCTTGTTGAAAACCAGTTAACCAGGTAAGCCTGAGTTTATTTCTTATCTCTTTATTCCATTTCATTGATCTGTCTGTTTTTTTTTTGCCAGTATCATACTGTTTTAACTACTGTAGCTTTGTAATATATTTTGAAATCAAGATGTGTGATGCCTCCAACTTTGCTCTTTTTTTCTCAAGATTCCTTTGGCTATTTGTGTGTGTGTGTGTGTGTGTGTGTGTGTGTGTGTGTGTGGTTCTATATGAATTTTAGGATAGTTTTTTCTTTTTTATGAAAAATGCCTTGGGATTTTGATAGTTATTGCATTGAATCTGGAGATTATTTTGGATAGTATTGACATTTTAACAATATTAAATCTTCCAATCCATGAACAGAGAAGTCTTTGCATTTGTCTATGTCTTCTCTTATTTCTTTTACTGATGTTGTCATTTTAGTATACAAGTCTTTCAACCCCCTTGGTTAAGTTTATTCTGAGTATTTTATTCTTTTGGATGCTTTTGTACACAGATTTCCTTTCTGGGTGCTTTATTACTGGTGTATAGAAGCATAACTGATTTTTCTATGTTGATTTTGTATCCTGCAACTTTACCAAATTTAGTATTTTGGCATTTTTTAAAGTTGTGGAGTCTTTATGATTTTATACATACAAGATCATGTCACCTGCAAACAGAGATAACTTTATTTCCTTTTTCCAATTTGGATGCCCTGTCCTTTTTTTCTTTTTCTTGCCTAATTGCTCTACCTAGAACTTTGAATAGTATGTTGAATAGAAGTGCTGATAGTAGATAGTGGTGTCTTGTTCCTGTCATTTGAGGAAAAGTGTTCAGTTTGTCACGATTTAGTATGATGTTAGCCGTGAAATTTTCATGTATGGCATTTATTATGTTGAGAAAAATTCCTTCTGTATCTAGTGTTTTGAGAGTTTTTACCATAAAATGGTATTGGTTTTCTCAAAAGTTTTTCCTGCACCTATTGAGATGATCATGTGATTTTTATCCTTCATTTTATTAATGTAGTATAACTAATTAAATTGATTTGTATGTGTTGAACCATCCTTGCATCCCAGGGATAAACCCCACTTAATCATGGTATATGAACTTCTAAATGTACTACTGAATTTGGTTTGCTATTAAACAAAAGAGAGCAGTGATAGCCATACTTATTGGAGACAAAAGAGATATTAAGTAAAAATCTATCATAAGAGACAAGGAAATCATATAGTGATTAAAGGGTCAATTCGCCAGGAAGATATAATAATTAAACATCATAATACCTAAATGTATAAGGCAAACATTGATCAAACTGAGGGGGAAAATACATAGCAATGAAGCAAAAGCAAGAGACTTCAATACCTTAATTTTAATAATGGATAGAACACCCAGAAAGCAAACCAGTAAGGAAAGAGTAGACTTGAACAACATTATACATCAAATAGACCTAAGTGAAATTCATAGAACATTCTATGCAACAGCAGAATACATATTTTCCTCGAGCACACACAGAACATTACCCAGGAGAGATCACATGTTAGGTTACAAAACAATTCTAACATATTTAAGGAAATGGTGTCATATCAAGTATTGGGATTTTGTTTGTTTGTTGGTGGGTTCTTTTGTTTTTGTTTTCCCACAATGGAATGGAACTAGAAATGAATAACAAAAGGAAAACTGGAAAATCCAAAAATAATTGGATATTAAATAACACATTCTTGAACAACCAATGGGTCAGAGAAGTAATTTAAAGGGAAATTAGAAAATATGTTGAGAAAAACAAAAATAAAAAACAATATAATCAGACTTACGGGAATCAGTGAAAATAGGGATGAGAGAGACGTTTATAGTGACAAACCTCTGCATTAAAAAAGAGGAACTATCTCAAATAAACAACATTAATTTATACCTGAACTAGGAAGAAATAGAAAATCTAAACAGACTTATCACTAGGCAGGAGATTGAATCTACAATGAAAAACATCCCAATTAAAAAACAACAACAACAACAACAAAAACTCAGGACCAGATAGTTTCACTGGTGAATTCTTCCTACATTTAAAGAGTTAATGCCAATCCTTCTTAAACTCTTCCCAAAAAATAGAAGAGGAGGCAACACTCCTAAACTCATTTTATGAGGCCAACCTTACCCTGATACCAAAGCTGAAGACACTTTAAGGAAAGAAAACTACAGGCCAAGTTCTTGATGAACAATAATGAAAAATCCTTAGCAAAATACTAGCCTCCAACTTTATCTTAACCCTTACAAAATATAGGGGTCTGCCACTATAGCCAAACAATCCATTGAAAATTTAGTATTTTTCTAATTTCCAGATCTAAGATTTAGCTTACACTAGTACATACTTTTAAAATGCCCTCTTCCTCCCTGGTAATTTAGTTTCATGATTTTTCCCAACCACTATTGGAAACTTTTGAGCATCACCACTTCCAAGAGAGTTAAAAACCTTCAACTTACTCTATTATCTTAGTCTCATTCTTTTCATCATTTGACTCTATTATTTATACTAAATATATATTTTACTATATAATCATTATTTGTTCACATAGTGTCCTTCTCTCTGGATTGTAGTCTGTTCCTAGTTATGAGTTTGGTTTTCCTCTTTCAGACACACATAATCACATAAGTACCTATAGTACTAATTAAATAAATTTCTGTGAAGGACTACTTGTATGGTTGGACTAGTTACTGCAATATAGTAACTATATAGTAACATTAGTTATCTATATATTAGCTAACTCTATAGTAACTATATAATAACATTGAACTATAATGTTTGGTTTACTGAAGTAAACTCAGGAATTTCATGGGCAATTCTACCTTCCCAAATATCTTAATAAAAATCTATAAATGGTTGAGATTCAGCTTCACTATTAAATCTTAAAAATGGAAAAAATGCACTCCTATTCCATGTTCTAGAATTCTGAGTGATAGTTTGGTCTGTGCTCTTCAAAGAAAAATGATAAAAGAGAACATTTTTTGTTAAAGCAATGAAAGTAAAATGTTGTCTTCAAAGAGTACTTACAATTTAACATAGGTATTTTTTTTTTTTTTTTTTTTTTTTTTTTTTTTTTTTTTTTTTTTTTTTTGCGGTATGTGGGCCTCTCACTGTTGTGGCCTCTCCCGTTGCGGAGCACAGGCTCCGGACACGCAGGCTCAATGGCCATGGCTCATGGGCCAAGCCGCTCCGCGGCATGTGGGATCCTCCCAGACTGGGGCACGAACCCGTGTCCCCTGCATCGGCAGGCGGACTCTCAACCACTGCGCCACCAGGGAAGCCCTTAACATAGGTATTTAATGGGAAGAAAGCATTACTGTTATAGAATGACCTAGTTGCTTGGAAAAATTCACAAGTGAAAAAATTCTCAGTGAGGCCTTTGGATCCTTATTTTATATCCACATTACCCTAACCACTCTTTCTGTACAGAGATTTATAAAGCCTGCAGAAAGCAAGTGGAATACAGAGGTATTTATCATTCAATCTGTTAAATTCAACATTCTTTAGATATTTTCAAGGGTTAGCTTTATTACTGAGCCTTGTATGACTAATAAGGAAGTATTGTTACTATAGTAATTGTCTACTATTGAATCACATTAGCTAGAACACACATAAAACATTTATTAACTATTTTAAAAGTTGTTAGTAATCAGTGTATCAATAACCCCACAACATATTCTCTTCATATATTTAAGTGGTAGAATCATTTTATTTTTTGAAAAATCATTCAATGATTCTTATATTTTGGAGGAAGAAGCCATGCCTTATATTCTCAAATAAAATTTTATTGGATTTAGGATTTAGGGCAAGTAGAAAATTGAAAAATTCAAGCAATAGCAAGTTTTTTAAATTACAGAAACAAAAATAATAAGGATAAAGTAAGAAATATACTTGGTTAAATATTGCTTAATATACTTTCTGTGTATAGCTTAATTTTTAAAAATAAAAATTATAGTCTGTAACTTTTTGGAGCAGTCAGAAACATCAATTAAATGTTATGGCTTAGTGTGCCCCCCCCCTTCATATGTTGAAGACCTAACACCCAGTACCTCAGAATGAGACCACAGATAGAGCCTTTAAAGTGGTAATTAATGTTAAATGAGGTCATATGGGTGGGCCTTAATCCAATATTGCTGGTGTCCTTATAAGAAGAGATAATTTGGACACACAGAGAAACACGAGGGATGCACATACACAGAGGAAAAACAAGTGCGAACACATTGAGAAAGTAGATGTCTGAAAGCAAAGGAGAGAGGCCTCAGGAAAAAAAAAACAAAAATGAAAAAACCTAAACCTATTAACGCCTTGATCTTGGATTTATAGCCTCCAGAACTGTAAAAAAAAAATTTTGTTATTTAAGCCACCCAGTCTGTTGTATTTTCTTATGGCAGCCCTAGCAGTATAATACAGCAGTCTATGAGTAAGCCAGTTCAGTAATTAGGTAAAGAGCTATTTGCTGGGTGAAGTATGATTTATATAAATAATTGATAAATGAACAGTATCTAAGATAAATAAGTTGATAACTGGATGTTGATCAAGAATCTAGTTGAGAGTGTCATTAACAAGAGGCAGACTAGGGAGCTTAAGGTCCTCAATCTCCTACAAAGACCCTGAGTTAACAACAATATATGGACCAGAATACCACTGTGAGAACTCTAGAGACCAGCTGAGAAGTTACAGCACCCTGATGAAAGTAAAACCAAAAAGGGATTTCAGCGAAATTGGTAGGAAAGTTCATGGCATTTGGCATGCCCATCTCTTCCCCTTTTCCTATTTGACCTAGCATGGCATTACCAGGAGGAAACCTCCCACACCAAGGATCCTCTGTCAGGACAGAAATGAGTGGACTGAGTGTCAAAAGTTCTAGCTAGTCTGTAGGCTGACTGAGTGATCGGTGTCTGTTTCACCTGACTCAGAGCAGTGACAGGTCTGGTGCATTTTTTTTGGAATCCACTGAAAACAGACACAATCGTTATGGCATATTTAGAGCAGTTCTGCAGGCTGATGCCAAGGGGAATAAGAGATTATGGGCTTCTGGGAAGGAAGAGGAACAAGCTCTTAGGATTTTGAAATGATTCAAAGCACACATGAGCCCAGAGAAGATACATTCTGAGAAATGGTTTGGGAGGTCCTAGAATCACTAGCTGAGTTGATAAGTGAAAGTCTTCCCTTGCATGAAGCCAGTCTGCAAAGACTGGAAGAGGTGGTTGTTTTACAAATTCCTAAGTCCCTACAACAACAATAAAATCACAAGAAATACAAAGAAACAGGGAAACATAACCCATTCAGAGGAATAAAATAAAACTCTAAAAACTGATTCTAAAGAAATGTGCATCTCTGAACTGCATGAATAATAATTTAAAATAGCTGTCACAAAGAAACTCACTGAGGTAGAGGAGAACACAGGTAAATAACTAAATAAAATCCAAATAATGATGTGTGAGCAAATTGAGAAATATGAATGAAGAGATAGAAATTATAAAAAGAACCAAACAAATTCTGGAGTTAACATTTACAATAATTGGACTGAAAAATGTATTACAGTGATTCAACAGCAGGCTTGATTAGGCAGAAGAAAGAATCAATGACCTTGAAGACAGGACGTTTGAAATCATCAAGTCAGAGAAGGGAAAAAAAGAAGAGAAGTGAAGAAAGACTAAGAAAACTCCTTTGTGAAACAGGAGACTCATATGCATTGTGGAATTCCCAGTAGGAGAAGTGACAGAGAAAGGAGCAAAGAGCTCGTTGGTAAAAATAATGGCTGTAAAATTCCCCAGTCTGAGAAAGAAAACGTAACAAAAAATTCAAGAAACTCAAAGAACTCCAACCAGGATTATTCCAAAGGGACCAACACTGAGACACATAAACAAACTGTCAAAAGCCAAAGACAAAGGCAGAATCCTGAAATCAGCAAGAGAAAAATGATTGGTCATACACAAGGGATCTCCCATGAAGTTATAAGCAGATTTCTCAGCATAAACTTTGTATACTGGAAGGAAATGGGATAATATATTCAGGGACTGAAAGGAAAAAAAAACTGTCAACCAAGAATACTGTATTTGTCAAAACTGATTTCCAAAATGAAGGAGAAATTAACTTCTCCAGATAAACAAAAGATGAGGGAGGAAGTTTATTACCACTAGTTCTGCTGGGTAAGAAATGCTAAAGGGAGTCCTTCATGATAGAAAGAAAGGACCCTAGACAGTAACATGAAGCCACATGAAAATATAAAGTTTTCCAGGAAAGGTAAGCACATGAATAAATACAGTAACCTATAAAAATGCATTGTACAAAATTTTACTTTTAATGCATATATAGAATTTAAATGGCAATGTATTATATCTTAATGGGTCTACAATATAAAGATGCAATTTGCAACATTGATAGCATAAGGAGTGGATGTAGAGCTATATATGACTAGAGTTTTTATATGTGACTGAAATTAATTATTAGTACAAATAGAATGTTATAACTTTAAGTTGTTTTATGTAATTGCAATGGTAAGCACAAAGAATATATCTATAGAATATTTGCAAAAATGAATGTCACCACAAAAAAATCAATGACATACAAAGGAAGGCAGCAAGAGAGGAAAGGAGAGACAAAAATCCCCAAACATACAGCAAACAATTAACAAAATGGTAATAGTGAGTCCTTACCAGTAACTACTGGTAAGTTAAATTAATTAAACTCCTAAATCAAATGGTATATATTGGCTAAATGGATTTTTTAAAGTAGAATCCAATTATATGCTGTCTATAAAAAGCTCACTTTATTTTTTTCTTCTTTTTTAAAAATTTTTATTGGAGTATAGTTGATTTACAATGTTGTGTTAGTTTCAGGTGTAAGGCAAAGTGAATCAGTTATACATATACATATATCCAGTCTTTTTTTAGGTTCTCTACTCAATACTTTGTAATGGCCTATATGGGAAAAACTCACTTTAGATTGATAGGCAAACATAGGCTGAAAATTAAAGGATGGAAAAAATATTCCATGTAAATAGTAAGCAAAGGAGAGCAGGACTGGCTAAATTAATCTCAGACAAAATAGACTTTAAGATAAAAACTGTCACGTAAGACAAAGAAAGACATTATATAATGATAAAAGTTTTAATTCCCAAGAAGATATAACATTATAAATATATATGTACTCAACATCAGAACACCTAAATATATGAAGCAAACATTGACAGATATAAAGGGAAAACTAGGTTGCGATATAGTAATAGTAGGAGACTGCCGTACCCTACTTTCAATTGTGCCCAGAATAACCAGACAGAAGATAAAGAAACAGAGTACCTGCGTAACTCTATAGACCAAATAGACCTACCAGATATACAGAATACACAACAGCAGAATATACATTCTCTTTAGATGCACATGGAGCGTTATCCAGGTTAAACATGTTAGGCCACAAAAAAGTCTCAATTTTTTTAAAGATTTGAAATTATAGAAAGTATCTTTTCGGATCACAAAGGGGGGAAACTAAAAATCAATAACAGACAATGGGAAAATACCAAAATATGTGGGAAAAAAGCAACACACCCTTAAACAACCAATGTGTTAAAGACATTACAAGGGAAATTAGAAAATACCTTGAGACAAATTAAAACTTAAACACAACATACCAAAATTTATGAAATGCATTGAAAGCAGTCCTAAGGGGGATATTTATAGCTATAAATGCACACATTAAAGAAAAGAAAGATTTCAAATCAACAACATATGTTACACCTCAGAAAGCAGAATAAGAACCAACTAAACTCAAGGCTAACAGAAAGAAGGATATAATAATGATTAGAGAAGAGGTAAATGAAATAGAATTTAGAATAAAACAATAGAAAAAACTGAATGAAATTAACAGTTAATTTTTGGAAAAGATCAATGAAACCAACAAGGCTTTAAGCTAGATTAACTAATAAAAAGGACAGAAGATTCAAATAAGTAAAATCATAAATGAAAGTGGGGAGATTAAAACTGATATTACAGAAATAAAAAGGATTATAAGAAAATACTATGAACAACTGTATGCCAGTAAATTGGATAATCTAAAAGAAATTGATGTTCCTAGAAACAACCTACCAAGACAGAATCATGGAGAAATAGAAAATATGAACAGACCAATTGTAAGTAAGGAGGTTGAATCAGAAATTTTAAAAACCTCCCAATAATGAAAAGTCTTGGACCAGGTAGCTTTACTGAAGAATTCTACCATATATTTAAAGAAAAAAATAATACCAATATTCCTGAAACTCTAAATAATTGAGAAGGTGGGACACTTCCAAGCTTACTCTATGAGGCCAGCATTTTTCTGATACCAAAGCCAGACAAAGACTGCAAGAAAACTAGAGACCAATATCCATGATAACTATTGATGCAAAAATCATCAACAAAATACTGGCAAATTGAATTCAACAGCACATTAAAAGGATTATATACCATGGAAAAGTGGGATTTGTTACTGGAATGCAAGGATGGTTCAACATATGAAAATTAATCCATGGGTATATACCGTATTAGCAGAATGAAGGACAAAAAACATCATCGTCTCAATTGATGCAGAAAAAATAGTTTACAATATTCAACATCCTTTTATGATAAAAACACTCAACAAATTAAGAATAGGAGAAAATTACCTCAACATGCTAAAGTCCATATATGAAAAGCTCAGTTAATATCATACTCAATGGTGACAAGCTGAAATCTTCTAAGATCAGAACAAGAGAAGAATGCCTCCTCTTACTATTTCTCTTCAACATCATAATGGAAGTCTTAGCAAGAACAAGAAGGGAAGAAAGAGAAATAAAAGGCATCAAAGTTTGAAAAGAAGAAGTGAAATTTTCCCTTTACACAGATGACATGATCTTATATGTACAAAACCTTAAATATTATGCAAAATCCCCATTATAATTAATATTTCAGCAAATTTGTAGTATACAAAATTAACAGACAAAAAATCAGTTACATTTCTATACACTAACAAAAAGTAATTGGAAAAGGAAATTAAGAAAACAATTCCATTTACAAAATTGTCAAAAAGAATAAAATACATATGAATAAAGCTTATCAAAAAGTTAAAAGATATATACACTGAAAACTAAAAATCATTGCTGAAAGAAATTAAACAAAACACAAACGAAATGTTATCTGATATTCATGGGTTGAAAGATTTAATATTGTTGAGACATCCATACTACCCAAAACAATCTACAGATTCAATATAATTCCTATCAGTATCCAATGCCATTTCTTTGCAAAAATATTAAAAAATAATTCTAAAACTCATGGAATATCAAGGGATCCCAAATAGTCAAAACAGTTTTGAAAAATGTTACAAGATGGGTTATCCTTGAGGACATAATACTAAATAAAATAAGCCAGTCACAAAAGGACGAATGTGTTATTCCACTTATATGAGGTAGCTAAAGTTGACAAATTCATAGTTAAAGAAAGTAGAATGGCAATTTTCAGGGGTTAGAGGTAAGCAGCAAGGGGAGTTGTTTAATGGCTTGGAGTTTTAGGTCTACAACATGAAAAAATTATTGAGATCCTTTTCACAAGAATGTAAATATGCTTACCACTATCGAGCTGTACACTTAAAATAGTTATGACAGTAAATTTTATTTTTTTATTGAAGTATAGTTGATTTACAATGTTGTGTTAGTTTCCTTAAAAAACTAAAAACAGAACTACCATATGATCCAGCAATTTCACTCCTGAATATATATCCAGAAAAGACATGAAAACTCTAATTCAAAAAGATAGATGCACCCCAGTGTTCACAGCAGCACTATTTACAATAGCCAAGACATAGAAACAACCCAAGTGCCCATCAACAGATAATTAGCTTAAGAAGATGTGGTATACATGATGCTTTCTAAGACAATAAGAAAAAGTATCAATGTGAGCCAGTTTTATATATAGAAGGAGTAAGCTGCTACCTATGCAGTGTGATTTGAAACCATCTGCTCAAAACATCTCTAATTGATGTTAAAACATACCTTTGGTGAAACAACAAAGATATATCCTCTGAAAAGCACTTTTTAAATACAGTGCAAGAGATTTCTGAGTTTAGGCCCTATGATTTTTGATTTTTTTATTCTACAACATTCCTTATTATTATTTTTGTTGCTGTTTTTGGAGTCATTTGGATTTTCTGTATGCCAGAGCTGGACAATGTTATTTGCAAATACATATAATTTCACTTCTTCCTTTCCAATCTGGATATCTTTTAGTTTATTTGCTTGAATAATAGCTCTAGTTCAATGTGCAGTACAATGTTGAATCAGAAGAGTGAGAATGGACATCTCATTCTATTCCTGATATGTGGTAAAGAATCAGTCTGTCACTATTAAGTATAATGCTAGCTGTGGATTTTTCATACATGCCCTTTATGAGGTTGAGGAAGTTCATTTCTTTTTTTTTTTTTTTTTTTTTTTTTTTTTTGTGGTACGCGGGCCTCTCACTGTTGTGGCCTCTCCCGTTGCGGAGCACAGGCTCTGGACGCACAGGCTCAGCGGCCATGGCTCACGGGCCCAGCCGCTCCGCGGCATGTGGGATCCTCCCAGACCGGGGCAGGTGGACTCTCAACCACTGCGCCACCAGGGAAGCCCTAGAACTGCTTTTGTTGCATCACATAAATTTTGGAATGTTGTGTTTCTATTTTCATTTGTTTCAAGATTTTTTTTATTTCCCTTTTTTTCTATTTGACCCATTGGTTGTTCAGGAATATTCTGTTTAATTTCCACATATTTGTGAAAATTTCCAGTTTTCCTCTTCTTATTGATTTCTAGTTTTATATCATTGTTGTTACAAATGACACTTGGTAAGATTTCAATCTTTTAAAATTTTCCAAGGTTTGTTTTATGACCTTACATATGATCTGTCCTGGAAAATGTTCTATGAGTGCTTGAAAAAGAATGTGTATTCTACTGCCATTGGAAGGACTGAAGGACTGTTCTGTATATGTGTGTTAGGTCCATGGATATTCTAAAATACAGTTGAAGTTCAATGTCTCCTTACTGATTTTACATCTGGATGATCTATCCATTGTTGAAAGGATTTGGGTATTGAAGTCCCCTATTATTATTGTATTTTTTTTCTATTTATCCATTCCTGTTAGCATTTACATAAGCTTAACATACTTAATAAATATGTTGCTTAATTTCTTTATTAACATTGGGTGCACACATATTTACAACTGTTATATCCTCTTTGTGAATTTACCCCTTTATCATAATATAATGACCTTTTTTGTCTCTTGTTATAGTTTTTGACATGAGGTCTTTTTTGTCTGATATAAATATAGCTACTCTTGCTGTCTTTTGGTTTCCATTTACTTTGATTGTCTTTTTCCATCCCTTCACTTTGAGCCTATGTGTATCCTTAAAACTGATGTGAGTCTCTTGCAGACAGCATATAGTTAGGTCTTGTTTTAAATTATATCAGCCATTCTATGCCTTTTGAGTGGAGAATTTGAACAATTTACATTTAAAATAATTATTGATACATAAGAATTTAGTAATACTATCTTATCAATTATAATATATATAGTTATATATGATTAAATTTATACTTATTTATAACTTTAAATTTATTTTATTTATTTATTTATTCATTATCACCTTTTTATTATTTATAACTTTAAATATAATATATATGTATATTATGTATATTTGGTATTTTTCCCATATTTGTCTATCTTTTTACTCTTTCCAACTTAGTTTTAGGTGATTTCAAATATTTTTAGTATTACATTTTACTTTTTCTATTGGCTTAATGCCTCTACTTTTTAGCATTTTTATTGGTTTCTCTACGGATTAAAATGTGTGTCCTTATGTTACCACAGCATCCTCAGAAATAATATTTTACCCCTTCACATAAAATTTAAGATCCTTATGGGAGTATAGTTCCATTTACCCCGTTGATTGTTTGGTTGTTTTCATATCATTTAGTTCCATGAATATCTTAAAACATAAAATACAGTACTTTGTAATGAAAGAAAACTTTATTTGAAAAGTCAATAGTTTTTTATGGAAATTAAGAGAAAAAAAGTAGTCTTTTATATTTAACTACATATCCAACATTTCTGGTGTTTTTATTCCTTCATGTAAATCTGAGATTACAAATTATGTAATTGTCCTGAGAATCAGCCTGAGAAACATTCTGTAGCAATTATTTTATTGAGGGTATTCTTGCAATTGATTTACTCTCCTTTTGTTTATCTGAAAATATCTCAAAATATCTTTAGTTTTTATTTATTTATGAGAAATGTTTTCATTCAATAAATAATTCTATCATTCCATAATAATGTGTCCTTATTGTTTCTGATGACAAGTCACAAAAATTTTGTATAATTTTTCCTCTATATGTAATATGGCCTTTTCCTGCTTGCAAGACTTTCTCTGTACCTCTGGTTTTCATTAGTTTTTACTATGATGTTGTTTTATTTTATTTGTTTTAACTTTGCTGTATACCGATATTTTTCACTAAATTTGGGGTTATTTTAGATACATTTTTATAACTTTTTATTTTAGAACAGTTTTAGATTTACAAACTAATTTGAAGTTACTACAAAGATCTCCCATATACCACAGACCTAGTTTCCCATATTATTAACAACTTAGTCTTGTATGGTACATTTGTTACAATTAATGAACCAATATTAATGCATTATTATAACTAAAATCCTATAATTTATTTAGATTTAGTTTTTAACTAATGTCATTTTTTTTCTGCTCCAATATCCCACCTAAGATAGCACTTTACACTTAGTCAGCATGCTTCTCTTGGTAGTGACAGTTTCTTAGACCTTCCTTGTTTTTGATGGCATTGATAGGTATGAGATATTGTAGAGTGTCTACATTTACAGAAAATACAGAAATTGAGTTGTGTAATATATTTTGCATGGTTTTATTGGGGTCTATGATGTGTTGGGGTAATAGCCCAGAGATAAATTGCCATTTTAATCACATTATGTCAAGGGTACATTCTGTCAACATGAAATTTCACTGATAATGCTAAACATAATCACTCAGCTGAGGAAATGTGTGTTAGTTTTATCTACTGTAAAGTTACTCTGTTTTCCTCCTTTTCATACTGCACTCTTTGGAAATAAGCCATTATGCACAGCACACATTTGAGGAGTGAGGATACATGCTCCACTTCATGGAAAGTGGAGTATCTACATGAACTATTCAGAATTTTTTTGCGTGGGATATTTGTCTCTTCTTCCTAATTTTTATTTTTTAACCATTTGATGATATCAGTGTGTATTTGAGGTTATTTACTTTAAATATTGGATTATTATCCACTAAAGCTTTACTTATTTTGTTGCTCAAATTTTCTAGTCAGTTTTGGCTACTGGGAGCTAACAGTTTCATTTGCCTCATTTTATAATTCATTGTGAGTTATATTTTTAGCATTTTTTTTCTTTTTACTTTTTGGCACTACATGACCTTTTTTTTGTACTTATATTTTCTTCTCTTGTCCTAAAATTAAGCATTTCCCCAACATGTCCTGAGTTCTTTTTGATTGGAGAGTGGTATTAGAAATCAAAATCTGTGAGCTAGGTATGCACTTTGCTACTGGAGTGTCATTACTTCTAGTTCTGTCAGCTGACAGGGCATGGGAATATGTGTGTGTGTACTAACCCATGTACATACATATCATAAGTATTTCTATATGAAATCATTTGTATCTATATGAAGTGACATATGTATTCATATTGATGTTTAAAACTCTAATTCATTAACAAATGGATCATGTTAGCTTCCTGCCTTTGCTTACTTGTAAGCTCCCACTACAACAGTGAGGAATCTGGATCTGGCTCCTACTATCATACGTTTATTAATTGCTATACATTTATTAATTGCTCAGTCCCTGAATATGTGTATAGTGATAAAATTGTTTAGCTGTACCCCTGAGGGAAATAACCTAATTGATGATAGTCCAGTGCTTATGTACAGTATCTTTTGTCTTTAGTCTCCACTCATTTCCAAAGCTGCTCAGGTCAAAAACTTTTCCCCCACCCCCTATAGTGAGGTTGTTTCATACATTTGCAAGACAGTGATATTGCTACATTCCGAGGTGCCATAGTCTCCTAAGTATTTTTTTAAATTTATGTCAATTTAAGGTCATTCATTGTACTATAAAATTCTATGGGTTTTCATCTATGCATAGTGCTATGTATCTACCATTATTATTATCTACCTTTATAGTGTTATAGAGATAATTTCACTGCCCTGAAAATTTCTATTTGCTTCACCTAGTCAACTTTCCCATTTTTCTCTGAAGCCCTGGCAATTATTAATCCTTTACTGTTGCTATATTTTTTTCCTTTTCTACGATGTCATATAAGTCATACAGTATGCAGCCCATACAGAATGGCTTCTTTCATTTAGCAATATGCATGTAAGATTCATCCATGTGTTTTCATGACTTGATAACTCATTTATTTTTATCAAGGAATAATATTCCATTTTATATACGTACCAATGTTGTTTACTCACTCATCTGTTGAATGGTTTTTTGGTTTCTTCAAGCTTTTAGCAATTGTGGATAAAACTACTGTAAAGGTTCACATTCAGCTTGCAGCTTTCTATGTGAATATGTTTTCAAGTCATTTGGGTAAATTGCTAGAAACATGATTGCTAGATCATATTATTGTATGTTTATAATATGTTTACTTGTGTGGGAAGCTATGCTTATCTATGTTTATCTTTGTAGGAAACTGCCAACTGTATTCCAACATAGCTGTACCATTTTGCATTTCCATCAGCAATGAATGAGAGTTCTTGTTGGTCTGTTTCCTCACCAGTAGTTGGTCTTGCTAGTTATTTGGATTTTTCCAAAGATGTGTAGAGATAACTCATTTTTAAATTCAAAACACCCTAATTAAAAATGATGCTGACCATCTTTTCATATGATTATTTTGCATCTGAATGTGTTCTTTGGTGAAGTATCTGTTTATAATTTTGTCCATTTGTGGGTTGTTTTGTCACATTGTTTTAAAAAGTTCTTTGCATATATTGGATAGAAGCCCCTCATCAGATATGTGTTTTGCAAATATTTTCTCTCAGTTGGTGGCTTGTTTTTTTCACTCTCTGAACTGTGTTTTAAAGGAGAAGAATTGCTTTTCTGTTTTAATAAAATCCAACTTAATTGTTTTTCTTTCAATGATCTTGCCTTTGTGTTGTACTGAAAACTTATCACCAAATCCAAAGTCACTGAGATTTTCTGCAAGTTTTCTTCTACATTTTTTATAGTTTTGCATTTGAAATTTAGATCTGTGATTCCTTTTGAATTAATTATATTGAAATATGTAAGGACTTTGTCAAGATTCATTTTATTTGGTTTTTACATATGAACATTCAGTTGTTCCAGTGACCTTTTTTGGAAAGGCTCTCCTTTCTCGTTGAATTACCTTTGCTCCACTGTAAAAATCAATTGGTTATAAGTGTGTGCATCCATTCCTGGAATTTCTATTCTTTTCCACTAACCTATATGACTGTTATTTCACTAATACAACATTGTCTTTATTACTGTAGGTTTATATTGAGTCTTGAAATCAGATAGAGATTCCTCCAACTTTGTTCTTCTTCGGTATTATGTTGGCTATTCTAGGTATTTCCCTTTCCATATAATCTTTAGAAACAGTTTGTTGACATCTACAAAATAACCTCATGGTTTTGATTGGAATTGTGTTCAGTCTAATGATCTAGTTAGGAATTTTTGATATTTTAATAAGATAGCATCTTCCAGTTTGTGAAAACAGAAGAATCTCCCAATTCATTTAGATCTTCTTTGAAATTTTTCATCAGACATACTAGTTTTGTACATTTTGATCCTGTACATATTTTGTTAGATTTATACCTAAGTACTTTATTTTGGGGAATGTTATTACAAATTGTATTGTTTCTTTTTTTAAATTTCAAATTCAAATTGTTCATTGCTTGTATATGGAAAAGCAAATGATTTTGTATATTAGCCTTTTATCCTACAACTTTGTTATACTTACTTATAAATTCCAGGAGGTTTTTTTTGATTATTGATCCTGAGGAAGTTTATAAATAAATAGCTTTGTCATCTGTGAACAGAAGCAGCAACAAAGACAAAGTTGTCTTTTTTTCTACCCTCCCAGTCTATGTAATTTCTATTCCCTTTTATTGTCCTATTACACTAGCTACTACTTCCAGGACAGTGTTGAGTAGGAGTGGTGAGAGAGGACGTCCTTGCCTTGTTACCATTCTTAAAGGAAAGCATTTATTTTCTCACAGTTAATTAGCATGTTAGCTGTAGCTTCTTGTAGATATTATTTATCAAATTGAGGTAGTTTCTCTCTATTCCTAGATTCCTAGTTTATAAGCATTTTTTTCATGAATGGATGTTAGATTTTGTCAAATGCTTTTTATACATCAATTAATATGATTATATAGTTTTTCTTCTTTAACCTACTGAAGTGGTGGATTCCTTTGATTGATGTTCAAATGCTAAACCAGCTTTGCAAACCTTGGAAAAATCTCAATTATTTGTGCTATATAATTCTGTTATTACATGTTGGGTTTGTTTTTTTTTTTTTTTGGTGGTACACGGGCCTCTCACTGCTGTGCCCTCTCCCATTGCGGAGCACAGGCTCCAGACGCACAGGCTCAGCGGCCCTGGCTCATGGCCCCAGCCACTCCGTGGCATGTGGGATCTTCCCGGACCAGGGCACGAACCCGCGTCCCCTGCATCGGCAGGTGGACTCTCAACCACTGCGCCACCAGGGAAGCCCACATGTTGGGTTTTATTCGCTAATATTTTCTTAATGATTTTTGCATCTACGTTCATGAGAGATATTGAACTGTATTTTTTTCCTTGTAATGTATTTATCTGGCTTTAATATTAGTGTAGTGCTGGACTCATAGAATGGGTTAGTAAATGTTTCCTCTCCTCCTGTTTTCTAGAAAAAAATTGTGGCAAATTAGTATCATTTCTTCCTTAATTATCTGGTACAATTCACTAGTAAAGCCATCTTGTCCTGGTGCTTAATTTTTAGAAATTTATTGATTATTTATTCAATTCCTTTAATAGATACAGTCCACTTCAGATTATCCATTTTTCTTTTTGTGAGGTTTTAGTAGTATTTGTCTTCCAAGGAGTTGGTCCATTTTATCTAAGTTGTGAAATGTGTGGGCATAGAATTGTTCATAGTATTCCACTATTATCATTTTATGGTCCATAGTCATAGCACTGATGAACTCTCCTTCTTCTCTTTTTTTTTATTGGTCTTCCTGGTTAGAAGCTTATCAATATTTTTGATCATTTGAAAGAACCAGATTTTGGTTTCATTAACTGGTCTCTATTGTTTTCCTGGTTTTATTTTCATTGATTTCTGTTGTAATATTTATTGTTTCTTTTCTAATCATTACTTTTGGATTAATGCTGTTGTTTCTCTAGTTTCTTTCTAAAGGCAGAGGCTTAGATTATTGATTTTAGATATTCTCTTTTAATATACAAATTTTCGTGTTCCCCATAAGTTATACTTTTGCTATATTCTCCCCAAATTTTGAAAACATATTTTAATTTTAAATATACTTTAATTTTTAAAGTTTCTTTTGAGACTTTTTCTTTTTATATTATTTAGGAGTGTGTTTTTAAATTTCTAGCTCTTTTGTAATTTTCCAACATCTTTCTATTATTAATTTCTTATTTTCTACCACTGTGTCCTGATAGCATATTTTGTATGATTTCTATCCTTTAAATTTGTTAATTATGCTTTATCACACAGATTGGTTTTAAATCTAGAAATGTTCCATGTGAGCTTGTTAATATGTATAGTATGCTGTTGTTGAAGAGAGTATTCTATAAATGTCAGTTAGATTGAATTGATTGACAGTGCTCTTTAGGTCAAATACATTCTTACTAATTTTCTGTCTGCTTGATCTGTCAATTATTGAGAGACAGGTATTGACGTCTCCAATTATAAAAATGTATTTATCTCTTTTCCCTTTTACTTTAATCATTTTTTGCCTCTCATATTTTGTCACTCTGCTCTTAGGCACATAAATATTGAGAGTTGTTATGTCTTCTTGGAGAATTGACCCCTTTATCATTGTGATTCCCCCCTTTATCCATGATGATTTCTTTGCTCTAAAGTCTGCTTTGTCTGAAATTAATATAACTAAAACTGTATTTTGCTTATTGTTAGCATAGTGTATAGTTCATGCTTATAGTATTTAATTGGGTTAAGTTTTGTATTTTTGTGTGGTGAGAATCAGGGGTCTAAAATCATTCTTTTGTATGTGAATACCCAGTTATCCCAGTACAAGTTTTGAACAGAACATTTTTTCCCTATTTAATGGCCTTTGAACCACTGTTGGAAATCAGATAACCATAGGTATATGGTTTTATTTCTAGACTTCCTGTTCCATTCCCTTGATCTATATGTCTATTTTTTTTTGCCAGTACCATAGTGCTTTGATTACTGTACCTATGTAAAGGTCTGTAAAATGTAAGTTCTTCAACCTTTATGAAAATGCTGGCTTCAAAAAATAAATTATCAAGTGTTCCATACTCATCTGTTTTTGGAAGTGTTTGAATAAACTTTGTGTTAATTTTTTTTAATGTTTAATATAAATTCAACAATGAAACAATATGTTTCATGGAATTTTTTTATTAATAAACAATTTTTAGAGCAATTTTATGTTCACAGAAAAAATGAGTGGAAAATAAAGAGACTTCCCATACATTCCTTGTCCCCCAACCCACACCCACACCCACACACAATCTCTCCCACAATTGATATTCTGTACCACAGTGGTATATTTTTTATAATCAATGAACTTACGTTGAAACATTATTGTCACTCAAAGTCCATAGTTTGCATAAAGTTTCACTCTTGGTGTTGTACATTCTATGAGTTTTGACAGATGTATAATGACCGGCATCAACCATTGTAATATCATACAGCATAGTTTCAGTCCCCTAAAATCCTCTATGCTCTGCCTATTCATGCCTCTATTCCCACTAACTCCTGGCAACTACTAGGCTTTTTACTGTCTACATAGTTTGCCTTTTTCAGAATGTCATATACTTGGAATCATACATGATGAAACCTTTTCAAATTGGCTTCTTTCAATTAGAAATATGCATCTGTTTTCTCCATGTCTTTTCATGGGTTCAGAGCTCATTTATTTTTAGCACTAAATACTATTCCACTTTCTGGGTGTACCACAGTTTATTTATTCATTCACCTACTGAAAGATATCTCGATTGCTCACGTGTTTGGGCTATTATGAATACAACTTTTGTAAATATCCATGTGCAGCTTTTGTGTGGCCATAAGTTTTCAGCTCCTTTACATAAATACCAAGGGGTGAGACTGCTGGATATTATGCTACAAATGTGTTAATTTTGTAAGAAATTACCATTCTGCATTTCTATCAGTAATAAATGAGAGTTCTATTGCCCCATATTCTTGACAGCATTTGGTGTTGTCAGGGTTTTGATTTTGGCCATTCTTATAGTCATGTAGGAATTTCTGATTGTTGCTTTAATTTGTATTTTCTGGATGACTTATATGGAAGCATCTTTTCATATGGTTACTTGCCACCTGTATATCTTTGATCAGGTGTCTCTTCGGGTCTTTTACCCATTTTTAAATTTAGTTGTTTGTTTTCTTATTGTTGAGTTTTAAGAGTTCTTTGTATATTTTGGATAGCAGTCATTTATCAGATACATGTTTTACAAATATTTTCTCCCAGTCTGTGGCTTGTCTTCTCATTCTCTTGACATTGTCTTTCACGGAGCAGAAGTTTTTAATATTAAAGAAGTTCAGCTTCAATTATTCCTTTTGTGGATCATGTCTTTGGCGTTGTTTCTAAAAAGTTTTTGGCCTAATATATGGTCCAGGAGGACATCCCATGTGAGTCTGAGAACCACATTTGTTCTGCTTTTTGGGGGTATAGTGTTTGGTAAAGTAAGTTAGGTATATTTTCTTTCTAGTGTTCTTTGTCTTCTATTTCTTTTATTGATCTTTCTGGTTTTTCTATGCATTATTAAAAGTGGAGGATTTAAGTCTCTATTGTAGAACTGTCTATTTCTCTGTTTACTTATGGCAATTTTTACTTTATGTATCTGGAGGCTCTGTTGTTAAGTATGAATAAGTTTATAATTTTTATATCTTTTTCATGTACATACCAGTGTATTGGTATATAATATCCTTCTTTTTCTCTTATAACAGTTTTGACTTAAATCATTTTTATGTCTTTTCATTTTAATCTATTTGTAGCCTTGGATCTAAAATAAATCTGTTGTAGACTGCATAGAATTGGGTGATATTTTTTATCCCTTCTGCCAATCCCTGTTTTTTAATTGGAGAGTTTAATCCATTTTCATGTAGAGTAATTATTGATATGAAAGGACTTGCTTCAACCATTTTGTTTTGTTTTTTTAAATTTCTTAAATCCTTTTGTTTGTCTTTCGATTTATGCTTTATTGATTTTTTGTGTAGTCTCTTCATTCCCTTCTGATTTCCTTCTCTGTATACATTATTATTTTCTTGATGGTTACCCTAGGAGTTACAATTAAACATCCTAAACTTGTAAAAATGTTGTTTGAATTAATACAAACTGAACTTCAATAATATACAAAAACTCTATTCTATTTCTTTTATGGTAATTAATTGTTTGTTTTAAAAAACATCTTTATTAGAGTATAATTGCTTTACAATGGTGTGTCAGTTTCTGGTTTATAACAAAGTGAATCAGTTATACATATACATATGTCCCCATATCTCTTCCCTCTTGCATCTCCCTCCCTCCCACCCTCCCTATACCCTTCTAGGTGGTCACAAAGCACCGAGCTGATCTCCCTGTGCTATGTGGCTGCTTACCACTAGCTATCTATTTTACGTTTGGTAGTGTATATATGTCCATGCCACTCTCTCAATTTGTCCCAGCTTACCCTTCCCCTCCCTGTATCCTCAAGTCCATTCTCTAGTAGGTCTGCATCTTTATTCCTGTCTTGCCCCTAGGTTCTTCTGACCATTTTCTTTTCTTTATTGTTTTTTTTTTTTAGATTCTACATATATGTGTTAGTGTACGGTATTTGTTTTTCTCTTTCTGACTTATTTCACTCTGTATGACAGACTCTAGGTCCATCCACCTCACTACAAATAACTCAGTTTCATTCCTTTTTATGGCTGAGTAATATTCCATTACATATATGTGCCACATCTTCTTTACCATTCATCTGTTGATGGACACTTAGGTTGCTTCCATGTCCTGGCTATTGTAAATAGAGCTGCAGTGAACATTTTGGTACATGACTCTTCTTTTTTTTTTTTTTTTTTTTTTTCTTTTGCGGTACATGGGCATCTCACTGTTGAGGCCTCTCCTGTTGCGGAACACAGGATCCAGACGCACAGGCTCAGCGGCCATGGCTCACGGGCCCAGCCGCTCCGCGGCACGTGGGATCTTCCCGGACCGGGGCATGAACCTGCGTCCCCTGCATCAGCAGGCAGACTCTCAACCACTGCACCACCAAGGAAGCCCATGACTCTTTTTGAATTATGGTTTTCTCAGGGTATATGCCCAGTAGTGGGATTGCTGGGTCATATGGTAGTTCTATTTGTAGTTTTTTAAGGAACCTCCATACTGTTCTGCACAGTGGCTGTATCAATTTACATTCCCACCAACAGTGCAAGAGGGTTCCCTTTTCTCCACACCCTCTCCAGCATTGATTGTTTGTAGATTTTTTGATGATGGCCATTCTGACCAGTGTGAGATGATACCTCATTGTAGTTTTGATTTGCATTTCTCTAATGATTAATGATGTTGAGCATCCTTTCATGTGTTTGTTGGCAATCTGTATATCTTCTTTGGAGAAATATCTATTTAGGTCTTCTGCCCATTTTTGTATTGGATTGTTCCTTTTTGATCCAGGATATTAACATCAGTACAGTCAAGACGCAGAATGTTTCACCACCATAAGGATCCTTTATATTGCCATTTTATCACACTACACACTTCACTGTCACGTTACCCCCTCCTGATCCCTTGGCAACCACTAATCTGTTCTCCATTTCTACAGTTTTGTCATTAAAGAGTGTTTTGTTAATGCAATTATATTGTGTGTAACATTCTGGTATATATGTATATATTTTAACTTACAGTGATTCCCTGGAAATTTCCAGGTTGTATCAGTAGTTCATTCCTTTTAATTACTAAGTAATTTTTAATAACGTGGATGTAACAGAGTTTATTTAACTACTCATCCATTGAAGGACATCTGGGTTCTTTCTAGTTTTGACTGTTAGGAATAAAGTTCTTTTAAACATTTATATACAGGCTTTTTGCATCAACATTAGTTTTCATTTCTCTAGGATAAATGCCCAGGAGTGTAATGGTTGTATGGTAATGTCAAGTTTAGGTTTTTAAGTAATGGCTTTTTCCCAGAGTGGCTGTACCATTTTATATTCCCAACAGAAATGTATGAGTTATCTAGATTTTCTGTATCTATGTCAGCATTTGGCATTGTCAGTCTTTTTTTTTTTTTTTTTTTTCCAAGTTTTAGATTTATTTTGATTCCTACCAGGCAAAGTGTGAAATCAATGCTTCCTAATTCCAGCTAAACAGGAAAGGAAAATTATTATTCATATTTTTCTCCATCTGTCTTCCAAAGCCAGTCAGAGAAAAAGAAAACATACCCCACCCAAAAAAAGAAACCACTGCTCTTATTTTTCCCATGATTGCAGTGAGGCATTTTTTTTTATTAGTTTCTGCTTTATAACAAAGTGAATCAGTCATACATATACATCTGTTCCCATATCCCTTCCCTCTTGTGTCTCCCTCCCTCCCACCCTCCCCATCCCACCCCTCCAGGCAGTCACAAAGCACCGAGCTGATCTCCCTGTGCTATGCAGCTGCTTCCCACTAGCTACCTACCTTACGTTTGGTAGTGTATATATGTCCATGCCTCTCTTTCGCTTTGTCACAGCTTACCCTTCCCCCTCCCCATATCCTCAAGTCCATTCTCAAGTAGGTCTGTGTCTTTATTCCCGTTTTACCCCTAGGTTCTTCATGACTTTTTTTTTTAATTCCATATATATGTGTTAGCATACGGTATTTGTCTTTCTCTTTCTGACTTACTTCACTCTGTATGACAGACTCTAGGTCTATCCACCTCATTACAAATAGCTCAGTTTCGTTTCTTTTTATGGCTGAGTAATATTCCATTGTATATATGTGCCACATCTTCTTTATCCATTCATCCGATGATGGACACTTAGGTTGTTTCCAGCTCCGGGCTATTGTGAATAGAGCTGCAATGAACATTTTGGTACATGTCTCTTTTTGAATTATGGTTTTCTCAGGGTATATGCCTAGTAGTGGGATTGCTGGGTCATATGGTAGTTCTATTTGTAGTTTTTTAAGGAACCTCCATACTGTTCTCCATAGTGGCTGTAGTCAGAATGGCCATCATCAAGAAATCTAGAAACAATAAATGCTGGAGAGGGTGTGGAGAAAAGGGAACACTCTTGCACTGCTGGTGGGAATGTGAATTGTCAGTCTTTTTTATTTTAGTCATTTTGATAGGTGTGTATTGATATCTCATTGGGGTTTTAATTAACATTTCTCTGATGAATAATAATGTTAATTGTCTTTTCGTGTGCCCACCTGCCATCTATATATCCTCTTTCGTAAAATTTCTATTCATGTATTTATTTTTATTGAGGTATAATGAGCATAACATTTTATTAGCTTTAGGTTTATAATGTGATGATTCAATATTTGTATATATTGGAAAAATGATCACCTCAGTAAGTACAGTTAACATCCATCATCATACATAGTTATACATTTTTTTCTTGTGAAAAGAACCTTTAAGGTCTACCCTATTATCAACTCTCAAATATGCAATACAATATTATTATAGTCACCATGCTGCACATTACATTTCCATGACTTATTTATTTTGTAATTTGAAGTTTGTACCTTTTGACCCCGTTCACCCATTTGACCCACCCCCCACCTCCAACCTCTGGCAACTATGAACTTGTTCTCTATCTATAAGCTTTTTTTTTTCTTTTTAAGGTTCCACATATAAGTGAGATTATGCAGTATTTGTCTTTCTCTGGCCAACTTATTTCACTTAGCTTAATGCCCTAAAAGTTCATACATGATGTAGCAAATGGCAAGATTTCCCTCTTTTTTATGACTGAATAATATTCCATTGTGTGTGTGTGTGTACCACATTTTCTTTATCCTTTCATTTAATGATGGCCATGGTTGTTTACATATCTTGGCTATTGTAAACAATGCTGCAATGAAGAAGGAGGTGCATATATCTTTCCAAATTAATGTTTTTGTTTTTCTTTTCTTGGGATAAATACTCAGAAGTGAAATTGGTAGATCATATAGTAGTTATATTTTTAATTTTCTGAGCAGCTTCCATGCTGTTTTCCATAGTGACTGCATTCTTTACTGTACTGTTGTCAAAACTCAATTGACCATAAATATGTACATTTACTTCTAAATTCTAATTCCATTCTACTCATGTATATAGACATAGGCCAGTACTACACAGTCCTGATTATAGCAGCCTTTTAGTAATGTTTAAATCAGGGAGTTTGAGTAGTCCAAATTTGTTCTTGTTTTTCAAGCTCGTTTGGGGTATTCTCAGTTCCTTGTATTCAAATAACAGTTTTAGGATTAGTCTGTCTATTTCTGTAACAAGTAAGCTGAGATTTTGTTAATAATAGTGTTGAATCTGTAAATCAATTTAGGAAGTATTGCCATTTTGACAATATTAGGTCTTATATTTCATGATTTAGGGATGAATTCAATTTTTCTTAGCTTTTATCCAATTTTTTTCATTTTTTGTGTGTTTTTCAGTGTAGAAGTCATAAATATTTTGTTACATTTATTCCTAAGTATGTATTCTCTTTGATGCTATTATAAATGAAATATTTAAATTTTTATTTTTATATTGTTCATTGCTATTGCATAGAAATACAGCTGAGAGGGTGACATCAGAAAGGTGGTGGAATAGGAAGCCTTGGACCCTTATTCCCCATGTGGATATACCAATTCAACAAGAATACATGGACAAATTCATTTTGTGAGAAATCCAGAAACTAGTTGAAAGGCTCCTGTATTTGGGGTAACCATGAAACCAGCCACATTGAAGCTGGTAGGAAAATGCAAGATACCCTCTCACCAGAATCCTTGCCTTTGGCATAGTGCCATATTATTGGAAGGAAACCCTCAGCTTTGGCTTTTTCCCAGAGGGGGAAAAGTTTGCCCACATGTCCAACATTCAAATTTTTCTAAGGCTTTCAAAGGTACTGGCTTCTGGCTTGCCTGTCTCAGAGCACTGACAGGATCTGGCATACTCTAGACACCTGAGAACCACTGAGAACAAAGGCAGTTGTTTGGGTTAGCACACAAGTATTTATCATAGTCACTTCGTCCAGCTCAGCACAGAGTGAGTGGGTAAAAACATCAGATTCTGCTTCTCTCTGGTGAGGTAAAGAGTTGGATCACACATCCAATACTCTGACATTCTAGAGGTTACCTAGGGAACTGGATTTTGTCTCACCCATCTCAGACCACTGATGGGATCAAAATACTTTGCATGGCAGAGGGTCACTAAGGACAGTGATGGCAGTTTGAACTAGTACAAAGTTTTAAGAGGCCCCCAGAATCTCTGACCAGACTGATTGGTGAGAGTCTCTTCCTGTACAAGGCCAGTCCATGAACACTGGGAGAATTGGATGTTTTCTTCAGTGGGAAGATACCAGTACAAAGAGTGAAGGAAAATTAAGAATGGGGAAATGTATCCCCCCAAAATAAATAAGATTAATCTCCAGAAACTGAGCCTAATCATATGGAGATACAGGATTTACCAGGCAGAGAATTCAAAATAACCATAAAATACACAGCATAAAAGATGTAATATGTGAAATCAAAAACATAACATATGAGGAGGGAGCAAAAGGGTAGAGTTTTTGTATGCAAATGAAATTAAGTTTTTATTAGCTTAAAATAGCATGTTATATCAATAAGATGTTTCAAGCAAGCCTCAGGGTAACCAAAAAACATAAACCTATAGTAGATGAATTCAAGATAAAGAGAAGGGAATAAAAGTATACCACTATGGAAAATCATCAATTCACAAAGGAACAGAGAAACAGGGGATAATTGAAACAAAGGAATTTAAAAACATCCAGAAACCAAGTAACAAGGTGGCAATAGTAAGTCCTTAACTACCAACAATTACTTTAAATGTAAACAAACTAAATTATCCAATCAAAAGGCATAGGGTGGCTGAGTCAATAACAATAAAATAAGACCCAACTATATGATACCTACAAGACTCATTTCAGTTTAAGGGCACATATTAGCTTAAAGTGAAGGGATAGAAAAAGGTATTCCACACAAAAGGAAAGTAAAAGAAAACAGGGGTAACTATACTTTCCTGACAAAATATAGTTTAAGTCAAAAGAATGTAACAAGAGACAAAGAGAGTTATTATATAGTGATAAAGTGATAATTTCCTCAAGAGTATAAAACAACTGTAAATATATACGGAACCAATGTCAGAGCACCTAAGTATATTAAGGAAATACTAACAGAGCTGAAGAAAATAATAATCAACAATAGTATGTTAATATCAGTAGACATCAATACCCCACTTTCAACAATGGATAGATCATATAAACAGAAAATCAATAAGGAAACATTGGACTTGGACTATAGTTTAGGCCAAAAGGACCAATTAGACTTATAGAACATTCCATCCAACAGCAGCAGAATGTACGTTCTTCTCAAGTACACAGGGAACATTCTCTAGAATATACCATATATTAGCTCACAAAACAAGTCTTAGCAAGTTTGAAAAGATTTAAATCATACCAATTTTTTTCTGACCACCATGGTACAAAGATAGAAATCGATAATGGGGGGGGGGGGGGAAACTGGAAAACTCACAAATACGTGGAAATTAAGTAACACACTCCAGAACAGCCAATGAGTCAAAGAAACCATCAAAAGGGAAATAAAACAAAATCTTGAAACAAACCAAAATGGAAACACGTGTCAAAAATATGGTATGCAACAAAAGAAGTACCAATAGGAAAATTTATAGCAATAAATGCCTATTCGAAAAAAAATACCTCAAATAAATAACCTAAGTTTAGACCTTAAGAAGCCAGAAAAACAAAAACAAACTAAGCTCAAAATTAGAAGAAAGATATAACAAAGCTCAGGGCAGAAATCAATGAAATAGAGAATATAAAAACAATGGAAATGATAAAAAAAAACCGAGTTGGTTTTTTGAGAGTATAAACAAAATTGGCAAACTTTTAGCTATAGTTACCAAGAAAAAAAAGGAGCTCAAATAAATAGAACTATAAATGAAAGAGGAGACATTGCAACTGATATAATACAAATACAAAGAATCATAAGATAATACTATGAACACTTATATGCCAATGAATTGGACAACCTAAAAAAATGGTTAAATGCCTAGAAACATATAACCTACCAAGTCTGAGTCATGAATAAATAGAGAATCTGAACAGAACAATTACAAGTAAGGAAATTGAATCAGTAATCAAAAACCTTCCAAGAAAGAAAAGCCCAGGATTACATGGCTTTATGGGTGAGTTTTACCAAACATTAAAAAAAAAGAATGAATGCCATTTTTTCTCAATCTCTTCCAAAAATTGAAGAGAAGGTTAAACTCCCAAATGCATTTTATGAGGCCAGCATTACCCTAATACCAAATAAAATAGTATGGCTAAGAACACTACAAGAAAAGAAAATTACAGGCCAATATTCCTGATGAATATAGATGCCAAAATTCTCAACAAAATACTACCAAAAAGAATTCAACAGCACATTAAAAGGATTATACACCATGATCAAGTGGGATTTATCCCTGTGATACAAGGTTGGCTCAACATATCAAAATCAACAGACGTGATACACCACATTAATAGAATGAAAGACAAAAATTATATGATCATCACAATAGATGAGGAAAAAGCATCTGAAAAAATCCAACATCTTTCATGGTAAAAACTCAGTAAATTGGGAAAAGAAGAAACATGCCTTAACATAATAAAGTCCATATGTAACATACCCAGATCTAACATCATACTCAATGGTGAAAGATTGAAAGCTTTCCCTCTAAGATGAGAAACAAGACAAAGATGTTCACTCACACCATTCCTATTCAACATAGTACTGGAAGTCCTACACATAACAATTAGGCAAGAAAAAGAAATAAAAGGCATCCAAATTGAAAAGGAACAAATAAAATTATCTCTGTTCTGACAACATGCTCTTATAGGTTGAAAACCTTAAAGACTCCACCAAAATAACTGTTAGACTAATAAACAAATTCAGGGAATTTGAGAATACAAAATCAACATACCAAAATCAATTACAATTCTATATTCTCATTGTAAATTATCCAGTAAAGAAATTAAGAAAACAACTCATTTATATTAGCATCAAAAATAATGAAATACTTAGGAATTAACTAAAGAGGTAAAAGACTTATACACTGAAAACTAGGAAATATAGAAAAAGAAAATAAAGAAGACACAAGTAAATGGAAAGACAGCTTGTTTCCTGGACTAGAAGACTTTATATTGTTAAAAATGTCCATTCTACCCAAAGTGATCTATAGCTTCAGTAAAATAGGTATTAAGATTCCACTGGTGTTTTTTTACAGAAATATAAAAGGCAATTCTAATGTTCATATGGAACTACAAAGGACTCCAAATAGCCAAAGCAATCTTGAGCAAGAAAAACGAAGTTGGAGGTGTCACACTTCCTGATTTCAAAATTTATTAAAAAGCTACAGTAATAAAACAGCATGATACTGGCATGAAGACAGACATAAAGACCAATGGAACAGAATAGAGAGGACATAAATAAACCCACATATATATGGACAACTGATCTTTGACAAAGGTGCCATGATCACACAATGTAGAAAGGATTGTCTCTTCAGAAAATGGTGCTGCAACAACTGGATATCCACATGTAAAAGAATGAAACTGAACACTTATCTTATGCATACACAAAAAATCAAACTCAATATGGATTAAATTCTTAAAAGACCTGAAACTGTAAAACTCCTAGAAGAAAATGTAGGGTAAAACTTCATGTTATTGGTCTGGGCAATGGTTATTTTGGATATGACACTAAAAACACAGGCAGCAAAAACCAAAAATTAATAAGTGGGAATAAAAATGTGGGAAAATTGGAACCTTGCTACATTTTTGATGGGAATATAAAATGGTGCAGCTGTGATGGAAAGCAGTGTGGAGTTTCCTTATGAACTTAGAACTATAGCTACCGTATGATACATTTTCCCACTTCTTGGTATTTACCCGAAATAATTTAAATTAGAATCTTGAAGAGCTATTGATTCTACCATGTTTATTGCTGCACTATTCACAATTTTCAAGTGTTGGAAACAACCTAAATATCTATAAGCAGATGAGTGGATAAAGAAAATATGGTATACCAACACAATAAATATTATTCAGCCTTAAAATGAAAGAAATATTGCCATATGTTACAGCATGGATGAACCTTGGGGACATTATGCTAAGTGAAATAAGCCAGTCGCAGAAGGACCATTATTGCATGATTCCACCTACATGAGGTATCTAAAATAGTCACACTCAGAGGAGCAGAAGGTAGAGTGATGGTTGCCAAGGGCTGAAGGAAGGGGCAAATTGAAATTTACTCTTCAACAGATTTAAAGTTTCAGGATTTTCACTGGCCTAAAAATCCTCTGTGCTCTGCCTAGACATACCTCCCCCACACCCCTGGAAACCACTGATCTTTTTATTTTTTATTGTCTCCATAGTTTTGCCTTTTCCAGAATGTCATATAGTTGGAATCATACAATATGTAGCCTTTTCAGATCGGCTTCTTTCACTTAGTAATATGCACATAAGTTTTCTCCATGTCTTTTCATGACTTGACAGCTCATTTATTTTTAGCATTGAAAATTATTCCATTGATTGGATGTAACGTAATGTATTTATCCAGTCACCTACTGAAGAACATCTTCATTCTTTCCACATTTTGGCAGTTATAAATAAAGCTGCTCTAAATATCCATGTGCAGGTTTTTGTGTGAGCACAAGTTTTCATTTCTCTTTGATAAATACCAAGGAGCAAGATTGCTGGATTTCATAAGAGTGTGTTTAGTTTTGTAAAAATAACTACCAAACTGTCAAACTTTCTGTATCATTTTTCATTCCCACCAGCAGTAAATGAGAGTTCCTGTTGCTCCATATTCTCACGATCATTTTGTGTTGCCAGTGTTCTGGATTGTGGCCATTCTAACAGGTGCATAGTGGTATCTCATGTTGTTTTAATTTGCATTTCCATGATGACATGATGTGGGCATTTTTTATACAGTATTTGCCATCTGTATATCTTTGGTGAGATGTCTGTTAAGGTCTCTGTTGCATTTTTTAATCAGGTTGTTTTCTTACTGTTGAGCTTTCAGAGTTCTTTGAATATCTTGGATAACAGTCCTTTATCAGCCACATGTTTTGCAAACATTTTCTCCACATCTGTGGCTTGCCTTTTTATCTCTTCATATTTAATATTACAATGTGGCAGCTATGAAAATCAGATTCTTTCTCCACTTTAAGTGTTTATTTTGTCACTCTTTGCTGATTGTGTTGTTGTTACTGGTTGTTTAGTGATTTTTATTACAAAAGTTCTGTAAAGTCTACATTCTTTTCATGTGTGGCCACTGATGTATCTATTCAGTTAATGTAGCAGACAGATAATTATTGGAAAAAGATTCCTTTAGTTGGGTAAAACTAATAACTGTAATCTTCCATATTTAGAGTGAAAAGAATAAAGTGAAGTAAGTTACTATCATGAGTAGATACTGAACACAGAAATGCTTATGAAAATTGATGGGAATATTGGTTTTGGAGTAGAACAACTTATCCTAAGAAGTCCTAAACATATTCTACACTTATAGAAGTAGGAACAGGATTCAGTGCACCTACATGGCTTATAAATCCCAGAGTCAAAATTTTAGTTTAAACTGATCCTTTATAGTAGCACATTCTCTCTAGTGTAATTCACATTAAATACAGACCTCAAAGAATTTTTACAGATGAAAGGCCAAGAACATTATTTTATAATAAAAATATCACTAGAATATTAACTCATGTCTAAATAAGCAAGGTCAGTTAGAATCAGAAGATAAATCCCAGTATTTGGCTTAAAACACTGCATAATTTGCAATTGTATGCTACAGTATATGAAATAAAAACATATGTTTAAGTAAATTAAGTCAATATTTAAATGTGTGATGAATGAATAAGTGACCACTGAAAATGATGAAGCAGTTTTGGAAAGGAAAGAAAAAACTTTTAGATAGAAATGATAAATGATTATTGATATTGGAAGTAAAATAATATTAGACATACAGTTGATATGATAATTGTAAATTTACACTGCTACACAGATATTAATGAAGTGAAAACAGAAGTTAAACAGAAAGTAACAGAAAGAGGCTGCAACTGCAAGAGATAAAATTAAATTGAGAATTAAATTGAAGTTCAAGTATGGTTAATATGAATACTATAGAGAGAGAAAATGGGAAAAACAATATTGAGAAAAATTACCTAAGAAGCTTCTTGAATTTATGAAAGACATCAATTGACTAATGAAAAAAATAAATATAAAGCAGAAAAAATTATTTATTCAACAAACAAAACCGAAAGTTAGAAGGAAAGAAATAATAAAGATCACAGCAGAAATAAATGAAATAGAGACTAAGAAAACAATAGAAAAGATCAATGAAACCAAAGGCTTGTTCTTTGAAAAGATAAACAAAATTGATAAACCTTTAGCCAGACTCATTAGAAAAAAGGGAGAGGGCCCCAATCAATAAAATGAGAAATGAAAAAGGAGAAGTTACAAACAACACCACAGAAATACAAAAGCTCTTAAGAGACTACTGTAAGCAACTATCTGCCAGTAAAATGGACAACCTAGAAGAATTGGACAAATTCTTAGAGAGGTACAATCTCCAAAGACTGAACCAGGAAGAAACAGAAAATATGAATAGACCAATCACAAGTACTGAAATTGAAACTGTGATTTAAAAATTTCCAACAAACAAAAGTCCAGCACCAGAGAGCTTCACAGGTGAAGTCTACCAATATTTAAAGAAGAGTTAACACCTTTCCTTCTGAAACTATTCCAAAAAAATGCAGAGGAAGGAACACTCCCAAACTCATTCTCAACGAGGCCACCACCACTCTGATACAAAACCAGAAATAGATACCAGAAAAAAGAAAATTACAGACCAATGTCACTGAGGAACAGAGATGCAAAAATCCTCAACAAAATATTAGCAAACTAAATCCAACAATACATTCGAAGGATCATACACCATGATCAAGTGGGACTTATCCCAAGGATGCAAGGCTTTTTCAGTATCCACAAATCAATCAGTGTGATACACCACATTAACACACTGAAGAATAAACACCATATGACCATCTCAACAGATGCATAAAAAGCTTTTGATAAAATTCAACATCCACTTACGATAAAAACTCTCCAGAAAGTGGACATAGAGGGAGCATACCTCAGTATAATAAAGGTCATATATAACAAACTGACAGCTAACATCATACTCAATGGTGAAAAGTTGAAAACATTTCTTCGAAGACCAGGAACAAGACAAGGATGCCCACTCTTGCCACTTTTATTCAACATAGTTTTGGAACTCCTAGCCACAGCAATCAGAGAATAAAAAGAAAGGAATCCAAATTGGAAAATAAGAAGTAATACTGTCACTGTTTGCAGGTGACATGATACTATACATAGAAAATTGTAAATATGCTACCAGAAAACTACTAGAGCTTATCATTAAATTTGGTAAAGTTGCAGGATACAAAATTAATACACGGAAATCTCTTGCATTTCTATACACTAACAATGAAATATCAGAAAGAGAAGTTAAGGAAACAATTCCATTTACCATGCATCAAAAGGAATAAAATACCTAGGAATAAAGCTACCTATGAAGGCAAAATACCAGTACTCTGAAAACTATAAGACACTGATGAAAGGAATTGAAGATGACACAAGCAGATGGAAAGATACACCATGCTCTTGGATTAGAAAAGTCAATATTGATAATATGACTATACTACAAAAGGCAATCTACAGATTCAATGCAATCCCTATCAAATTACCAGTAGCATTTTTCAAAGAACTAGAGCAAAATTTTTAAAATTTGTATGGAAACACAAAAGACCCTGAATAGCCAAAACAATCTTGAGAAAGAAAAATGGAGCTGGAAGAATCAGGATTCCTGACTTCAGACTGTACTACAAAGTTACAGTAATCAAAACAGTATGGTACTGGCAAAAAAAAAAAAAAAAAAACCCAGACATATAGGTCAATGGAAAAGGATAGAAAGCCCAGAAATAAACCCATGAACCTATGGTCAATTAATCTATGACAAAGGAGGCAAAAATATACAATGGAGAAAAGACAGTCTCCTCAATAAGTTGTGTTGGGAAAACTGGAGAGCTACATGTAAAAAAATGAAATTAGAACATTCTCTAACACCATATACAAAAATAAACTTGAAATGGATTAAAGACTTAATTAAATGGATTAAAGACCCGGTCTTAAATGTAAGACCAGGTGCTGTAAAACTCATAGAGGAAAACATAGCCAGAACACTCTTTGACATGAAAGGCAGCAATATCTTTTTAGATCCGTCTCCTTGAGTAACATAAATAAAGACAAAAATAAACAAATGGGACCTATTTAAACTTAAAAGCTTTTGCATAGCAAAGGAAACCATAAGCAAAACAAAAAGACAACCTACAAAATGGGAGAAAATATTTGCAAATGATGCAATCACAGGGATTAATTTCCAAAATATACAAACAGCTCATACAGCTCAATATCAGAAAAACTAAATCCAATCAAAAATGGGCAGAAGACCTAAGCAGACATTTCTGCAAAGAAGACATACAGATGGCCAACAGGCACATAAAAAAATGCTCAACATCACTAATTGTTAGAGACAGGCAAATCAAAGCTACAATGAGATATCACCTCACTCTGGTCAGAATGGCCATCATGAGAAAAGTCTACAAATAATAAATGCTGGAGAAGGTTTGGAGAAAAAGGAACCCTCCTACACTGTTCGTAGGAATGTAAATTGGTACAGCCACTATGGAGAACAGTATGGAGGTTCCTTACAAAACTAAAAATAGAGTTACCATATGATCTAGCAACCCCACTCATGGGCATATATATGGAGACATTTATTTAAAATTTGCTTTTATTTTCCTAGTTTCTTGAAGTGGAAGCTGAGGTCAGTGATTTGACAATTTTTTTGTGTGTAATATAAGCATTTTAGTTTTATAAATTTCCCTCTGTGTACTGCATTAGCTGCATCCACAAATTTCAGTGTGTTGTGTTTTCATTTCAATTCAATTAAAAATACTTTCTAATTTCTCTTTTGATCCATGGGTTATTTAGAATGTGTTATTTAGTTCTGAAATATTTAGAGATTTCCCAGATATCTTTTTGTTTTTGATTTCTAATTCGTTTCCATTGCAACCAGAAAGTATACTTTGAATCTTCTCAAATTTAGTTTAGACTTGTTTTATGGCCCCAAATATGGTCTATCTTGTTCAGTGTACTGGGTGCACTTGAAAAGAATGTGTATTCTATTGCTGTTTGGTAGAGTGTTTTTTTTAATGCCACTAGTTAAGCCAAGTTAGTTGATATCATTGTACAGGTATTCAAATCTCTGACTAAACTTGTTTGTCCTCATAGTTCTATCAGGTTTTGCTTCATGTATTTTCAGAGTGTGCTGTAAGGTACATAAATATTTAGAACTGTTATGTACTTTTGATGAATTGACCCCTGTATCATAATGAAATGTCCCTGTTTGTCCCTGGTAATAGTCATTGCTCTGACATACACTTTGATATTAATTTAACCACTCCAGACTACTTTTGATTAGTTTTAGTGTGGCATATCTTTTTTATTTATTCTTTTACTCTTTAAATTTTAATTTTATATTGAAGTGTAACTGATTAACAATGATGTGTTAGTTAGCAAAGTAATTCAGTCATACCCATAAAAGTATCCATTCTTTTTGAATTTCTTTTCCCATTTACGTTATTACAGAATATTGAGCTGAGTTCCCTGTGCTGTACAGTAGGTCCTTGTTGGTAATCTATTTTAAATATAGTAGTGTGTACATTGCCAATCCCAAACTCCCAATATATCCCCCTGCCCTTTTCCCCCTGATAACCATAAGTTAATTTCTGTTTTGTAAATGTGAGTGTGAGTGTTTCTGTTTTGTAAATATGTTCATTTGTATCATTTTTTTTAGATTCCACATATAAGCGCTATCCTATGTTATTTGTCTTTCTCTGTCTGACTTACTTCACTTAGTATGATAATCTCTGGAGAAAACTCTAATTCTAAACTATATATCCACCCCAATGTTCATTGCAGCATTATTTACAATAGACATGGAAGCAACCTAAATGTCCATCGACAGAAGAATGGATAAAGAAGATGTGGTATATTATGTATATCTAATGGAATATTACTGAGCCATAAAAAAGAATAAAATAATGCCATTTGCAGCAACATGGATGGACCTAGATATTATCATACTAAGTGAAGTAAACCAGACAAAGACAAATATCATATGATATTTCTTTTCTGTGGAATCTGAAAAATGATATAACTGAATTTATTTTCAAAACAGAAATATATCCACAGACATAGAAAACAGGCTATGGTTACCAAAGGTGGGGGAGGGATAAATTAGGAGGTTGGGATTAACATATACACATCACTATATATAAAATAGATAACCAACAAGGATCTACTGCATAGCACAGGGAACTATACTCAATATTTTGTAATAACCTGTAAGGGAAAAGAATCTGAAAAAGAAAATATATATATTTATAGACATATATATATAACTGAATCACTGTGCTGTACACCTGAAACTAACATGATATTGGAAATCAACTATACTTCAATAAAATTAAAAGATAAAAATAAGTACATAGGGCTTCCCTGGTGGCGCAGTGGTTGAGAGTCCGCCTGCCGATGCAGGGGACACGGGTTCGTGCCCCGGTCCGGGAAGATCCCACATGCCGCGGAGCGGCTAGGCCCGTGAGCCATGGCTGCTGGGCCTGCGCGTCCAGAGCCTGTGCTCCACAACGGGAGAGGCCACAGCAGTGAGAAGCCCACGTAATGCCAAAAAAAAAAAAAAAAAAAAAAAAAAAAAAAAAAAAAAAAAAAAAAAAAATAAGTACATAAATAAATTATATGGACATACCTTAGAAATTTTGCAGGTTCAGTTCCATACCACCACAATAAAGCAAATATCACACAAAATTTTTCATTTCCCAGTGCATATGTTATGTTTTCACTATACTGTAGTCTATTAAGTGTGCAATAGCATTATGTCTAAAAAAATACATATACCATAATTGAAAAATTCTTTATTGCAAAAAAATGCTCACCATCACTTGAGCCTTCAGCAAGTTATGATCTTTTTGCTGGTGAAGTTTCTTGCCTAGGTGTTCATGGCTGCTAATTAGTATAGTGTTTGATTAAGGGCTGTGATGGCATTTTCTCAATATAATACAATAATGAAGTTAGCCATATTATTTGACTCTTCCTTTCATGAAAAATTTCTCTGTAGCATGCAATGCTGTTTGATAGCAATTTATTCACAGAGAACTTCTTTTGAAATTTGAGTCAATTCTCTCAAACCCTGCTGCTGCTTTATCACTAAGTTAATGCAACATTCTAAATCTTTTGTTGTCATTTCAACAATCTTTACAGCATTTTCCACAGGAATAGATTCCATATATCAAGAAACCACTTTCTTTGCTTATCCATAAGAAGCATCTCCTCGTCTGTTAAAGTTTTATCATGAGGTTAGAGCAATTCAGTCATCTCTTCAGTCTCCAATTATAATTCCATTATCTTTCCTATTTCTACCACATCTGCAGTTACATCCTCCATTGAAGTCTTGAACCACTCACAGTCATCCATGTGGGTTGGAATCAAATTCTTCCAAACTCCTGTGAATGTTAGTATTTTGACCCCTTCCTATGAATCACATAATCCTCTTAATGGTACCTAGAATGGTGAATCTTAGAAGGTTTTCAATGTACTTTGTCCAGATCCATCAGAGGAATCACTATCTATTGCAGCTATAGCCTTACAAAATGTATTTCTTAAATAATAAGACTTGAAAGTCAAAATAACTCCTTCAACCATGACCTGCAGAGTGGATGTTATGTTAGCAGGCATGAAAACAGCATTAATCTTGTTGTACATCTTCATCAGAGCTCTTGGGTGATCCATGAGCAGTAATACTTTTAAAGGAATTTTTTCTTCTGAGCAGTAGATCTCAATGGTGGGCTTAAAATATTCAGTAAACCATGTTGTAGACAGATGTGCTGTCATCCAGACTTTGTTGTTTCATAGAGAACAGGCAGAGAAGATTTAGCATAATTCTTAAGGGTCTTAGAATTTTCTAAATGGTAAATGAGCTTTGGCTTCAACTTATTAGCCCCTAACAAGAGAATCAGCTTGTCTTTTTAAGAGTTAAAGCCAGCACTGACTTCTCTCTCACTGTGAAAGTCCTAGCTGGCATCTTCTTCCAGTAGAAGGCTGTTTCATTTCCATTGAAAACCGGTTGTTTAGGGTAGCCACCTTCATTATCTTAGCTATATATTCTAGATAACTTGCTGCAGCTTCTAAACCAGAACTTGCTGCTTCACCTTCTACTTTGTTGTTATGGAGATGGCCTATTTCCTTAAATCTCATGAACCAACCTCTGCTAGCATCAAACTTTTCTTATAGAGTGTCCTCACCTCTCTCAGCCTTCATAGAATTGAAGAGAGTTAGGACCTTACTGTGGATTGGGCTTTGGCTTAAGGGAATGTTGTGGCTGGTTTGATCTTCTCTCATGACCACTATAACTTTCTTCATGTCAGCAATAAGGCTATTTTGCCTTCCTATCATTTGTGTATTCACTGGAGCAACACTTTTTATTTCCTTCAAGAATTTTTCCTTTGCACTCAAAACTTGGCTGTTTGGTGCCAGAGGCCTAACTTTCAACCTATCTCAGCTTTTGCCATGCTTTCATCACTGAGCTTAATTATTTCTAGCTTTTGATTTAAAGTGAGAGTTGTGTGACTCTTCCATCCACTTCAACACTTAGAGGTCATTGTACGGTTATTAATTGACCTAATTTCAATATTGTTGTGTTGCAGAAAATACGGAGGCTCCAGGAAAGAGATCAGTGAACAGCTGGTCAACAGAGTAGTCAAAACATATACATTTACTAATTTTGCCTTCTTATAAGGACACAATTTGTGGTGCCCCAAAACAATTACAATAGTAATATCAAAGATCAATGATCACTGATCACCAGAGCAAATGTATATTAAGTATACCTCAAAAAAGCTAAAAAAAAAAGAAGAGTTGATGTTTGTGTTCGTCAGGGTTTTCCAGAAAAACAAAACTAATAGAATAGAATAGAATAGAATATATGATAGATAGATGATAGATAAAAAGATATTTACTCATGCCATTTTGTATACTGAGAAGTCCCATCAACTGCCAGCTGTAACCTGGAGGCCCAGGAAAGCTGGTGATATAGTTCCAGTACAAACCTGAATACCTGAGAACCAGGGGAGTCAATGGTGAAAGTCCTGGTCGAAGTCTGAAGACCCATGACCCAGGAGTACCCATGTCCGATGTCCACAGATGGGTATCCCGGAGACACAAAGAGCAATTTGTCCTTCCTTTGTCTTTTGGTTCTGTTCAGGGCCTTCAACAGTTTGAATAATTCCCACTTGCATTGGTGAGGCTGAACTTTACTCAATCTACCAATTCAAATGCTAATCTCTACTAGAAACACCCTTATGGACACACTCAGAAATAATGTTCTACAAGATATCTGGGCATCTCTTAGCCAAGTCAAGTTGACACATAAATTTAACCATAATACTGTTACAGTCTTGAGTTTGAAATTTATACGGCTGACCAGCACGCTAGAAATTCAGGCAGGTTTTCTACGTTACAGTATGGAGGCAGAATTCCTGCTTCTCCCAGAGACTTCAGTTTTGCTTTGAAGGCCTTCATTTGGTTGGATGGGGCTCACACACCTTATGGATGTTAATCTCTGTTATTTAAACCAACTGATTTTAAATGTTAATCACATAAACAATATACTTTCATGGTAATGTCTAGACTAGTGTTCGACCAAACAACTGGGCACAATAGCTTAGCCAAGTTGACAAATAAAATGAATCATCTCAGTCTGTATTTTAAAAAAAGAAGAAAAATTTTACATCTATAGTCTAACCTTCAAACTTAACACACTGGAAAAAGAAAAGCAAACTGAAGCAAGCAAAAGGAATAAAATGAGGGCTTCCCTGGTGGCACAGTGGTTAAGAATCCTCCTGCCAATACAGGGGAGACGGATTCAAGCCCTGGTCTGGGAAGATCCCACATGCCTCAGAGCAACTAAGCCCATGAGCCACAACTACTGAGCCTGTGCTCTAGAGCCTGTGAGCCACAACTACTGAGCTCACATGCCACAACTATTGCCCACATGCCTAGAGCCCATGCTCCGCAACAAGAGAAGCCACTGCAGCAAGAAGCCCGTGCACCACAACGAAAAGTAGCCCCCACTTACCGCAAATAGAGAAAGCCCATGCGCAGCAACAAAGAGCCAACACAGCCAAAAATCAATAAATAAAATAAAATTTTTTAAAAAGGAATAAAGTGATAAAAAATGCAGGAATTATTGAAATAGAGAATAGAAAAACAATAGGGAAATCAATGAAACCAAAAGACAGTTCTCTTAAAAGTTCAAAAAAGTAAAGGGGATATTACTACCAACCTTACAGAAATAAATAAGGATTATAAATAAATACTGTGAAAAATGTTATGGTGTAGAATAGGTAAAAAAAAATTATATTCAAATGGAAGAACTTTGAATAAAGTACGCTAAATGAATGAAGCCAGACATGAAAGGTCACATATATAATTCTATTTAAATGAAAAATGCAGAAGAGATAAGTCTATAGAGACAAAAAAATATATTATTAGTGGAGTTTAGGGCTCATGAGGATGACCCGAAGAGGGTGATAGCTAAAAGGTGCAGGGTTTCTTTTTGAAGTAAAGAAAATGTTCTAAACTTGACTTTTGTAATGTTTGTACATAGTTGAATATATTGAAATTCATGGAAATGTACTATATAAATGGGTGAATGTATTGTATATGAAATTTATCTCAATAAAGCTGTTTTAAAACAAAACAAATATAAGGGGGGATAAAAGAAAGGGTGTTCTGACCACCTCTGGAAGTGGATTGTTGGCATCTTTACTCCAAACTGAACCTGTGTATGATGATTAGTTCCTTCCCTTAGCAAAGGAAAGGGTATAATTGTCATCCCACAAACAGCAGCTCAGCTGAGTATAGAAGTCAGCTTTCTGGGACAACCTCACAGCTGGGCTGCTTCATTAGATTCTAAGCCTAGGCCTTTGCTTCATGTTCACAGACTTATCAAAAGCTGTTCAGAGGTATGGTTTGCCTTCCTCTGTTTCAAGTCTCACCAAGCTAGGAGTACTGGTGGCTCAGAGACCCCACCCCTTAAACATCCTCTGAGGCTCTCTGAGAACAATTGTTGCCTCGGCCACTTTATTACATAGTGAGCAGTCATCACTGAAATTGCCTCAGCAGGCCCTGTGCTGCTTGAAAAGGGACAGTATTCATGGGTTGAGGATGGGGTTAGGGGACAGCCTGCTAGCTCTGCTTTAGTGACAACCTAAGAACTTTGGAATCCTGTGGCTGTTAAACTTCCAGAGGTACCTATTATCTCACAAAGTGGCCATGTTCTTTCTTTATTTTGGTGAAGGTCAGAAGAGCGTGCTGCAGACATGTTTAACCCATATGCATTAGATACTCCAGCTGTAATTTTTGCCAATGGATCAGGATTCTGCAAAGTAGGCATGTCTGGAGAGACTGGGCCCCATCATGTCATTAGTTCTGTCATGGGGCATGCTAAATTCAACATGGCTTTACCAGAAGCCAATCAGAAAAATTACACTGTGGGGGGAAAAGCCCTGTTCAAGTATGGAGCCTTGCATTTGCACTATCCCATTGAACGTGGAATGGTAACAAGATGGGATGACATGTAAAAACTCTGGAAGTATCTTTTTGAGTGGGAGCTGGGAGTAAAACCCTGTCGACAACCTGTGCTCATGACTGAGCCCTCCTTGAACCCAAGGGAGACTTGAGAGAACACAGCAGAAGTGATGTTTGAGACCTTCAGTGTGCCTGCCTTCTACCTGTCCAACCACATGGTCGTAGCACTCTATACCTCTGCCTCTGTCACGGGCTTAGTGGTGGACAGTGGTAATGGGATCACTTGCACTGTCCCCATTTTTGAGGGTTACTCTCTTCCTCATGCCATCACCAAACTCTATGTGGCAGAGAGAGACATCACAGAGCACCTCACCCGACTCCTCCTGGCTAGTGGGTGTAACTACCCTTGCATACTCAACAAGGCCTTAGTGGATGACATAAAAGAGACGCTGTGCTATGTGGCCTTAGAGCCAGAGAACGAAATTCATAAGAAGCCAGAGGAGGTCCTGAGAAAATACAAACTACCAGATGGAAATGTCATCCACCTTGTGGATCAGCTGAACCAGGTACCTGAGATTCTTTTTGCACCTGACCAGCTGGGTGTCCACAACCCAGGACTATCAAAATGGTCTCCAGCAGCATTATGAAGTGTGACACCAACATCCAGAAAAATCTTTTTGAAGAAATTGTGCTGTCTGGGGGCACCACTCTCTTCCCTGGGTTTGAGAAAAGACATATGAAAGAACTGGAACAGCTGGCCTTCAGAGGAACTCCCATCAAGATCACCGCTTCTCCTGATGGATGTTTCTCTGAATGGATAGATGCATCCATCATGACCTCTCTGAGCAGTTTCAAGCAGATGTGGATACCTTCTGCAGATTTCATGGAGTTTGGGACATATGTTGTCTAGAGAAGATGCTTTTAAAGTATTCAGAGCACAGGGGACAGCTTGAATTGTCAGATCATAGGAGCACTAGTGGAAGGTGACATTTTCCCTTAGGCTTCAGCATGTATTCAGTAAAAGTGATATGGCATTTTGGGTTTCAGTTCATTTTTGGTAGCACCGGAGTAATTTTTCATCCAGGTAGTGAATCTTTTTAAGTGATTCTAGTCCACCCTTCCTGTCTCAGGGACCTATTCAGTTGTTTTCTCCTAATAAATCCTTGGGATATGTGTTACAGCTGTGTCCACTTGCAGGGTTTGTAGTAAAAACAGGTACTTGAGCCTCATGCCTAGAAGCTTGATTCAGTAGGTCCCTAGAATCTTCATTTTAATCACGTGTCTTAGATATTTTTGATAGATCTAGTGTGAAGGAGAGACAGAATTACCAGGGAAAATGTGGGGAGGGAGGAGAATTAAGTAGAAGAAGGAATGCTACCCAGCTCTTAGGGCTCAACTGACCCTTTCAGTCAACTGGTTCTTAATTAGCACAATAGGGCTCTCTAGTGATAGGCAGCTAAATAAGATAGAGCTGTTGTCCTTCCTTGTCAAAGAGGAGAGATGTGGAGAGAGATGAGGAGAGAAATCACTATTTGTTTAAGGATCTTTAAGCTGAGGGCCCCTATTCCCAGTTGGAGTATTAAGAATCAACATCTCTATTTTTTTAACTAAAGTATCGTTGCTTTGCAATATTATATGTTACAGGTGTACAATATAGTGATTCACAATTTTTAAAGTTTATACTCCATTTATACTTATTATAAAATATTGGCTATATTCTTCATATTGTACAAAATATCCTTGTAGTTTATTCTACACCTAATAGCTTGTACCTCTTGTTCCCTTACCCCTACCTTGCCCCTTCCTCATTCCCTCTCACCACTGGTAACCACTAGTTCTCTATATCTGTTAATCTGCTTCTCTTTTGTTGTATTCACTAGTTTGCTGCAAATGGCAAAATTTTGTTCTTTTTTATGGCTGAGTAGTATCTCACTGTATATATATACCACGTCTTCTTCATCCATTCATCTGTTGATGGACACTTAGTTTGCTTCCGTATCTTGGCAATTGTAAATAATGCTGCTATGAACATTGGAGTGCATGTATCTTTTTGAATTAGTGTTTTGGTTTTTTCAGATATATACCCAGGAGTGGAATTGCTGGGTCATTCTTATTTTATTTTTTGTTTTGTTTTACTTTCAAGGATATTTATAGCCTCATTTTGTTAGGGGAAAAAGACTGAAAATATGTAATCATCATCAATAAAGAAATTGTTGAATAAATTATGCATACATTTTTTCATTAGCTTAGTTTTATTTTCCCAAAATATTATCAAGATAGAAATGGAAAATTCAGAGCAGTCTTTGTCGTACAATCTATTTTTATGGTACACAAAACAGTGGCACTTTCCCATATATATGTATGTCTATGCACATTTGTATGTACATATATAAATGAATATGCTTTTTTACATGATTATAAGCACTTGGAAAAAAGTACAGAAGGTTACATACCATGGGGGTTGTTGTGGAACACCAGATCATGTGCCCAAGGCAGTGAGGCCAAGCAAACTGAAACATCAGAGTTTGGAGCAGAGAAAGGTTTATTTCAGGGCCAAGCCAGGAGAACTGGTGGCTCGTGCTCACAAAAGCCAAACTCCCTGATGGCTTTTGGGGAGAAGTTTTTATAGGCAGAATTTAGTGTAAGGGCCTCAGGGTGTTTGACTTTCTTCTGATTGGTTGCTGGCGAGGTAGCAGGGTGATGTGCCAGGAATCTTGTGATCAGCCAAAGTTGTCATCCTCCACCTGGCTGCAGGCCTTAGTTCTTACAGAAGAACTCAAAGATACTGCTATGCATATCCTTTGAGGAGGAACCAGGACGCTGCCCCAAGGCTGCACTATTGTTTCCTGACTGCTCCTCCTTTGTTTCCCCATTCCCTCCCTTCCCTAATTATCAACTGCTTTAATCGGCCCTTTGAAACACAGGGAAGGTCTAAGAGGCTAAAGCCTTTTCCCTACAAACAAGAGAAGGGGGGACACAGAAAGGATTTGTACCTGGGAGGGCACACAGGGTCCTGCCTTGTTTCAATCCCCCTTTTCGTTAATACTCCTCTATCTTGAGCAGAGCAGGTACGGACAAGTAAGGGAATAACCTTTTGGGTAGAGAGGTTAATCAGGAACAGTGCAGAGGAACTCGGTTTTAGAGGGAATCGGTTTCTGGGTTACACAGGTTGGTGGAGAAGAATGGAATAAAATGTAGTACTGGTGGAAAGAAGAGTGGGAGTGGGAGCAAATCAAAAAGAAAGAACTATACTTAAAAAAGTCATCCTGAATGAAATGAACCCATTTGTCTAAAAAAAACAAGGAATTCTATTTTCCATATATCTTTCCAACTACATATTCAGGGTGTCATATTTATAGCTTGTTTTACAACACAGCCATGAAAATGAAAATTATCCAATATTCAATAAAAATCACTATAAATCAGGTATTTTATTTTTATATTTATTTGAGATATCTGGTTGAATATCATACTTCTGCTTACAGATAACTTAGCAAAACCACAATGGAACCAGAAGACAGTAGAATTATACCTTCAAAGAGCTAGGAAAATATACTGTCAACCTAGAATTATATACCCAGGAAAACCATTCCAAGAAAGATGGTAAAAATACTTTCTGAAAATAACTGAATGTGTTTACTCTCAATAGTCCATCACTAAAGGAAATTTTATATGATTATTTGAGGGCATATAAAAATAATCCAAATGGGACTTCCCTGGTGGATCAGTGGTTAAGAATCCACCTGCCAGGACTTCCCTGGTGGCGCAGTGGTTAAGAATCTGCCTGCCAATGCAGAGGACACGGGTTCAAGCCCTGGTCCAGGAAGATCCCACATGCCGCGGAGCAACTAAGTCTGTGCACCACAACTACTGAGCCTGTGCTCTAGAGCCCATGAGCCACAACTACTGAGCCCATGTGCCATGAGCCCATGCTCTGCAACAAGAGAAGCCACTGCAATGAGAAGCATGTGCACCACAATGAAGAGTAGCCCCCAATCGCTGCGACTAGAAAAAGCCCACGCGCAACAATGAAGACCCAACACAGCCAAAAATAAATTAATTAATTAATTAAAAAAAAAGAATCTGCCTGCCAATGCAGGGGACACGGGTTCAAGCCCTGGTCTGAGAAGATCCCACATGCCACAGAGCAACTAAGCCTGTGCACCACAGCTACTGGGCCTGCACTCTAGAGCCTGCGAGCCACAACTACTGAGCCCGCATGCCATAACTACTGAATCCCACGTGCCTAGAGCCTGTGCTCCACAACAAGAGAAGCCACCACAATGAGAAGACCACACACCACAACGAAGAGCAGCCCCCACTCACCGCAACTAGAGAAAGCCCATGGGCAGCAATGAAGGCCCAACACAGCCAAAAATAAAATAAATGAAATAAAATAAATTTATAAAAATTAACAAATAAATAATCCCAGATAAAGATACATATGGTGTACTAAGAAATAATGAACATTAAATAATGGTGAACTCAGAGGTAAATTTAAAAATACTGACTGTACAAATTCATAGTATCAATATCAACATAATAGAAAGAATGAAAATTCTGTAGTACAAAAGGACATAAATCATGGAAACAGGTTGGAGCTAAAAATCTGAATATACTTGCATTTCTCAGAAAGAAATATTAATTAAATTTAGAATATTTATATAGATATAGAAACTGAAGGAGCTCCTTCTATAAATCTGTAAAAATATAACCAAAAACATAAATAACAACTGCAATTGGAAATATTAAAAGGCATTTCTAAAATATCAAAGTGTCAAAGAAGAAATTGTAATAAAAGAAGAAACTGTAATAAAAATTATAAGGTAATTATAAGGTGAATGATAAAATATTAGATATTAAGAGATGGAATGCTGCTAATGCTGGAATTAATTAGTAAGAAATGTATAGTATTAACTGCTTATATAAGTAAAAAAGAAGGTTGAATATCAGAGAGCTAAATATCCAGTTTTGAAGTTAGAAAAAGTGTTGCCAAACTAAGGTCAGTTGGGATTAAGTGACCGTGTACCCGTGCGCCACAACTAGTGAGGCCAAATAAACTGATGCATGGTGAAGCCAAATAAACTGAAACATCAGAATTTGGAGCAGAGGAAGGTTTATTGCAGGGCCAATCGAGGAGAATGGATGGCTCGTGGTCAAAAACCCTGAACTCCTTGATGGTTTGGGGGTAAAAGTTTTTATAGGCAGAATTTGGGGTGAGGGCTGCAGGGTGTGTGACTTTTGTCTGATTGGTTGGTGGGGAGGTAGCAGGGTGGTGCTCCAGGAATCTTGTGCTTATCCTGAAGTTGCCATCCACCACCTGGATGGGGGCCTTAGTTGTGTAGAAGAGCTCAAAAATACTGTTATTTATATTTCTTGAGGAAGAACCAGGACCCTTCCCCAAGGCTGCACTATTGTTTTTTGACTGATCCTCCATTGTTTCTGCATTTCCTCCCTTCCCTGATTAACAACTGTTTGAATCTGCCCTTTGGAACTCAGGGAAGGTCAAGGAGGCTGAAAGAAACCATTTCCTACAAACAAGGAACAGGGGACACAGAAAGGCTTTTATGCCCAGGAGAACCCCACAGGGTCCTGCTCGGTTTCAAAAGCAAATAGAATAAACCCAAAAATTTAGAACAGTAAATTAAAAAAATAGGAAATCAGAAATTATTGAGATATAAAACAAGGATAAAATAAAGAGAATGAACAAGGACTTGATTATAAGGTCAAAATAGACATCCCTATGGAATTATTAATTGAAATTAACAATAAACAAGTTTAAAATTATGAAGAATAAAAATTCTTTGTAAATGCTGATGAGGCAACATTTGGGGCGAAGAGTGCAGGGGGTTTGACCTTTGATTGTTTGATGGTGAGGTAACAGGGTGATGTTCCAGGAATCTTGTGCTCAGCATGAAGTTACCATACTTCACCTGGGTGGGGGCCTTAGTTCCTGCAGAAAAACTCAAAGATAGTGTTATGTATATCCCTTGAGGAGGAACCAGGACCTTGCCCCAAGCCTGCACTATTGTCTCTCTCTTTTATTTGTTAATTTTTTAACATCTTTATTGGAGTATAATTGCTTTACAAAGTTGTGTTAGTTTCTGCTGTATAACAGAGTGAATCAGCTACATGTATACTTATATCCCCATATGCCCTCCCTCTTGCATCTCCCTCCCACCCTCCCTATCCCACCCCTCTAGGTGGTCACAGAGCACCGAGCTGATCTCCCTGTGCTATGCGGCTGCTTCCCACTAGCTATCTATTTTACATTTGGTAGTGTATATATGTCCATGCCACTCTCTCACTTTGTCCCAGCTTACCCTTCCCCCTCCCCGTATCCTCAAGTCCATTCTCTACATCTGTGTCTTTATTCCCGTCTTGCCCCTAGGTTCTTCATGACCATTTTTTTCCCTAAATTCCATATATATGCATTAGCATATGGTATTTGTTTTTCTCTTTCTGACTTACTTCATTCTGTATGACAGACTCTAGGTCCATCCACCTCACTACAAATAACTCAGTTTCATTTCTTTTGATGGCTGAGTAGTATTCCATTGTATATATGTGCCACATCTTCTTTATCCATTCATCTGTCAGTGGACACTTAGGTTGCTTCCATGTCCTGGCTATTGTAAATATGCACTAATTTCTCTTGACTGCTCCTCATTTGTTTCTGCATTCCCTCCCTTCCCTGAATAGCAACAGCTTGAATGTGCACTTTGGAACTCAGGGAAGTTCAAGGAGGATGAAGGAAGCCTATTCCCTACAAATGAAAAATAAGGGACACAGAAAGGCTTTTGTGCCCAGAAGGGCCCCACAGGGTCCTGCTCAGTTTCAATATTACAAATAACTTTACACTTAATCCCACAAATATAAATTTATCTGAACTATATCATAAAAATAGAAATTCCTAACTAGTATAAAAATTACAAAATTATTGAAAAATCTTGACATAAAGTATTGTGTGTAGATATTTGTGTAGGTTACTTTCTATCATTTATTCACAATTTCAAATTTTCATTTTTTATGCAAATTCTTTAATAGTATTGAATAAAGAACAAATGCTAACCCATTATATGAATACAATATAACTTTTAAATAATAACCAATCATAGGCCATATATTAAAGAAAAATTCATATCACACTCATAAACATAGATGCAAATTTCATTAGCAAAATATGAACATACCAAATTCTTCAGTGTATGAAAAGTTTAATTTTTCAAGTTCAGTTTTGGTTTACTCCTGAAATGCAAGTTTGTTATACCATTTGTAAACATATGCATGTAATTCACTACATTTCAATAGATGGCAAAATTAGAGCACTTGAGTGTAATAAACTTCATTCATGATAAAAATTATCTAAAACCAAAGAGGTATTACCATAAAGTTATTAATATTATCCACAAGCCTATTGCTTATTATCCACAAGCCCACATCAAACATGTTGCAAACGTGTGAAACATTAAAATATTTATGTTAAAACATGAAAAAATCAAGGATTCCTGATATGTCCAATTTAATTTAGCATTGTACCTATAGGTACTAGTGAAACCAAGCAGGACCCTGTGGGGCTTTCTCTGGTACAAATAATTTCCGTGTACCCCATTTCTTGTTTGTAGGAAATATGAGTTGTTATCAACCAATGCTCACAGAGGATGGGGGAGGGATGCACTACCCAATAAAGGGAAATTCTATGGGTACAAATTGCATCCACTACGTTTCACTCCTTGTACAACTCAGAACCATTTATTTCTCAAAATAACTTTACTCCATCCAGGCACATCTCCAGGATGTATAGGTTGGTTATTTCCGGGAAAATTTTCAAAAAGAGGACTCATAGTACAAACTATAGCACTCAGCACTTCAGTTGGTTGCAGGGCCATAATTCATGTTCATCATCTCTCTCCTCCACTCCCAATTTAGTTTTTCCCTTCCCTTTTTGCTAGCGTTTCTGTTGGTCTACCTTACTTGCTTGGTGATTTGACTCAGACTCTCAGTACTTATCAGGTCATGGTTGCTGTTTCTTGCTCATTTAGAGAAAAAAATATGGTATGTGAGTTTAAAAAAAGACCTGAATGTTAAACATTTTTGTAGCAGCAGCCCTACCTACTCATAATGATCAAGGCTATTTACCCTTGCCAGCATAATAACTCTGTTTTGTATTTGCCCATCTGGCACTAGAACTCCAAAGTGACCTGGTAGAAGCCATAGATTTAAGTTTAATGGCCTTCTTAATTTGTACCCTAGTGTAAGTGTCCCTATTCTGGGGACAAGATCTCTAGACACAATAAGGTATATATGTTGTGGAAAGCTCAAATTCCCCAAGTGAGTTACTGGGAATGTTTATGAATGGGGTCACTCCTACTTTCACTCCTTGGTCCCTGGACCAAGTGGTCTAGCTCTTGGTGATATAGCCCTATAAAATGGCCATTGGATTAAGATGAATAAAGGATAGTGCCCTGTCCTAACTAGATACTATCTTCATACCAGCAATTCATTTATGCCATCTAGAGGTTTTTCTGATGCTCCATTAAAGTGGTTGCTTCTACATGGTATGGTATGTAATATTGGGCTGGCCGAAATGTGCCTTAGGTTTTCAAGTAAAAATAAAAGACAACATTTTTCATTTTCACCAAGAACTTTATTGAACAACATATTCACCCTTTTGTTCCACTACCTTCTGCCATTTTTCAGGCAACTTCATAATTCCATCTTCCCAAAACTTTTTATCTTTTTGAGCAGAGAACTGTTCGAGGATCCTTTTAAGTCTTCCAGGGAATTGAAATTTTTTCCATTAAGAGCATTTTGTAAAGACTGAAATCAGTGGAAATCCGAAGGTGCAATATCTGGTGAATACGGCAGATGAGTCAGAACTTCCCAGCCAAGCTGTAACAGTTTTTGCCTGGTCACCAAAGAAACATATTGTCTTGCGTTATCCTGATGGAAGATTATGCATTTTCTGTTGACTAATTCTGGATGTTTTTTGTCGAGTGCTGCTTTCAGTTGGTCTAACTGGGAGTAGGACTTGTTGGAATTAATCGTTTGGTTTTCCGGAAGGAGCTCATAATAGAGGACTCCCTTCCAATCCCACCATATACACAACATCACCTTCTTTGGATGAAGACCGGCCTTTAGTGTGGTTGGTGGTTGTTCATTTCGCTTGCCGCATGATCTCTTCTATTCCACATTATTGTACAGTATCCACATTTCATCGGCCATCACAATTTTTTTTTATTATTTATTTTTTGGCTGCATTGGGTCTTCGTTGCTGAGCGTGGGCTTTCTCTCGTTGTGGCGAGCGGGAGCTACTCTTCGTTGTGGTGTGCAGGCTTCTCACTGTGGTGGCTTCTCTTGTTGCAGAGCATGGGGTCTAGGCACGCGAGCTTCTGTAGTTGTGGTGCATGGGCTCAGTAGTTGTGGCGCATGGGCTTAGTTGCTCTGTGGCATGTGGGATATTCCTGGACCAGGACTCGAACCCGTGTCCCCTGCATTGGTAGGTGGACTCCTAACCACTGCACCACCAGGGAAGTTCCCACAATTTGTTTTAAAGGCGAAACTTTTTCATTACGTTTTGGCAGAGAATCACACGCAGAAATACAGTCAAGAAGGTTTTTTTTGCTTAACTTATATGGAACCCAAATATCAAAACAATTAACATAACCAAGCTGGTGCACATGATTTTCAACGCTTGATTTGGATATTTTGAGTATGTCGGCTATCTCCCACATCGTATAATGTTGATTGTTCTCAATTAATGTCTCGATTTGATCACTACCAACTTCAACTGGTCTACCCATCCATGAAGCATCGTCCAGTGAGAAATCTCCAGCATGAAACTTCACAAACCACTTTTGACACATTTGATCAATCACAGCAACTTCTTCATATACTGCACAAATCTTTTTTTTTTGAGTTTCAGTTGTGTTTTTACCTTTCTTGAAATAATATAGCATAATGTGCCAAAAATATTGCTTTTTTCTTCCATCTTCAATATTAAAATGGCTATACAAAAATTCATCAATTTTGATAATTTTTTAAAAATGCACACTGATATAACAGCTGTCACAATATAATCTAACAAAATTGTCTCAAATGAAGTTAAAGACAGCTAAGTGCTACTAGAGGCATCTTACAGAAAAAACCAAACGAACATTTTGGCCAACCCAAAATGATTAGTGTATCCCAAGAATACGTACTCACCATCACATCTCCTTTTCTGTAAGGTTCCATTGGTCTATGGTTATATTGTATAGAATCTCATGCTAGTTACCACTTAATATCTGTGTCCTCAAATGGTAGTACTAGATGAGACACTATTGGTAAGAAAAGCAAACCTGTTTCCAGAATGCATGTTAGTCTCAGCCACCATGAAATGTTGTATTTTCTCGGGTGGGTGGAACTCAAAATAATTAGTAATCAAGTGGATTGTTGGACTACTTAGGGGATGATGTCATACTGGTGGCTCAACATTGTTTCTGTTACTGGCAGGCTCTGGCTCTTACTGACTTGGGAGAGTACTTAGTGGGAGGTGCTTGAGAAAGTGTCAACAGTCTTGACTCCTAATAGAGCTGCCACTTTGAAGTCACATTTTACAAGCACTTCAAATTAGGATACATAAGTCATTGAAATTTTTCAGCGTGCAAAGCCCCAATTATGAGAGTCTCAGTAAATATAGATTATAGGCAATAGGCTCAGAGGGTCTTCTTAGGAAAGCTGTATTCATTTTTATATCTGCTTGCAGGAAAAATCCAGACTGAATTGATTTCTCTTTTGTAGAAATTCACTAAAAATAAGCAGCAGTCAAGATATAACAGAATTCTGTATTTTTTTCAGTATTTTCCTTTGAAGCAAGAGTTGACAACTACTGCACACAGTCCAGCTGCCTCTTTTTATAAATAAAGTTGTATTGGAATACTGCCTTGCCCATTAGTTATACATTTTCTATGACCGATTTTTCTCTAAAATGGCCAAAGTTGGGCAGTTGTGAGAAAGACTGTATGTCCCATAAATCCAAAATATTTACTATGTGCCCTTCAAGAAAGATTTTGCTGACCCTTGTTCAAGAGCTACAGACTTGGTTGATACTCAGTGTGCTTTTAATGTACTACCACAGTTTTACTGAATGTTTGCCATGACATAACAAATGTATACATCCATGTAGCCACCAAAACAATCAAGATGTAGAGCATTTCCACCCCCCCACCAACCCGGGCATTCCTTCATGACTGTTACAGTTATTTTCCCACATCCCTAGTCCCAGGCACTGATATGTTTCTGTCACTGTAGAATAATTTGTCTATTCTAGAATTTCATAAAAGTGGAATCATACTTTATGCACTATTTAGTTGCAATCCATCCATGTTGGTGTAGGAATCAGTAGTCCCTTCCTTTTCCATTGCTTTCCAGTCAGTGAGTTATACAACTACAGAATCCAGTTTTTACTATTGGATTCTTATAACCAAACCACTCTGGTACCAAAACCGTAGATTGGTTTCCTGGAACCTTGTGAATCAAAATGGCTGCCTTTGTGCCCAATATATCATCCCCATTCCTGAAAGTGAGAAAACAGAATAGAAGGAATATAGTATTTTCTTCTTTCTTTTAAAGATTCGAATGATAGGTTCAACACATCTATTTTGCTCATTCTGTCCAGAATTTGGTCACATGGCTACAGTTAGCAGCAAGGGAAGCTGGAGAATTTGTGTGTGTGTGTGAGACCATATTACCAGTGAAAATTATATACCTATGGAAGAATAAGAGAGAGGATAGTGAGGACAACTAGCAATCTTCCATGGTTCCCCAATATGGCCACTGAAACACTTACCTTCACTTTTTTTTTTTACCCATATGACATAGAAAAAATATGTTTTCTAAGGGAAGCAGCTCCAGATTTTCATCCAATTACTGCTTCTGTCTCAAATTCCAGCATCTCTTGGTGATACAAAGACTTCCACATCAGATCTTGCTATGTCTTCTCATTGTATGGAAATATCAACTAAAAGATAAGTTATATACTCAATTCTCCATCAAATCCGGGTGTAATGTTTCATGGTCTTGGCCTTATACAGACTAAAAGACAAGTTATTTATATGCCTCCCTACCCCCTCCAACATGCTCAATTATAATCCATGACATGCCTCACCACATCTGTGGAATTGTGGCTATAAATATAGTTGCTTACTAAAAAACCCCAAACATTCCTTGAGAGTGAATTAAATTTTTATCACCTGCTATATATCCCAGCTTTGGTGCTAGAGAAACCTGTAGCTTGGAAATGTCAGTGGATACAGATTTTTAAAAATCTAGGTCCAAGTAAAGCTTGATATCTTTAGCTGAAGGACAATAAAAGAGTAGCACAACAAGAAAAAAAAAGCCTTTAACAAACCTGCTTGTTCTTGAGACAAATGACACAAAAATTTTGTATCTCTGACACCACAGAAAACACTGCATCAGTTGGAGTCAGTGGGCAGGTCCATGTCTTCCAACTCCTCTTATGCAGTTACAATATGGTGTCCTTCCTCCTTGGAGCCTGTGAACAGAACCTTAATTTCCAACCTCCTCTCTGCAGTAATGAGGAGACACCCTTGCCACATAGAGCCTGTAGGTTGAACTCTGACATTCATCCCTACCATGCAGTAATCAGTTGTTGCTCCTCAACCTAGAAGCCCAGGGGTGAAATTCTGAATTCCATCCCTCACTTGAAGTTATGAGATGGTGACCATCTTACTCCCAAGCTTGTGCTGAGGAAACTATGGGGTGGAGTTCTGGTTCTGCGCAATACACTTGTGGGATAGAATAGAATACCACTGCATAGATTTTATAAACTAAATTGACTTTTGAACCACAAACTTAAGTCTGAAGCAGAACACACATTTTGAACATAAACAGTTTGACTACAGCTAAAATAGATAATCCCTCTATTTTAAGTACTTTGAAGTTATCACTCCATTGTTTACTGAATTTCAGCATTTCTGATGGAAATTTGCAGTTATTCATATCTTTGTTCTGCTGTATATATGTTCCTCCTCAATCCAGATTTTTTTAAGGTTTCCTTTTGATATTGATTTTAAAAAATTTTTATGATGTATTGGTATATTTTTCTTTGTGTTTACTGTAATTGAGTTTGTTGGCTTAGTGGTTTTCATAAAATATGAAATAATTTGGCCACTGTTTTTTTTTTAACTTTTATTTTTTATTTATTTTTTTATTACTTTCTGCTTTATCACAAAGTGAATCAGTCATACATATACATCTGTTCCCACATTACTTCCCTCTTGCATCTCCCTCCCTCCCACCCTCCCTATCCCACCCCTCCAGGTGGTCACAAAGCACCGAGCTGATCCCCCTGTGCTATGCGGCTGCTTCCCACTATCTATCTACCTTACATTTCGTACTGTATATATGTCCATGCCTCTCTTTCGCTTTGTCACACCTTACCCTTCCCCCCCCCCATATCCTCAAGTCCATTTTCAAGCTGGTCTGTGTCTTTATTCCTGTTTTACCCCTAGGTTCTTCATGACATTTTTTTTTAATTCCATATGTATGTGTTAGCATACAGTATTTGTCTTTCTCTTTCTGACTTACTTCACTCTGTATGACAGACTCTAGGTCTATCCACCTCATTACAAATAGCTCAGTTTCGTTTCTTTTTATGGCTGAGTAATATTCCATTGTATATATGTGCCACATCTTCTTTATCCATTCATCCGATGATGGACACTTAGGTTGTTTCCATCTCCGGGCTATTGTGAATAGAGCTGCAATGAACATTTTGGTACATATCTCTTTTTGAATTATGGTTTTCTCAGGGTATAATGCCTAGTAGTGGGATTGCTGGGTCATATGGTAGTTCTATTTTTAGTTTTTTAAGGAACCTCCATACTGTTCTCCATAGTAGCTGTACCAATTCACCTTCCCACCAGCAGTGCAAGAGAGTTCCCTTTTCTCCACACCCTCTGCAGCATTTATTGTTTCTAGATTTCTTAATGGTGGCCATTCTGACTGGTGAGAGATGATATCTCATTGTAGTTTTGATTTGCATTTCTCTAATGATTAATGATGTTGAGCATTCTTTCATGTGTTTGTTGGCAGTCTGTGTATCTTCTTTGGAGAAATGCCTATTTAAGTCTTCTGCCCATTTTTGGATTGGGTTGTTAGTTTTCTTGCTATTGAGCTGCATGAGCTGCTTATAAATTTTGGAGATTAATCCTTTGTTAGTTGCTTCATTTGCAAATATTTTCTCCCATTCTAAGGGTTGTCTTTTCGTCTTGTTTATGGTTTCCTTTGCTGTGCAAAAGCTTTGAAGTTTCATTAGGACCCATTTGTTTATCTTTGTTCTTATTTCCATTTCTCTAGGAGGTGGGTCCAAAAGGATCTTCCTGTGATTTATGTCATAGAGTGTTCTGCCTATGTTTTCCTCTAAGAGTTTGATAGTTTCTGGCCTTACATTTAGGTCTTTAATCCATTTTGAGCTTATTTTTGTGTATAGAGTTAGGGAATGATCTAATCTCATACTTTTACATGTCCCTCTCCAGTTTTCCCAGCACCACTTATTGAAGAGACTGTCCTTTCTCCACTGTATATTCCTGCCTCCTATATCAAAGATAAGTTGGCCATATGTGCGTGGGTTTATCTCTGGGCTTTCAATCATGTTCCATTGATCTATCTTTCTGTTTTTGTGCCAGTACCACACTGTCTTGATTACTGTAGCTTTGTAGGATAGCCTGAAGTCAGGGAGCCTGATTCCTCCAGCTCCGTTTTTCGTTCTCAAGATTGCTTTGGCTATTCGGGGTCTTTTGTTTTTCCAAACAAATTTTGAAATTTTTTGTTCTAGTTCTGTGAAAAATGCCAGTGGTAGTTTGATACGGATTGCATTGAATCTGTAGATTGCTTTGGGTAGTAGAGTCATTTTCACAATATTGATTCCTCCAATCCAGGAGCATGGTATATCTCTCCATCTATTTGTATCATCTTTAATTTCTTTCATCAGTGTCTTATAATTTTCTGCATACAGGTCTTTTGTCTCCTTAGGTAGGTTTATTCCTAGATATTTTATTCTTTTTGTTGCAATGGTACATGGGAGTGTTTTCTTGATTTCATTTTCAAATTTTTCATCATTAGTGTACAGGAATGCCAGAGATTTCTGTGCATTAATTTTGTATCCTGCTACTTTACCAAGTTCATTGATTAGCTCTAGTAGTTTTCTGGTAGCATCTTTAGGATTCTCTATATATAGTATCATGTCATCTGCAAACAGTGACAGCTTTACTTCTTCTTTTCCAATTTGGATTCCTTTTATTTCCATTTCTTCTCTGATTGCTGTGGCTAAAACTTCCAAAACTAAGTTGAATAAGAGTGGTGAGATTGGGCAGCCTTGTCTTGTTCCTGATCTTAGTGGAAATGGTTTCAGTTTTTCACCATTGAGGACAATGTTGGCTGTGGGTTTGTCATATATGGCCTTTATTAATGTTGAGGAAAGTTCCCTCTATGCCTACTTTCTGCAGGGTTTTTATCATAAATGGGTGTTGAATTTTGTCGAAAGCTTTCTCTGCATCTATTGAGATGATCATATGGTTTTTCTCCTTCAACTTGTTAATATGGTGTATCACATTGATTGATTTGCGTATATTGAAGAATCCTTGCATTCCTGGAATAAACCCCACTTGACCATGGTGTGTGATCCTTTTAATGTGCTGTTGGATTCTGTTTGCTAGTATTTTGTTGAGGATTTTTGCATCTATGTTCATCAGTGATATTGGCCTATCGTGTTCTTTCTTTGTGACATCTTTTTCTGGTTTTGGTATCAGGGTGATGGTGGCCTAGTAGAATGAGTTTGGGTGTGTCCTCACTCTGCTATATTTTGGAAGAGTTTGAGAAGGATAGGTGTTAGCTCTTCTCTAAATGTTTGATAGAATTCGCCTGTGAAGCCATCTGGTCCTGGGCTTTTGTTTGATGGAAGATTTTTTATCACAGTTTCAATTTCAGTGCTTGTGATTGGTCTGTTCATATTTTCTATTTCTTCCTGATTCAGTCTTGGCAGGTTGTGCATTTCTAAGAATTTGTCCATTTCTTCCATGTTGTCCATTTTATTGGCAGAGAGTTTCTTGTAGTAATCTCTCATGATCTTTTGTATTTCTGCAGTGTCAGTTGTTACTTCTCCTTTTTCATTTCTAATTCTATTGATTTGAGTCTTCTCCCTTTTTTTCTTGATGAGTCTGGCTAATGGTTTATCAATTTTGTTTATCTTCTCAAAGAACCAGCTTTTAGTTGTATTGATCTTTGCTATCGTTTCCTTCATTTCTTTTTCATTTATTTCTGATCTGATCTTTATGATTTCTTTCCTTCTGCTAACTTTGGGGGTTTTTTGTTCTTCTTTCTCTAATTGCTTTAGGTGCAGGGTCAGGTTGTTTACTCGAGATGTTTCCTGTTTCTTAAGGTGGGATTGTATTGCTATAAACTTCCCCCTTAGAACTGCTTTTGCTGCGTCCCATAGGTTTTGGGTCATCGTGTCTCCATTGTCATTTGTTTCTAGGTATTTTTTTTTATTTCCTATTTGATTTCTTCAGTGATAACTTCGTTATTGAGTAGTGTATTGTTTAGCCTCCATGTGTTTGTTTTTTTTACAGATCTTTTCCTGTAATTCATGTCTAGTCTCATAGCATTGTGGTCGGAAAAGATACTTGATACAATTTCAATTTTCTTAAATTTACCAAGGCTTGATTTGTGACCCAAGATATGATCTATCCTGGAGAATGTTCCGTGAGCACTTGAGAAAAATGTGTATTCTGTTGTTTCTGGATGGAATGTGCTATAAATATCAATTAAGTCCATCTTGTTTAATGTATCATTTAAAGCTTGTGTTTCCTTATTTATTTTCATTTTGGATGATCTGTCCATTGATGAAAGTGGGGTGATAAAGTCCCCTACTATGAGTGTGTTACTGTCAATTTCCCCTATTACGGCTGTTAGTATTTGCCTTATGTATTGAGATGCTCCTATGTTGGGTGCATAAATATTTACAAGTGTTTTATCTTCTTGGATCGATCCCTTTATCATTATGTAGTGTCCTTCTTTGTCTCTTCTAATAGTCTTTATTTTAAAGTCTATTTTGTCTGATATAAGAATTGCTACTCCAGCTTTCTTTTGATTTCCATTTGCATGGAATATCTTTTTCCATCCCCTTACTTTCAATCTGTATGTGTCTCTAGGTCTGAAGTGGGTCTCTTGTAGACAGCATATATATGGGTCTTGTTTTTGTATCCATTCAGCCACTCTGTGTCTTTTGGTGGGAGCATTTAGTCCATTTACATTTAAGGTAATTATGGATATGTATGTTCCTATTCCCATTTTCTTAATTGCTTTGGGTTCGTTATTGTAGGTATAGTCCTTCTGTTGTGTTTCTTGCCTAGAGAAGTTCCTTTAGCATTTGTTGTAAAGCTGGTTTGGTGGTGCTGAACTCTCTCAGCTTTTGCTTGTCTGTAAACGTTTTAATTTCTCCATCAAATCTGAATGAGATTCTTGCTGGGTAGAGTAATCTTGGTTGCAGGTTTTTCTCCTTCATCACTTTAAATATGTCCTGCCATTCCCTTCTGGCTTGCAGAGTTTCTGCTGAAAGATCAGCTGTTAACCTTATGGGAATTCCCTTGTGTGTTATTTGTTGTTTTTCCCTTGCTGCTTTTAATATGTTTTCTTTGTATTTAATTTTTGACAGTTTGATTAATATGTGTCTTGGCGTATTTCTCCTTGGATTTATCCTGTATGGGACTCTCTGTGCCTCCTGGACTTGATTAACTATTTCCTTTCCCATATTAGGGAAGTTTTCAACTATAATCTATTCAAATATTTTCTCAGTCCCTTTCTTTTTCTCTTCTTCTTCTGGAACCCCTATAATTCGAATGTTGGTGCATTTAATGTTGTCCCAGAGGTCTCTGAGACTATCCTCTGTTCTTTTCATTCTTTTTTCTTTATTTTGCTCTGCATCAGTTATTTCCACTATTTTATCTTCCACCTCACTTATCCGTTTTTCTGCCTCAGTTATTCTGCTATTGATCCCATGTAGAGTATTTTTCATTTCATTTATTGTGTTTTTAATCGATGCTTGATTCATCTTTAGTTCTTCTAGGTCCTTGTTAACTGTTTCTTGCATATTGTCTATTCTATTTCCAAGATTTTGGATCTTGGAAATAGAATCTTGGATCAGCTTTACTATCATTATTCTGAATTCTTTTTCAGGTAGACTGCCTATTACCTCTTCATTTGTTAGGTTTGGTAGGTTTTTTTCTTGCTCCTTCTCCTGCTGTGTGTTTTTCTGCTTTCTCATTTTGCTTATGTTACTGTGTTTTGGGTCTCCTTTTTGCAGGCTGCAGATTCGTAGTTCCCGTTGTTTTTGGTGTCTGTCCCCAGTGGCTAAGGTTGTTTCAGTAGGTTGTGTAGGCTTCCTGGTGGGGGGGGCTAGTGCCTGTGTTCTGGTGGTTGAGGCTCAATCTTGTCTTTCTGATGGACAGGTCCACGTCTGGTGGTGTGTTTTGGGGTGTCTGTGGCCTTATTATGTTTTTAGGCAGCCTCTCTGCTAATGGGTGGTGTTGTGTTCCTGTCTTGCTAGTTGCTTGGCATAGGGTGACCAGCACTGTAGCTTGCTTGTCGTTGACTGAAGCTGGGTGCTGGTGTTGAGATGGAGATCTCTGGGAGATTTTCGCTGCTTGATATTATGTGGAGCTGGGAGGTCTCTTGTGGACCCATGTCCTGAAGTTGGCTCTCCCACTTCAGAGGCACAGCACTGACTCCTGGCTGCAGCACCAAGAGCCTTTCATCTATCCGGCTCATTATAAAAGGGAGAAAATGTAGAAAGAAAGAATTAGTTGAAGAAAGAAAGAGAGAGAGAAAGAAAGGAAGAAGGAAAGAAAGGAAGGAAGGAAGGAAGAAAGAAAGAAAGAAAGAAAGGAGGGTGGGAAGGAGGGAGGAAGGATGGAAAGAAAGGAGGGAGGGAGGGAGAAAAGAAAAAGAAAGAGAGAAAGGAAGAAGGGAGGGAGGGAGGGAGGAAGGAAAGAAAGAAAGGAAGAAGTAAAAAAAGAAAGAAAGAAGGAAAGAATGACAGGAGGGAGGGAGGAAGGAAAAAAAGAGAGAAAGAAAGAAAGGAAGAAGGAAAAAAGAAAGAAAGAAGGAAAGATAGACAGGAGGGAGGGAGGGAGTAAGGAAAGAAAGAGAGAAAGAAAGAAAGGAGGGGCGGAGGGAGGGAGGGAGGAAGGGAAGGTAGGAAAAAAGAAAGAGAGCAGATAAAGTAAAATAGAATAAAGTATAAAATATAGTAGCATTATTAAAATTAAGAAGTAATTATTGAAAAAAAAAGGGACAGATAGAACCCTGGGACATATGGTGGAAGCAAAGCTATACAGAGAAAATCTCACACAGAAGCATACACATACACATTCACAAAAAGAGAACAGGGGGAAAAAATAAAAAATCTTGCTCTCAAAGTCCACCTCCTCTATTTGGGATAATTCGTTGTAAAAAGAGGAAAAGGGGAAAAAGTCTGAGATCTTGCTCTCAAAGTCCACCTCCTTAATTTGGGATAATTCGTTGTAAAAAGAGGAAAAGGGGAAAAAATCTTAAGTCTTGTCCTCAAAGTCCACCTCCTCAATTTGGGGTGATTCGCTGTCCATTCATGCACTCCACAGACGCAGGGCACATCAAGCGGACCGTGGAGCTTTTTTTTTTTTTTTTTTTTCTTTTTGCGGTATGTGGGCCTCTCACTGCTGTGGTCTCTCCTGCCGCGGAGCACAGGCTCCGGAAGCGCAGGCCCAGCGGCCATGGCCCACAGGCCCAGCCGCTCCGCGGCATGTGGGATCCTCCCAGACCAGGGCATGAACCCGCGTCCCCCGCATCAGCAGGCGGACTCTCAACCACTGCGCCACCAGGGAAGCCCGACCGTGGAGCTTTAATCCGCTGCCTCCGAGGCTGCACAGAGAGATTTCCCTGTCTCTTCTCTGCTCTCACATCTCCCGGGTCTCAGCCTTGGACCTGGCCCCGCCTCTGCGCGTAGGTCGCCGGAGGGTGTCCGTTCTTCGCTCAGACAGGACGGGTTTAACAGAGCCGCTGATTCGGGGGCTCTGGCTCACTCAGGCCGAGGGGAGGGAGGGGCACGCAGTGAGTGGCGGGCCTGCGGTGGCAGAGGCCGGTGTGACGTTGCAGCAGCCCGAGACGCTCCGTGCGCTTTCCCGGGGAAGCCGTCCCTGGGTCCCGGGACCCCGGCAGTGGTGGGCTGCACAGGCTCCCCGGAAGGGGGGGTGGACAGTGACCTGCACTCGCACACAGGCCTTGAGGCGGCGGCAGCAGCAGCCCCAGCGTCCCACGCCCGTCTCCGGGGTCCGCGCCTTTAGCCGCGGCTTGCGCCCGTCTCTGGAGCTTCTTTAAGCAGTGCTCTTAATGCCCTCTCCTCGAGCACCAGGAAACAAAAGGGAAGAAAAAGTCTCTTGCCTCTTCGGCAGCTCCAGACTTTTTCCCCGGACTCCCTCCGGGCTAGCCGTGGTGCACTAACCGCTTCAGGCTCTCTTCCTGCCACCAGCCCCAGTCCTCTCCCTGCGCTCCGACTGAAACCCGATACCTGAGCCTCAGCTCCCAGCCCCGCCCACCCTGGTGGCCGAGCAGACAAGCCTCTCAGGCTGGTGTGTGCCTGAGGGCACCGATCCTCTGTGCCGGAATCTCTCTGCTTTGCCCTCCACACCCCTGTTGCTGTGCTCTCCTCCACTACTCCGAAGCTTTCCCCCTCCGCCACCTGCAGTCTCCGCCCGTGAAGGGGCTTCTAGTGTGTGGAAACCTTTCCTCCTTCTCGGCTCCCTCCCACTGGTGCAGGTCCCGTCCCTATCCTTTTGTCTCTGTTTATTCTTTTTTCTTTTGCCCTACCCAGGTATGTGGGGAGTTTCTTGCCTTTTGGGGGGTCTGAGGTCTTCTGTCAGCGTTCAGTATGTGTTCTGTAGGAGTTGTTCCACTTGTAGATGAATTTCTGATGTATCTGTGGGGAGGAAGGTGATCTCCGCATCTTACTCTTCCGCCATCTTCCAGAGGTCCCTGGCCACTGGTTCTTTATGTAATATTTTGGCACTGATATTTCCTTCTTCTCTTCTCAAAATCTAGTTACACATATATCAGAATGTTTGATATTATCCCACAGTTCCTTGAGTTTCTGTTCATTTTTTCACAATCTTTTTCCCTCCTCTAGTCTCTGACTTGATTTTTTCTAATGCTATTTTTTCCACAAATTCACTAATAATTTCCTCTATCATGTCTAATAAGTTCATAAACAACTTCCAGTGGTTCTTTCCTTTGAAATATTACAAATATTGCATTCTTCAACTCTGAAATTCTACTTGTTTATTTTTATATCTTCCTTTTTCCTCATTATGTTCATATTATCCTTTAAATCCTTGAGTGTATTCATAATAAATGTTTAAAAATCTTTTTTTCTGTGAATGTCTTTATCTCTGTCATTTACGAGTATGTCTGTATTGACTGTATTTCCTCCTTGGTATGAGTTATATTTTTCTGCTTATTCTTACGTCTAGTAACTTATTGGATCATGAATATTTTAAATGACATATTGTTGAATGTTTGTGATTCTGAATTTATTTAAGGAGGGTTGGCATTTGTTTTGGCTAACCGTTGTTACTTACAATTAAGCTTGATCCTCTCAAGGCTTCTTTTAAAGCTTTTGTCAAATGGATATCAAGTTAAAGTTATCCTAGGGGTAGTTTTCTTCTACTATTAAGCCATAACTCTTCTGATATTTCTACTGGATGTGCTAGATATTCAACAGTAGCCCTTTTCTATAGATCACCAAAATCGAACATCTCCTAATGCTGCTTGAGATAAGTGCCAGTTATTTTTCTATGTTCTTTGTTGAGTTTATGGCTCCCTGTTATCTTTTTTCCAAACATCATGGAATTTTATCTTATGTTTGCAGAACTAGGTATTTGATTATGAAAACTCAAGGGGAATTTAACGCAGATTTCCAGAGCTCAAAATATGCCTATTTCCCTCCTCTCCAGTACCTTGTTACACAAATCCTATCTGCATCAGGCTCCTTGTACACCAATAAATTTCTCCTCAATCAGTGAGCCTGTCATGTTCTACTTGGATTCCCTCTCACTGCCTCAAAGTGTGTAAAATGCCTCAAGGCAGAAAGCAAGGGGGATCACCTTTTTTGTTCCCCTTCACTCAGTGATCACAGTCTTTAATTACCTATTTCCAGTATCTGAGACTGTTTCTTTTCCTGTAAAATTCCTGTGAAATTACTGGATCATATGGTAGTTCCTTTTTAGTTTTTTGAGGAACCTCCATATTGTTTTCCATAGTGGATGCACCAACTCACATTTCCACCAACAATGCGTTGAGGGTTCTTTTTTCTTTACATCCTCTCTGATACTTGTTATTTCTTGTCTTTTTGATAATAGACATTCTGACAGGAGTGATGTGATATTTCATTGTGGTTTTGATTTGCATTTCCCTGATGATTATTGATGTTGAACACCTTTTCATGTGCTTCATGACCATCCGTGTGTCTTCTTTGGAAAAATGTCTATTCAGAGTCTTCTGCCCATTTTTTAATTGGGTTGATTTTTTTTTCTTTTTTTAATATTGAATGTATGAGTTCTTTATACACTTTGGTTATCACCTCCTTATCAGATATACCATTTGCAAATATTTTCTCCCATTCAGTAGGTTTTTTTATTTTGTTGATGGTTTCCTTTGCTATGCAAAAGGTTTTAAGGTTAATTAGGCCACACTTTTTAATGTTTTCTTTTGTTTCCTTTGCCTGAAGAGAAAGATCCAAAAAAATACTGCTACAATTTATGTCAGAGTGTCTGCCTGTGTTTCCTTCTAGGAGTTTTATGGTTTCCAGTCTTTAATGCATTTTGAGTTTATTTTTGTATATGGTGTGAGAAAAGTTTCTAATTTCATTCTTTTACCTGTAGCTATCCAGTTTTCCCAGCACCACTTATTGAAAAGACTGTCTTTTCTCCATTGTGTATTCTTTCCTTCTTTGTCATAGATTAATTGAACATAAGTTCATGGGCTTCTTTCTAGGTTCTCTATTTTGTTCCTTTGATCTATGTGTCTGTTTTTGTGACAGTACCATACACTTTTTATTACGTAGCTTTGTAGTATTATTTCAAGTCTGGGAGTATGATGCTTTCAGCTTTGTCCTTTCTCAAGATTGCTTTGGCTATTTGGGGTCTTTTGTGGTTCCATACATATTTTAGAATGATTGGTTCTAATTCTGTAAAAAATTCCATTGGTATTTTGATAAGGATTGCTTGAATATGTAGATTGCTTTGGGCGGTACAAACATTTTAATTATATTGATTCTGCCAATACATGAGCTTGGTATATCTTTCCATTGTTTTGTGTCACCTTCAATTTCTTCCCTCAACATCCTGTAGTTTTTCAGAGTATAGGCCTTTCACCTCCTTGGTTAAATTTATTTCTGGCTATATTATTCTTTTTGAGGCAATTGTAAATGGGATTGTTTTCTTTATTTCCCTTTCTGAGAGTTTGTTATTAGTGTATAAAAATGTGACAGATTGATGTATATTAATTTTGTATCCTGAAACATTACTAAATTCATTTATTAGTTGTAAGTTTTTTGGTAGAGTCTTGGGGGTTTTCTATACACACTATCATCTGCAAATAGTGACAGTTTTACTTTTTCCTTTCCAATTTGGATGCCTTTTATTTCTTTTTCTTGCCTAATTGCTGTGCCTAGAATTTCCAAGATTATGTTGAACAGAAGTGGCAAAGTGAGCATCCTTGTATTATTCCTGATCTTAGAGGGAATGCTTTTAGCTTTTCACCATTGAATATAATGTTGCCTGTGGGTTTGTCATATATGACCTTTATTATGTTGAAATATGTTTTCTCTATACACACTTTTTGAGAGTTTTAATCATAAATGAATGTTTTGCCAAATGTTTTTCTGCATCTATTGATATGATCACACAATTTGTATCCTTTGTTTTGTTAATATGGTGTATCACAGTGATTGATTAATGGATGTTAGGCCATTCTTGTATCACTGGAATGAATCCCACTTGATCATGGTGTATGATCCTTTCAATGTATTGTTGAATTCAGTTTGCTAATATTTTGTTGAGTATTTTTACATTTTGTTCATCAGGGAAATTGGCCTGTTTGTTTATTTATTTATGGTGTCTTTGGCTGGATTTAGTATCAGGGTAATGCTGACCTCATAAAATGATTTTGGAAGTGTTCTTTCCTCTTTGATTTTTTGGAATAATTTGAGAAAGATAGATATTAACTCTTCTTTAAATGTTTCATAGAATTCACCAGTGATGCCTCCAGGACCTGGACTTTTTTGAGGGGAAGGGTTTTTTGATTACTGATTCAGTTTCACTACTTAATTATTCTTCAGTTTTTCTATTTCTTCATGATTTAGTCTTGGAGGATTGTACGTTTCTAGGATTTATCCATTTCTTCTATGTTTTCTAATTTGTTGGCATACTGTGATCCTTTGTATTTCTGTGGTGTCAGTTGTAATTTCTTCTCTTTCATTTCTGATTTTATTTATATAGGCTCTCTACCTTTTTTCTTTTTCAATCTGGCTAAAGGCTTATCACTTTTATGTATCTTTTAAAGAACCAACTCTAGTTTTATTGATCTTTTCCTTTTTTGTCTTTATTTCATTATTTCTTCTCTGATCTTTATTATTTCCTTCCTTCTAGTAACTTTGAACTTTACTTGCTCTTCATTTTTTAGCTTATTTAAATATACATTCAGGTTATTTGAGATTTTTCTTGTTTCTTGAGGTAGGTCTGTATTGCTATGGACTTCCCTCTTAGAAGAGCTTTTTCTATGTCCCATAGGTTTTGGAAATTTGTGTTTCCATTTTCATTTGCTCAAGGCTTTTTTTTTTAATTTCTACTTTGATTTCTTTATTGACCCATTGGTTGTTTATTAGCATTAGTCTCAATGTGCTTGTGTTTTTTACAGTTTTCTGGAAAAAATATCTTTTTCCATGCCTTCACTTTCATTCTATATGTGTCTTTAGGTCTAAGGTCAGTCTCCTGGGGACAGAATATAGATGGGTCTTGTTTTCTTCTCATTATTATTTTTTAATCTTTTCAGCTGCCCTATGTCTTTTGAATAGAGCATTCAGTTCATTTATATTTAAAGTAAATTTTGGGGCTTGTCTTCTTTTTCTTTTAGGTTTATTTTTATTGAGGTAACACTGGTTTAAGTTTCATGCGTACATTATATTTCTACTTCTGTATACCCTATAGCATCCTCACCACCAAAAATTTAGTTTCCATCCATCACAATATAGTTGATTCCCTTTACCCATTTCACCCTTTCCCCCACCTCTTCCCTCTGACAACCACTGCTCTGTTCTCTGTATCTATAAGTTAGTTTTGTTTGGTTTGTTCACTTTTTTTGTTTTTTTGTTTTTATATTTGTCATATGAATGAAATCATACAGCATTTGTCTTTCTCTGTCTAATTTCACTTAGCAAAATACAAAAAGACAACCTACCATATGGGAGGAGATATTTTCAAATGGTATATCCAATAAGGGGCTATTATCCAATGAGGGTTATATACGTAACTCATACAACTCAATAGAAAAAAAAAACAATCTAATTAAAAATGGGCAAAGGACCTGAATAGACATTTTTCCAAAGAAAATATTTAAATGTCCAAAAGATAAGTGAAAAGGTGCTCAACATCATTATTCACTAGGAAAATGCAAGTCAAAATCACAATGGGATATCACCTTATGCTTGTTAAAATGGCTAGTATCAAAAAGCCAAGAAATAACATGTTGGATAAAAGGGAATCCTCCTTCACTGTTGGTGGGAATGTAAATTGGGGTAGACAAAATGGAGATTTTTCAAAAAAATATGAATAGATCGACCATATGATCTAACTCTTGTACTTCAGAGTATTTATTTGAAGAATATGAAAGCACTAATACAAAAAGACATGCACCCCTGTGTTCATCACAGCATTATTTATAATAGCCAAGATATGTGAACAACCTAAGTGCCCATCAACAGATAAGTGGATAAAATAATTATTGATACATTATTGCCATTTTATTAGTTGTTTTCGTAGTTCTTCTTTTCTTTATGTCTTCTTCTCTTGGTTTCTTCCTTTGTGGTTTGATGGATTCCCTTAGTGTTATGCTTGGATTCCTCTCAATTTTTCATGTATCCATTGTAGGTTTTTGGTTTTTGCTTACCTTGAGGTTCATATATACCGATCTGGTTTTATAGCCATCTTTTATTCTGATAGTCGCTTAACTTCTAAGGCACTTTAAAAGCACTACATTTTTACTCCCCCCATGTTTTATGTTTTTGATGTCATATTTTACATCTTTTAATTTTGTGTATCTTTTAACTACCTATTGTATTCATAGTTGATTGTACTACTTTTGTCTTTTAACCTTCATACTAACTTTTTAAGTGGCTGATCCACTGCCTTTACTATATATTTGCTTTTACCACTGAGATTTTTCCTTTTATATATTTTCTTAGTTTTAGATGTGACCTTTTCTTTTCCACTTGGAGAAGATCCTTTAACATTTCTTGTAAGGCTGGTTTAGTGCTGATGAACTCCTTTAGTTTTTGTTTGTCTGGGAAAGTATCTTTCCCTCAATACTGAATGAAAGCCTTCCTAGACAGAATAATCTGGATTTTAATTTTTTTCCTTTCAACACTTTAACTATATCCTGCCACTCCCCTCTGGCCTGTAAATTCTCTGCTGAAAAATCGGCTGATAGTCTTATGAGGTTTTCCTTGTATGTGATTAGTTGTTTTTCTTTTGCTGCCTTTAAGATTCTCTCTTTATCTTTAACTTTTGCCATTTTAATTATAATGTGTCTTGGTGTGTATCTCTTTGAGTTCATCTTGTTTGGGACTCACTGTTTTTCCTTTGCCTTGATGTCTGTTTCCTTCCCCAGGTTAGGGAAATTTTAAGCCTAATTTATTTGAAGTTTTCTTCAAATAAATTTTCTATCCCTTTCTCTCTCTCTTCTCCTTCTGGTGCCCCTATAATGCAAATGCTATAACACTTGCTATTGTCCGAGCTGTCCCTTAAACTCTCCTCATTTTTAAAAATTATTCTGCTGTTCTGATTGAGTGATTGCCACTATTCTACCTTCCAGGTTGCCTATCCATTCTGTGTCATATAATCTGCTACTGATTCCCCTAGTGTATTTTTTTTAATTTCAGTTATTCTTCAGTTCTGATTTATTCTTTCTTATATTTTCTAGGCTTTTGTTGATGCTGTCACTGAGTTCTCCATTCTTGTCTCAAGTTCGGTGAACATGCTTATGACCCTTTCCCTGAACATTTTATCATGTAAGTTAATTATCTCCATTTCATTAGGGTTTTTTTTTCTGGGGTTTTATTTTGTTCTTTCGTTTGGAACCTATTCTTCTGTCCTCTCATTCTGTTTGACGTTCAGTTTTTGATTCTATGAATTAGGCAAGACATCTTCTCCTGGTCTTGAAGGATGAGCTTTGTGTGTGAGTGTCCCCTGTGTAGATTGCTTGTGCCTGGTGGCTTTGGCAGGCCTGCTAGAGCTGGAATGTTCTGGACTGGAGGCAGTCCCTATGGGGCACTTTGCCTAAGGTTGCATTGGCGGGGTGACTGGGGCTGGATCAGGCCCAGGCCAGGGGCAATCCCTGGGGAGCACTGTGCCCAAGGCCCCTTGGCACAGTGGCTGAAGCTGGATTGGGTCTGAACTGATGGCAGTCCCTGGGTAGTGCTGCACCCAAGGCTTTCTTGGAGGGATGGCTGGTGCTGGAACTGGAGTTGGCGAGGGTTGGGGGGAATCCTGGGGAGACTCAAACAGTTGTGCTCTCCAGCACCCCCAACCTCAGAGAGGACTCCAGCAGTTCTGTGCTCATTTGGCAGAAGTTCTAGGTTTAGTAAATGGATTTTGTTCCCATATAGTCTAGGTGCCCTTTAAACTGCTGGGGTGTTTTGCTGTGTCCCTGGATGGGCAACTATGTGCTTGGGCCCCTCAGCTATATCCCTCCCTATTACAAGTCACCATAATGGGGGTGGGGTTCCTGTGGATACCTTGTCTCCATCTTTCCTACCTGTTCCTTCTATGTGCAGTAGCTCTTCAATCAGCCCTCAGATCTTCTTCAGGAGGAATTACTCTATATGTAGGTGTAGATTTGGTGTATCTGTGGGAGAAGGTGAGCACAGGATTTTTTCTATGCTGCCATCTTGCTCTTCCCCTGGAAATTTGAATACTCTTTGACAATTAAACTGAATAAATAAGTTAAATTTTTTTCATAAAGAAAATTAAGACCCAGTTGTTCATCCAGTAAATTCTAACAACTATTTAAGGAATTCATGTTTTATACAATCTCTTATGGAGGACTGAGCAAAGAATCCAACTAATTTAATTGGGGCTAGTATAACCTTGATTTTAAAATCAGGCAAGAACAATACAAGGTTGTTGATGCAAAAATTGTAATGAAAATATTTGCAGTGTAGATCTATCTCTTTAGAACAATGGTGATATATCATCATCAGAATTGGGTTTATCTGGGAATGAAAACCAGAATTAATGTTATAAAATCTAGTAACATAATTCACAACATTAACAAATTGAAGGGAAGATATAATCAACCCAATATATGAGAAATAGTGTATTGAATAAGATTCAACATTCTTAATTAATTGAAATAAAAAAACAACCTTTTAGAAAACAAGAAATGGATGGTGTATTTTTCATGTTTGATTTGTTGATAATAGAATCTACTCTAGTTCAAGGAGGAAAGGATTTATTTCAGCAAAAGATGATCACAAAAATTATAGTGGCTTGAAACATTATTTTTCATTTAGACAAAGTCTTATTCAAGTCTGGCAGCTCTCCAGGACAGTACCCCTAAAAGTGGTGACTCAGAGATCCAAGCTGCTTCCATCTTCCATCTTTGACATATGAAATTTATGGGCTGTAGTATCACATGGAAAGAAGGTGCAGATGGGTCCCATGAGATCTTTTTAAGATTCAGGTCTTGGAGAGTTTTACTTCAATTGCCCTTATCCCTTGGCCAGAATTTAGTTACATATCCTCAACCTAACTGCAAAAGAGGCTTGGGAATATAGTTTTCTAAACATACAGAAAAGCAGAAAAGAGATGTATTTTGATGAATATATAACATTGCCTCTGCCACAGAAGTGGAAAATCTTGTTCCTTTAAAATCTGGAGAGGGGGCTTCCCTGGTGGCGCAGTGGTTGAGAGTCCGCCTGCCGATGCAGGGGACACGGGCTCGTGCCCCAGTCCAGGAAGATCCCACATGCCGCAGAGCGGCTAGGCCCGTGAGACATGGCCACTGAGCCTGCACGTCCAGAGTCTGTGCTCCGCAATGGGAGAGGCCACAACAGTGAGAGGCCCGCATACCGCCAAAAAAAAAAAAAAAAAGTCTGGAGTGAGAAAAGATGGTCTGCCATCACTATTACAATTCAACATCTTAAGGGTTTTCTAGAGAGTGCAGTAAGATAGGACAAATATAAATAAATGGCATAAGGATTACCAGAAAGAATTAAATTTGATTATATGATCATTTTTTAACATCTTTTTTGGGGTATAATCGCTTTACAATGTTGTGTTAGTTTCTGGTGTATAACAAAGTGAATCAGCTATATGTATACATATATCCCCATATCCCCTCCCTCTTGCATCTCCCTCCCACCCTCCCTATCCCACCCTTCTAGGTGGTCAAAAAGCACTGAGCTGATCTCCCTGTGCTATGTGGCTGCTTCCCACTAACTATCTATTTTACATTTGGTAGTGTATATATGTCCATGCCATTCTCTCACTTCGTCCCAGCTTACCCTTCCCCCTCCCCTCAAGTCCATTCTCTACATCTTTGTCTTTATTCCTGTCCAGTCCCTAGGTTCATCAGTTAATGTAGAAAACTCAGAAGAAGTGTAAGCAAATTTATAATTAACTAGAGGGTTTAGACAGATTGTTGGATACAGATCAATGTAAAAAATAATTATATTTCTATAAATGAGCAAAAAGAAACTACAATTCAAAAAATTTTTCATAGTTTTTAAAAATAATTCAGATGGATTCTTTAGAAATGAGTATCTCTTATTGTAAAGGAACATTTATTTGAAGTTTAGTAATAACTTCAGGTTTACTCCTGCAGCAATTTTGTGTGCTAGGTTACCTCAAATAAAATTAAATGGAATAATTATATTTAAATATAGTATGTGTGGAACAATTTCTCATTACTTCTAACTAAATACTAGTCACTCATCTGTATGTATGAAGAAATATATCATAATTGGTGCTCAGTAAATGATTGAAATAACTATTTCTACATGCTGAAATTGGTGTGTTTTACCATACTTTTATCTTTCTGTTTTTCTGTCACTGGGATTTTTAATGAATATATTTATATTATAAAATCAATAAATACAATACCATCAAAATTTTAAAATAGTTCATTAGAAAATATATGCAAAGTGCTTGAAAAATAATTTAAAAATAATTCATTAGAAAATATATGTAAAGTGCTTGAAAAGTAGTTTTAAAATAAAGAAATCAAAATACCAATAGACATAACTATTTAACTTTATTATTTAATGAGATAGAAATTAAAGCAGTGATGTTATGTACTTTCCCTATCACGTTCATAAAGATGGCAAATGGTTGATATTTTAAAGGGAAAGTTACAAGAAAATGGATACAAACATTAATTATAATACTGCAAAGTATTTTTCTGGGAATTTTTCTCTGTGCATTAAAGCTTTAAAAATGTACATAGACACTAACAATTTCAATCCTATAAATGTTCCTAGGAAAATAATAATACAGTTTCACAAATAATGTGCATACAGACTTTATTTCTTAAAATTTTATAATGTAAAATGATTAGAAATAAAATGCTAAATACCCATCCTTATATAATTAGGTAATACATTAGAGTCACTAAAATTATACTGTAGAGCTATATGTACTGATATAGAAAGTATCTGAACTTTAGTATTGGAAAAGCGGCCATGCAGTATAAGGTCTATTCTTGAAAAGTAAAATAAAACATCTATTTATGTAGATGACTCTGTGGATGCATATACATGAGGATGTCCATTGTGGCTAGCACTGTGCTGTAAGATGATTGGTGATTTTACCATCTTTTATATTTTCCTGAGTTATCTGTTGTTTCTTTTTAAAGGAAGAGCATATATTACTTTTAGTATCAGATAAAATCAATGTTATTTCTGTTTTCAAAGAAAGAGAACACTTCATCTTTAATTCTCACCTTTACCTAATGATGGTATACCTAATTAATTAATGGATTAGTTCTTTGATTTTATAAAATTTATCTCTTACTTCTAGAAACAGAAATGGAAATAATCAAGTGCGAAATGTCACAAACCTGTCATTTTTATGACTACTGTTTTAGATTTTCATGGCTAAATCGTGTATTGTAATTACCCTTTTGATTCAGTTAGTAATCGCAGGTTTCTTTCCCTGAAATTCAGCTTTGGGCTCAAATTCATTCTGATTTATAGCCGCCAATATTTAAGGTATATATTTATATCAAACGTATCAGTTAAATAGACTGTAACTTAATATGGAAATTAAAAATTTAAACATTAAATTTTTATATTTTTTTATTAAAAATCATAGAAAACCCACATCTTTAATTGATTTAAGCTGTTAATACTTTATCATTCTTTGAAACCTGATATCTGATGTTAAAAGAAACACATTTTGATCTGTTACCAGCTTAATTTTAGATAACAAACAACTATATTGTACTTACCATGTGCTGTTTTTGTTCTAAATGTTTTAAAAACGTTAGGTACTATTAGTATCCTCATTTTACTGAGACAGAGAGACTGTCACTTGCCCAATATTACACAGCTAGTCGTGGGTGGGGACAGGATTCAAAAATGAACTCTAAGAGCCTCACTCTTGATTTCAACTCTTTTGAATATATACCCAGAAGTGGGATTTCTGGATCATCTGGTAGTTCTGTTTTTAATTTTTGTGAAAACTTTATGCTGTTTTCCATAGCAGGTGTACCATTTTATATTCCCACTAATAATGTATAAGGGTTCCAATTTCTCCACAACTGCAACACTCGTTTTTAATTTTCTAAATTATAGCCATTCTAACAGATGTGAGAATATATCTCATTGTGGTTTTTATTTGCATTTCCTTTATGGTTAGACATGTTGAGCATCTTCTCATATACCTGTTGACTACTTGTATGTCTCCTTTGGAGAAATGTCTATTTAAGTCCTTTGCTCTTTTTTAAAATTGTTTTTTTTTCTTTTTTTTTTTTTGCTACTGAGTTGTAGGAGTTCCTTATGTATTTTCGAAATTAACCTTTTGTCATATACATGGTTTGTAAATATTTTCTCCCATTCCCTAGGTTGCGTTTTCACTGTGTTGATTGTTTCCTTTGCTTTACAGAAGCTTAAGTTTCATGTAATTCCACTTACCTATTTTTGCTTTTATTGCCTGTGCTTTTGGTGTCGTATTCAAGAAGTCATTGCTGAGACAAATGTCAGGAAGGTTTTCTCCTGTTTATTTCTAGGAGTTTCAGATCTTACACTGAAATCTTTAATCAATTTTGAGTTTGTTTTCATGTGGTGAAAGATAAGGGTACAATTTCATTCTTTTGCATGTGCATATCCAGTTTCCCCAACACCATTTATTGGAGAGACTATTCTTTCCATCATTGTGTATTCTTCGCACCCTTGTCAAAGATCAATTGATTATACATGCCTGAGTTTACTTATGTGCTCTCTGTTCTGTTACGTTGGTCTATATGTCTGTTTTTATGCCAGTACCATACTGTTTTGATTACTGTAGCTTGGAAATATGATTTGAAATAAGAAAGTATAATGCCTTCAACTTTGTTCTTCTTCTTCATTATTGCTTGGGCTATTCAGGGTTGTTTGTGATTCTGTATGAATTAAAAATTTTTTTTTCTATTTCTGTAAAATGTCTTTGGAATTTTGATGTGAATTGTATTGAATCTGTAGATCACTTTGGATAATATGGACATTTTAACAATATTAATCATTCCAATTGAAGGGATATCTGCACTCCCATGTTCATTGGAAGATTATTCACAATAGCCAACATATGCAGACAATCCAACTGTTCATCAACAGATGAATAGATAAAGAAAATGTGGTATATACACAAAATAAAATACTATTGAGTCTTCATAAAGATGGGAATCCTACCATTTGCAACAAAATGGATGGATCTAGAAAACATTATTCAAAGTGAAATAAGTCAGTAACAGGACAAATACCAAGATTCCTCTTATATAAGGCATCTAAAATAGTCAAACGTATAGAAGTAGACAATAAAATGGTGGTTACCAGGAAATGGGGGGAGGGATATGGGAATATGTTGTTCAAATATAAAGTTAATTATACAAGAGAAGTATGTTCCAGAGAACTGCTGTACAACTTAGTGCCTATAGTTAATAGGAATTGAGTACTTAAAAGTTTTTTAAGGGGGTAAATCTTAAGTGTTCTTTCTTACCATAAACAAAGAAACAAACAAACAAAATAGGACACAGGGCAACTTTTGGAGGTGATGGGTATGTTTACTACCTGGATTATAGTGATGGTAACACATGTGGATGTATGTGTCCACACTCACCAATTGTATACACTAATTCTGTACAGGTTTTTATGTAACAACTACACCACAATATAGATGGGGAGGAAAGCCTCACTCTTAACAGTTTTGTTCTCCTGCTTCCCATCTACCCTGTGAGAAATGAGGAGGAGGGAGAATGATTTTACTTCATGTGTTCCTTTTTATTTCTTTGAACAACAGGTGCAGAGTTGAGTTAGTCATATTCATTTCATTGCACAGTATTATCTTTGGTTCATGTAGAAAAGGCTGTAGCATGTAAGACACTACTCTAAAATTTAGTGGCTTAAAATAATAGATATTTTTCATCTCAAATAGTTTTGAGTCATGAATCTGTGAATTACAACCTTATTAGGTAGTTCTGGCTCCACATCAGAAAGAGTGAGACAAAGAGACAGCAATAATAGACAGAAGGAGATATAGAAACAGAGGGAAAGTAAGGATCCAGCTAAATTTTTCACTATTGAATAAGTCAATTTCTGCAATACAAGTTGATTTGTGCCACCACTTTTTGCATATATCAAGTTCCCTTATGTACATGTGTACATAAAATTCTCTATTCTGTTCATTTGTGTATTTCTCTGCCAATTTCATACAGTTTTTAAACTCTGTGGCATTGTCATATACCTTAATAGATAGTTGGGTAAGATAGCATTATTTGCTCCCCTTTCCAAAATTCCCTTAGCTATTTATGGACCATTGCTTTTTCATTCCATTTTATGATGAAATTGTCAAGTTCCTAAAATTTCTTCCTAAAAGTTCAATTGAAATCAAGTGAAATTTATAGATAAGTGAAATTTATAGATTATAGGGAAAATATTATCTATATAATGTTAAATTACCCCATCCATGGGCATTGATTATACTTTATTTTATTCAGCTTTTTATTTTCCTTAATAGTGTTTTAATATTAACTCACTAAAATATTGTGTATTCTTTGTTAAGATTTATTCTAGAAAATGTGTGTGTGTTTGTGTGTGTGTGTGTGTGTGGAGAGGGGAGCATGAGCTGTTTGGTTCAATAATATGTGGATTGATTCATTTTTATGATTTTAAGTCAGGTTAACTTATTTGGTGTAACTCCTACTTGATCAAGATACATGTTATAATTCAATGTTAAATTCAGTCATGTGTTATTTATTATATTCACATTTGTGTCCGTCAGTATAATGAGCCTATAATTTTTTTTTTTGGTCTGTGTTTTTGTTTCTCTTTTTTTAAAGAAAATATCATTTTATATTTATAAAATCAGTTTAAACGTGCCTCATGGAATGAGTTGGGAATTTTCACATTACCTTGCTCTTTTGGAGCAGCTTGTTAACCCTCCTATAAAACCATATGGGCTGAGACTTGATAAATAAAAGCAACTTTTATTGCCATGCATTTAAAAAAATAGCTTGGGGACCATTCCAGTTTTATATTTACTTTTTTTAACCAATTATGACAATTTATATTTTTACAAAAGTGTATTCGTTTCATTTTCTTTTTCAAAATTATTAGCTTTGTGTTGTTTATGATATATAGCTAAAATACTGTGGTACTGTATTTTTCATTTTCTTTTATATTCACTGGCAACTTATTTTTTGATTCTTGATCAGTATTATCAGAGGTTTTACTTTCTTCTAAAGAATTTAATGAACCAGATTTAGAAATCTTCTCTGTTGTTTTGTTGTCATTTTTGTGGCTCTCTCTTTTATATATTTCTGCCTTATATTTAGTAGTTCTTTCTTTCTTGTTTCTTTGGGTGTCTCTTACTCATTAAACTACTTATCTCATTTGTTTCTATTATTTCTTGTTTGTTGGTAAGTGTATATACAGCTCTGAGTTTCCTGTGAGCACTACTTTGTATCCAACAGATTTTGTTATAAAATGCTTAAATCATGATTCGGTTTTAGGTATTTTATAATTTTAAGTATAGTCTATTATTTAATAAAACTATGATTTAGTGACAATTATTTTAGTGTTTAGCAATAAATACTTTGAAAAGCTTTCATTTATTATTCAGGTGTAGTTCTATTGTATTATGTCCAGATGTATAATCTGTGTGATATTGAGGCTTCTTTTTTTTTTTAACCTAACATATGACAATTATTTGGTGAATCATCTGTGCCCATAAAGGCTATGTATTTCCACTTTGTTGTAAATTTATTTTTACTATATGTTGTACATTGTATATTACAGATTGCATATTGTATGCATATTGCATACATTAGTTTAAACCTGTATGCTGTCTATTTGGAAATACGGTCTTCCAAAATGGAATGTAGCCACTGCAAAATTGTAGCCCATTAGGGAGCCAGAAGAATAAATACTCCAAATTCTTTCTCTTCTCTCTTGTGACTTCTATAGCCTGAACTCAACCAAAAGCCAGTGGACAAGGGCAGATACAGTCAGTGGAGGTTAGTTTTCTAGGACACTAAGAAGAATGGGGACAAATGGAGCATGAGTATGGAAGAATAAACAGCTTCACTGAGTTGAAGTAGGCAAACATACAAACTCACTAAGTCCCAAGTAACATTAATTTTAAAAATACACAAGTAAGCATATTGTGGTGAAATTCCTCAATTTTGAGAAAAAGGAGATAACCATACACATTTCCATCACCCCCCAAAAAGACCCAAGCTAGTTATGAATAAAAAATTATCAGAAATACATCCAACATCTGAAAACCGTCACCTGGAAAATATAAAACAGTATATCTAGAACATTTATTTATTTAACAACAATTTATTAAATACCTACTAGGTTCTAGCCACTATTATAAATGCTGGAGATATAGAAGTGAGGACTACTGACATTATTTAACAGAAGAAGACAGAGAAGTGAAACAATAAAAATATAGGAAATAGATAAATATAATATAAATTCATATACTTAGGTTTGCTGTGGATAAAAATAAACCAGGATAAGAGTAAAATGGCATTGAAGAAAGAATGATTTTTTATCAGTCAGTAAAAGAAACAGCTAGATGTCAAACTGGATTTCATTCTCCTCACTATGCAACTACATAACTACTCTTTTTACACACCAGAAGACAAGAGGTTTATTCTCTGGACTCAGAACCATCAGGCTGATACAGCATGGTCAGTATAATTAAGAATACTATATTGTATACTTGAAAATTACTAAAGAAAGAATGAAGAAAGGAAAGGCAGGAGGAAGGGAGGGAGGAAGAAAAAAGAAACATCACACCGAGTCACAGGTAAGGGCTGCCATGCAAAAACTAGCGGAATAACTGAATATGAACCCAGTACCCCTAGATCCTACAATCAACTCCAATAACCTTGAAAACTGTGTTTATATCTTACAACATACAATGCAGAATGTCTTGCAAAAGGAAAAAAAGAGCCCTACAATGTCTGGCAGATTTAGAGTTTCCAATGAAACATTACCATCCCTTGAGTGGATTCTATCCATTGAAATTACTGCATATTCACAGAGAGCTTTCTTTCAGTTTCTTAGTTCCTCTGTCAAAAAATTTAATAGGAAGCAAGAATTAGCAGTCATTTGATAAAAATGTATGACATAATAAAAATAGACTTAAAATCAGAGCAGAAACCCTCAGTGGAAATAAAAATAACACAGAGAACAGATAAAATTTTTAAAATAACATAAATATTCTCACAGAGTTAAGAGAATACACTGCATTGATGAAAGAATGGCATGATTCTATCTCTATAAAGGACACTCAGAAGAAAAAAAGTGATTGCAAAAAGAAATAAATACGAAGTGTAGAAGATGAAGTTGAGACAATAACTTGGTGTGATGGTTAATTTTATGTGTTAACTAGGCCACAAGAGACCCAGACATTTGGGGAAGTATTATTTTGGAAGTATCTGTGAGGGTGCTTCTGGATGAGATTAGCATTTGAATCAATAGACTAAATTAAGCAGATGGCCCTCCTTAATGTGGGTGTGTCTCATTCAGTCATTTAAAGACGTGAGTAGAAAAAAAAGATGAATAATAAGTTAGTCCTCTTACCTGACTCTTTGAACTGCTACATAAGTCTTTTTCTACATTTGGTCTCAAACTGAAAAATTGGCTCTTCTTGGGTCTCAAGCCTGCCAGATTTCAGCCTGGAACTTACACTATTGGATCTCCTGGGTATTCAGCTTGACAACTGAACATCTTGAGACTTCTCAGCCTGTTGATTCTGTTTCTCTGGAGATTCCTGACTAAAACACTTGGAAAGACAAACAAAAAATAAATAAGTGGCCATTGGAAGAGAAAATAAAAATTAATGGTCAAGGTGTATTAGTTTGCTTGGGCTGCCATAACAAAATACCATAGAGTAGGTGTCTTAAATCACAGAAATGTCTTTCTCACAGTTCTAGAGTCTGAGAATTCAAGATAAAGGTGTTGGCAAGTTAGTTTTCATTCTTAGGCCTTTTCTCCTGACTTGTATGCATCTACCTTCTTGCTTCATGTTCACGTGACCTCTTCTTTGTGCATGCACAGATCTCTCTCTCTCTCTCTCGTTCTCTCTTTCTTCTCTTCTGAGGCCACCAATCCTATTGGATAAGGACACACCCTTGTGACCTATTTATGTCAATTGCCTCCCAAAGGCCCTATCCCAAATACAGTCACATGGGGCTTAGGGTTTTAACATAAATTTTGGAGGGACACAAGTCAGTTCATAGCACAAGGAGATTCAGTGTTGGATTGCAAGAGGTTCAAGAAAGAGAGAAAAGAGACAATGAGAGAAGGTAAATAATAAAGAAACCATGTTAGTCTTCAATTCTGATAATTGAAGGACATGAATTTCATGTCACACAGGTCCTTCAAGTGCTAGAATAAGCAATAAGAAAGAAAACCAGACTGAGACACATAATTTAAAAATTTTAAATAACTGATACCAAAGATCATAAAAACTAGAGAGAGTAAATGACAATAGTCTACATACAGTTATTGGTGATGATAAAAGAAGCAGACTATTTTATAGCAGCTTTACAACAAAAAGGAAAATGGAGCAGTGCCTTCACAATTCTGAAGAAAAATGATTTAACAATGTATAATTCCATATTCAATCAAGTAATCAAGTGTGGAAGAAAAATAAAGTCATTTGTAAATGCTGTGTCTCAAAAATTGCCTTCTATTCACCGTCTTTTCCTGGAAAAACTGCTCTATAAAAACTAAGGTATAAACCAAGATGGATGACAATATTGAATAGAGAAGGAATATAATCCAACACAGAATAGAGTTGAAGGGAAATTTCAGAACAGTGATGAAGGAAAATGACATATTTGTATATAGAGTAAGTAAAACATCTAAATAAGAACAGGAAGCAACACTATTACATGATGAATGACTTCAAAGGAAAAATTAAAATTCTACCTGACTGCTTAGAACCTATTGAGATTTTAGTCATACTTATTTTGAAAATTTTGCTGATAAATTAATAATAAGTGTATAGAAAGTTATTTAAATAAAATCTTTGGCAACTATAAACACAAGGAAAAACAAAATTCCTACAAGGAAGGAAATGTAATATTCCTATAAATTGATATTACTCTAATATGGAGCCTTGCAGGAATGAAAAAGCCAACTGGACACTGAACTCCAGACTGAATTATAAGCAGAGGTTCTAAAGCAAAATCCTTAGAAGCAGGTAAACTTGTGGCATGCCACGTGTGGGCCTAGAACCTGTTATCAGAGATGGGATTAATAGAGTTTCCTTCCCATGCAAACTGACAGTTTCATATGGCCTTAAGAAGGCTGCCATTAATTTGAGAAATAAGGAGATATAGAGAACAGAGATAATAATGAAATGAATTGGCCAGTAATTGTTTTCAGGATTGAAAACAATATCTAAACATCTTTGTTGGTGGTTATTTGCACATGGAACTTACTAGAAACAAATAGAACATACATCTTCTTTAAAATAACCCTAAACCTAGCCTAGAAGAGCCTGTGAAAAAATGAGCCCTAAAACTTCCCAGATTTCCTAAACCACATAAACACAAAATTGATTAAAAAAAAGTCTTCACAGCTTTCAAAGATAACATCCTGCATTATGCCTACTTCACATTGGGTCTTTGAGGATAATAGATGAGCACCTATCTCCCAGAAGGCAAAACCAGGGCCAAGAAAAACATGGAACAAAGGAAATATCTCTAGAAAGAGGAACCATAAATTTCAAGGTGGAATAACAAAACATTTAAATCCTTTCTAGGACATACAGATGGCCAATAGGCACATGAAAATATGCTCAACATCACTAATTATTAGAGAAATGCAAATCAAAACTACAGTGAGGTACCACCTCACACCAGTCAGGATGTACATCATTAAAAATTCTACAAATTACAAATGGTGGAGAGGGTGTGGAGAAAAGAGAACCTTCCTATACTGTTGGTGGGAATGTAAATTGGTGCAGCCACTATGGGGAACAGTATGGAGATTCCTTAAAAAACTAAAAATAGAGTTGCCATATGATCCAGAAATCCTACTCCTGGGCATATATCCAGAGAAAACTATAATTAAAAAACACATGCACCCCAATGTTCATAGCAGCACTATTTACAATAGCTAAGACATGGAAGCAACCTAGATGTCCATCAACAGATGAATGGATAAAGATGCCATATACATACACAATAGCATACTCCTCAGCCATAAAAAAGAATGAAATAATGCCATTTGAAGCAACATGGATGGACCTAGAGATTATCACACTAAGTGAAGTAAGGCAGAAAGAGAAAGACAAATATTATATGATATCACTCATATGTGGAATCTAAAATATGACACAAATGAACTTATTTACGAAACAGAAATGGACTCACAGACGTAGAAAACAAACTTATGGTTAACAAAGGGGGAAGGGGGTGGGGGGCATAAATTAGGAGTTTGGGATTAGCAGATACAAACTACTATATATAAAATAGATAACCAACAAGGTCCTACTGTATAGCACAGGGAACTATATTCAATATCCTGTAATAAACCATAATGGAAAAGACTATGAAAAAGAATATGTATATATATGTATAACTGAATCACTTTGCTGTACACCAGCAACTAACACAACATTGTAAATCAACTTTACTTCAATTGAAAAATATAAAATAAATAAAATTTAGAAAATAAATCCTTTCTAAGCCTGATGATCTTTACACTTTGTCTCCAAGAGAATTTAATAGCAAATAAAGAATAGTGAATTTTGTGTCTTTCCTCTACTTCCACTTTCTAAATGTGATTTTCTTTTAGCCTTTTTTTTTTTTCTTTTTTTATTAGTTTCTGCTTTATAACAAAGTGAATCAGTCATACATATACATCTGTTCCCACATCCCCTCCCTCATGCATCTCCCTCCCTCCCACCCTCCCCATCCCACCCCTCCAGGCGGTCACAAAGCACCGAGCTGATCTCCCTGTGCTCTGCGGCTGCTTCCCACTATCTATCTACCTTACGTTTGGTAGTGTATATATGTCCATGCCTCTCTTTCCCTTTGTCACAGCTTACCCTTCCCCTTCCCCATATCCTCAAGTCCATTCTCAAGTAGGTCTGTGTCTTTATTCCCGTTTTACCCCTAGGTTCTTCATGACATTTTTTTTTTTAAATTCCATATATATGTGTTAGCATACGGTATTTGTCTTTCTCTTTCTGACTTACTTCACTCTGTATGACAGACTCTAGGTCTATCCACCTCATTACAAATAGCTCAGTTTTGTTTCTTTTTACGGCTGAGTAATATTCCATTGTATATATGTGCCACATCTTCTTTATCCATTCATCCGATGATGGACACTTAGGTTGTTTCCAGCTCCGGGCTATTGTGAATAGAGCTGCAATGAACATTTTGGTACATGTCTCTTTTTGAATTATGGTTTTCTCAGGGTATATGCCTAGTAGTGGGATTGCTGGGTCATATGGTAGTTCTATTTTTAGTTTTTTAAGGAACCTCCATACTGTTCTCCATAGTGGCTGTACCAATTCACATTCCCACCAGCAGTGCAAGAGTGTTCCCTTTTCTCCACACCCTCTCCAGCATTTATTGTTTCTAGATTTCTTGATGATGGCCATTCTGACTGGTGTGAGATGATATCTCATTGTAGTTTTGATTTGCATTTCTCTAATGATTAATGATGTTGAGCATTCTTTCATGTGTTTGTTGGCAGTCTGTATATCTTCTTTGGAGAAATGCCTATTTAAGTCTTCTGCCCATTTTTGGATTGGGTTGTTTGTTTTTTTGCTATTGAGCTGCATGAGCTGTTTATAAATTTTGGAGATTAATCCTTTGTCAGTTGCTTCATTTGCAAATATTTTCTCCCATTCTGAGGGTTGTCTTTTGGTCTTGTTTATGGTTTCCTTTGCTGTGCAAAAGCTTTGAAGTTTCATTAGGTCCCATTTGTTTATCTTTGTTTTTATTTCCATTTCTCTAGGAGGTGGGTCCAAAAGGATCTTGCTGTGATTTATGTCATAGAGTGTTCTACCTATGTTTTCCTCTAAGAGTTTGATAGTTTCTGGCCTTACATTTAGGTCTTTAATCCATTTTGAGCTTATTTTTGTGTATGGTGTTAGGGAATGATCTAATCTCATACTTTTACATGTCCCTGTCCAGTTTTCCCAGCACCACGTATTGAAGAGGCTGTCCTTTCTCCACTGTACATTCCTGCCTCCTTTATCAAAGATAAGTTGGCCATATGTGCGTGGGTTTATCTCTGGGCTTTCTATCCTGATCCACTGATCTATCTTTCTGTTTTTATGCCAGTACCACACTGTCTTAATTACTGTAGCTTTGTAGTATAGTCTGAAGTCAGGCAGCCTGATTCCTCCAGCTCCGTTTTTCGTTCTCAAGATTGCTTTGGCTATTCGGGGTCTTTTGTTTTTCCAAACAAATTTTGAAATTTTTTGTTCTACTTCTGTGAAAAATGCCAGTGGTAGTTTGATAGGGATTGCATTGAATCTGTAGATTGCTTTGGGTAGTAGAGTCATTTTCACAATATTGATTCTTCCAATCCAGGAGCATGGTATATCTCTCCATCTATTTATATCATCTTTAATTTCTTTCATCAGTGTCTTATAATTTTCTGCATACAGGTCTTTTGTCTCCTTAGGTAGGTTTATTCCTAGATATTTTATTCTTTTTGTTGCAATGGTAAATGGGAGTGTTTTCTTGATTTCATTTTCAGATTTTTCATCATTAGTGTACAGGAATGCCAGAGATTTCTGTGCATTAATTTTGTATCCTGCTACTTTACCAAATTCATTGATTAGCTCTAGTAGTTTTTCGGTAGCATCTTTAGGATTCTCTATGTATAGTATCATGTCATCTGCAAACAGTGACAGCTTTACTTCTTCTTTTCCAATTTGGATTCCTTTTATTTCCATTTCTTCTCTGATTGCTGTGGCTAAAACTTCCAAAACTATGTTGAATAAGAGTGGTGAGAGTGGGCAGCCTTGTCTTGTTCCTGATCTTAGTGGAAATGGTTTCAGTTTTTCACCGTTGAGGACAATGTTGGCTGTGGGTTTGACATATATGGCCTTTATTATGTTGAGGAAAGTTCCCTCTATGCCTACTTTCTGCAGGGTTTTTATCATAAATGGGTGTTGAATTTTGTCGAAAGCTTTCTCTGCATCTATTGAGATGATCATATGGTTTTTCTCCTTCAACTTGTTAATATGGTGTATCACATTGATTGATTTGCGTATATTGAAGAATCCTTGCATTCCTGGAATAAACCCCACTTGATCATGGTGTATGATCCTTTTAATGTGCTGTTGGATTCTGTTTGCTAGTATTTTGTTGAGGATTTTTGCATCTATGTTCATCAGTGATATTGGCCTGTAGTTTTCTTTCTTTGTGACATCCTTGTCTGGTTTTGGTATCAAGGTGATGGTGGCCTCGTAGAATGAGTTTGGGAGTGTTCCTTCCTCTGATATTGTTTGGAAGAGTTTGAGAAGGATGGGTGTTAGCTCTTCTCTAAATGTTTGATAGAATTCGCCTGTGAAGCCATCTGGTCCTGGGCTTTTGTTTGATGGAAGATTTTTAATCACAGTTTCAATTTCAGTGCTTGTGATTGGTCTATTCATATTTTCTATTTCTTCCTGAGTCAGTCTTGGTAGGTTGTGCATTTCTAAGAATTTGTCCATTTCTTCCAGGTTGTCCATTTTATTGGCATAGAGTTGCTTATAGTAATCTCTCATGATCTTTTGTATTTCTGCAGTGTCAGTTGTTACTTCTCCTTTTTCATTTCTAATTCTACTGATTTGAGTCTTCTCCCTTCTTTTCTTGATGAGTCTGGCTAATGGTTTGTCAATTTTGTTTATCTTCTCAAAGAACCAGCTTTTAGTTTGGTTGATCTTTGCTATCGTTTCCTTCATTTCTTTTTCATTTATTTCTGATCTGATCTTTATGATTTCTTTCCTTCTGCTAACTTTGGGGGTTTTTTGTTCTTCTTTCTCTAATTGCTTTAGGTGCAGGGTCAGGTTGTTTACTCGAAATGTTTCCTGTTTCTTAAGGTGGGATTGTATTGCTATAAACTTCACCCTTAGAACTGCTTTTGCTGCGTCCCATAGGTTTTGGGTCGTCGTGTCTCCATTGTCATTTGTTTCTAAGTATTTCTTAATTTCCTCTTTGATTTCTTCAGTGATCACTTCATTATTGAGTAGTGTATTGTTTAGCCTCCATGTGTTTGTATTTTTTACAGATCTTTTCCTGTAATTGATGTCTAGTCTCATAGCATTGTGGTCGGAAAAGATACTTGATACAATTTCAATTTTCTTAAATTTACCAAGGCTTCATTTGTGACCCAAGATATGATCTATCCTGGAGAATGTTCCATGAGCACTTGAGAAAAATGTGTATTCTGTTGTTTTTGGATGGAATGTCCTATAAATATCAACTAAGTCCATCTTGTTTAATGTATCATTTAAAGCTTGTGTTTCCTTACTTATTTTCATTTTGGATGATCTGTCCATTGGTGAAAGTGGGGTGTTAAAGTCCCCTACTATGATTGTGTTACTGTCGATTTCCCCTTTTATGGCTGTTAGTATTTGCCTTATGTATTGAGGTGCTCCTATGTTGGGTGCATAAATATTTACAATTGTTATATCTTCTTCTTGGATCGATCCCTTTATCGTTATGTAGTGTCCTTCTTTGTCTCTTCTAATAGTCTTTATTTTAAAGTCTATTTTGTCTGATATAAGAATTGCTACTCCAGCTTTCTTTTGATTTCCATTTGCATGGAATATCTTTTTCCATCCCGTTACTTTCAATCTGTATGTGTCTCTAGGTCTGAAGTGGGTCTCTTGTAGACAGCATATATATGGGTCTTGTTTTTGTATCCATTCAGCCACTCTGTGTCTTTTGGTGGGAGCATTTAGTCCATTTACATTTAAGGTAATTATGGATATGTATGTTCCTATTCCCATTTCCTTAATGGCTTTGGGTTCGTTATTGTAGGTATAGTCCTTCTGTTGTGTTTCTTGCCTAGAGAAGTTCCTTTAGCATTTGTTGTAAAGCTGGTTTGGTGGTGCTGAACTCTCTCAGCTTTTGCTTGTCTGTAAAGGTTTTAATTTCTCCATCAAATGTGAATGAGATCCTTGCTGGGTAGAGTAATCTTGGTTGCAGGTTTCTCTCCTTCATCACTTTAATTATGTCCTGCCACTCCCTTCTGGCTTGTAGAGTTTCTGCTGAGAGATCAGCTGTTAACCTGATGGGGATTCCCTTGTGTGTTATTTGTTGTTTTTCCCTTGCTGCTTTTAATATGATTTCTTTGTGTTTAATTTTTGACAGTTTGATTAATATGTGTCTTGGCGTATTTCTTCTTGGATTTATTCTGTATGGGACTCTCTGTGCCTCCTGGACTTGATTAACTATTTCCTTTCCCATATTAGGGAAGTTTTCAACTATAATCTCTTCAAATATTTTCTCAGTCCCTTTCTTTTTCTCTTCTTCTTCTGGAACCCCTATAATTCGAATGTTGGTGCGTTTAATGTTGTCCCAGAGGTCTCTGAGACTGTCCTCTGTTCTTTTCATTCTTTTTTCTTTATTTTTCTCTGCATCAGTTATTTCCACTATTTTATCTTCCACCTCACTTATCCGTTCTTCTGCCTCAGTTATTCTGCTATTGATCCCATCTAGAGTATTTTTCATTTCATTTATTGTGTTTTTAATCGATGCTTGATTCATCTTTAGTTCTTCTAGGTCCTTGTTAACTGTTTCTTGCATATTGTCTATTCTATTTCCAAGATTTTGGATCTGGGAAATAGAATCTTGGATCAGCTTTACTATCATTATTCTGAATTCTTTTTCAGGTAGACTGCCTATTACCTCTTCATTTGTTAGGTCTGGTAGGTTTTTATCTTGCTCCTTCACCTGCTGTGTGTTTTTCTGCTTTCTCATTTTGCTTATGTTACTGTGTTTGGGGTCTCCTTTTTGCAGGCTGCAGATTCGCAGTTCCCGTTGTTTTTGGTGTCTGTCCCCCGTGGCTAAGGTTGTTTCAGTAGGTTGTGTAGGCTTCCTGGTGGGGGGGACTAATGCCTGTGTTCTGGTGGCTGAAGCTCGATCTTGTCTTTCTGGTGGACAGGTCCACGTCTGGTGGTGTGTTTTGGGGTGCCTGTGGCCTTATTATGTTTTTAGGTATCCTCTCTGCTAATGGGTGGGGTTGTGTTCCTGCCTTGCTAGTTGCTTGGCATAGGGTGACCAGCACTGTAGCTTGCTGGTCGTTGACTGAAGCTGGGTGCTGGTGTTGAGATGGAGATCCCTGGGAGATTTTCGCTGCTTGATATTATGTGGAGCTGGGAGGTCTCTTGTGGACCCGTGTCCTGAAGTTGGCTCTCCCACTTCAGAGGCACAGCACTAACTCCTGGCTGCAGCACCAAGAGCCTGTCATCCACCCGGCTCAGAATAACAGTGAGAAAAAGTAGAAAGAAATAATTAGTAGAAGAAAGAAAGAGAGATTGAAAGAAAGGAAGAAGGGAAGTAAGGAAGGAAGGAAGGAAGAAAGAAAGAAAGGAGGGAGGGAGGAAGGATGGAAAGTAAGGAAAGAAAGGAGGGAGGGAGGGAGGAATGAAAGCAAAAGGAAGAGTGAATGGAAGAAGAGAGGGAGGGAGGGAGGAAGGAAAGAAAGAAAGAAAGACAGGAGGGAGGGAGGGAGGGAGGAAGGAAAGAAAAAGAAAGTGGAAAGAAGAAGGGTGGGAGGGAGGGAGGGATGGAGGAAAGAAAAAGAAAGAAGGAAAGGAGGAGCGGAGGGAGGGAGGGAGGAAGGGAAGGGAGGAAAAAAAGAAAGAGCAGGTAAAGTAAAATAGAATAAAGTATGAAATATAGTAGCGTTATTAAAATTAAAAAGTAATTATTGAAAAAAAACACGGACCGAAAGAACCCTGGGACATATGGTGGAAGCAAAGCTATACAGAGAGAATCTTACACAGAAGATTACACATACACATTCACAAAAAGAGAGCAGGGGGAAAAATCAAAAATCTTGCTCTCCAAGTCCACCTCCTCGATTTGGGATAATTCGTTGTAAAAAGAGGAAAAGGGCGAAAAGTCTGAAATCTTGCTAAGTCCACCTCCTTAATTTGAGATAATTCGTTGTAAAAAGAGGAAAAAAAAAGGGGGGGGGGAAGTCTTAAATCTTGTCCTCAAGGTCCACTTCCTCAATTTGGGATGATTCGCTGTCCATTCATGCACTCCACAGACGCAGGGCACATCAAATGGACCGTGGAGCTTTAATCCGCTGCCTCGGAGGCTGCACAGAGAGATTTCCCTGTCTCTGCTCTCACAGCTCCCGGGTCTCAGCCTCGGACCTGGCCCCGCCTCTGCGCGTAGGTCGCCGGAGGGCGTCCGTTCTTCGCTCAGACAGGACGGGTTTAAAGGAGCCGCTGATTCGGGGGCTCTGGCTCACTCAGGCAGAGGGGAGGGAGGGGAATGCCCTCTCCTCGCGCAGCAGGCAACAAAAGGGAAAAAAGTCTCTTGCCTCTCCGGTAGCTCCAGACCCTTTCCCCGGACTCCCTCTGGGCTAGCACTAACCCCTTCAGGGTCTCTTCCTGCTGCCAGCCCCAGACCTCTCCCTGCGCTCCGACTGAAAGCCGATACCCGAGCCTCAGCTCCCAGCCCCGCCCGCCCTGGCGGCCGAGCAGACAAGTCTCTCGGGCTGGTGTGTGCCTGAGGGCACCGATCCTCTGTGCCAAAATCTCTCTGCTTTGCCCTCCACACCCCTGTTGCTGTGCTCTCCTCCGCTACTCCGAAGCTTTCCCCCTCCGCCACCTGCAGTCTCCGCCCTCGAAGGGGCTTGTAGTGTGTAGAAACCTTCCCTCCTTCACGGCTCCCTCCCACTGGTGCAGGTCCCGTCCATATCCTATTGTCTCTGTTTATTCTTTTTTTCTTTTGACCTACCCAGGTATGTGGGGAGTTTCTTGCCTTTTGGGGGGTCTGAGGTCTTCTGTCAGCGTTCAGTAGGTGTTCTGTTGGAGTTGTTCCACGTGTAGATGAATTTCTGATGTATCTGTGGGGAGGAAGGTGATCTCCGCGTCTTACTCTTCCGCCATCTTCCTCCGGCTCCTTAGCTTTAATTTATTTATTATCCACCATCATTTATTGAGGAAAAGATAATTTGTTTTTTAGTACATTGGTTACTGCATAATGATGAGCCATATCTAGGTGTCATCAGAGGACTACACATCACCAATATATCTTACACTTTGTATTGTATGTAGTAATTACATAGGACATTTGAATTCTCTCCCTTGGTATATCAGTCAGAATGGGATTGATTATATTGCGGTAACAAATAATCTCCCCAAATACCAGTAGCTTAAAACACTGTCATTGGTTAGTGGAGGGCACTGTTTTGTATAACACATGCTCTAGGGCTCTGACTGATGGACCAGCCATTTGCTCATATGATTCTTGTCACTAAGGCAGAAGCAAAGAGAGCTGAAAAAAAAAAATTGCTGGGCCACACCAAAATAGATAATAATAAAGAGAAAACTCTCAAAAGCAAATAGAGGGAAAAAAGTCATATTATATACAGAAAAATAAACACAAGAATTGCAGTTAACTTCTTGCAAGAATAAAGTGCAGTCCAGTAGACACTAGAGCAATTGAGTTCAAGAATCCCTTCATCTGTGGTATTCTGTCTGCTGTTAAGACTATGCAATGCTAGTTTATTTCAGATATTTTATTTTTAGTTCTATGATTTCTAACTGGTTCTTTTAAGAAGGTTCAATTTATCTCTTTAATTCTCCTATCTTTGTACTAATTCTGTACCTATTATCCTGCAAAGTCTTAATACATTTATAATAGCCTGTGGATCTGTTTTCTTCTATAATCTCTTAGTGTTTTTTTTATCACATCATCTTCTTTTCTCAAATGCTTGAAATTTTTTTATTGTGAATTGGGTGTTGTATATAAAAATTTCAGAAATACTTTGATACTCTAGATGATGTTATAATTATCTAAGAAGGAATTATGTTTGCTATGCCAGGCAAATGATTTTTAATAAAAAACACTCTAACGGAATTAGAATTTGAGATTATTTTAATAAGGTTTCTAGACCCTGGAAGGGCTCTTTTTTATTATTCATCTTTCCTCTATACCTTCACTTCCATTTGTCTCTCATTGCTCTAAGTCTTTGCAAACTGCTGTCCATTCTTATGGCCATTCAGATGGATGTAGAGATGTCCCTAGGGAAATGTAAACCAAATTCCAGTTTGACATCTCAGAAGTTTTTCCCTCGATCTTGGTGTCAAAATATTTTTCTACCTTGTTAGTTTTTAAATGCCTTCAAATCAGTGGATACAGTGATATATAAATGTATGTGTAAGTAGATATAGATAAATATATAAACATATAGCAATATTTTATCCAAATCTTGTATCTGTTTCCATCAGGAGTGTTATTCAAATTGCCTACTCTACAATAATTGGAAGGCAGAATCTCTCTTTTCATTGCTATTGTTACTTTATATGAAGTGTGTTATTTCTCTGGTAGCTATTTGTGGGCCTTTGGTGTGGTTTTGGGAGGTGTAACAAATGTGTTCCTAAGTAACTGGAATTCTACCTTATTTACAGAAAAAAAATACACTATAGGATTTTGTAATGGTTGACTTTTGAGTTGTTTTAGCCTTAATTTCTCTTTAACTTTGAACAATGGTAGCTTTCTGGCTCCCCAGACAGTCTCAGTTCCCCATAATGTACCATTGACAGACTGCTTTCTGAAATGTTGATGAATGTGTATGTGTTTAGTCATTAATTTCTAATATCCCACTACAATTAGCATCTAGAGAAGCTCTTGCCACTAATACGTGCTTTTCTTTTTAAATAACACTCATAAAAGATGGGAAATACACATTCTATTGCTACTCTATTTGTTACTGTACCAGTTTGTTTTTTGTTTTTGTTTTTTTTGGTCTGTGTTGGGTCTTTGGTGCTGTACATGGGCTTTCTGTAGTTGCAGCGAGCAGGGGCTACTCTTCGTTGAGGTGCACAGGCTTTTCATTGCGGTGGCTTCTCTTATTCTGGAGCATGGGCTCCAGGCAGGCGGGCTTCAGTAGTTGTGGCACGTGGGCTCAGTAGTTGTGGCCTGCGGGCTCTAGAGTGCAGGCTCAGTAATTGTGGTGCACGGGCTTAGTTGCTTTGCGGCATGTCGGATCTTCCCGGACCAGGGCTTGAACCCATGTCCCCTGCGTTGGCAGGTGGATTCTTAACCACTGCACCACCAGGGAAGTCCCACTGCATCTGTTTTTGCCATGGTTCCCTGCTACCAAAAACACTGTGTCCACTTATAATTTGTTTCCAAACTCTAACAGCATAATTAAATTTATAAGACACACATGACCTGATTTCTTATAAAAATTATCATCTGACTATATAGATATGGAACTTTTAAAATAAATAGTGTATCTCCTCTCAATTAACATATTTAACAAATTAATGGGAAGAAATTAGATAGAGCCAGCAGTTGTATTTTTTGCTGCCCTGGAGGCAGAATCTAATGTTTTTTTTTATTCTTAAGATTCCATGCCCTGTGACAGTCAAATTGCATATTTCCTGAATTGAAGAGTCACTTCATTCCTTAAAACATCTGTTTATGAATATATTTGTAAAAATAATGACTATTTACAAAATTTTATGGCATAAATGTGAGGTTTAAAATAATGAATATTGAAATTTTTTCAAGCAAAACATATTAGAACTTTCTGGTAATTATTGGGAAAAAAGATTATAAATGTGAGTGGATGATAAAATCCCTATAAGTTTAATTTATTTTTATTTCTTATCCATGCTTCCTCAAACCAATGTATAAAACATATAAACCACATAATTCTACTGAAATGATATTGGTTTTGAATGTTGGCTTAAAGGAGAATTGATTTCATTATGAAGAAAATTATTGATGTTTGTGACAAGAATGACTATGACTTTTTCAATTATTTTTAATTAACAGCATTTATTTTTTAGAGTAGTTTTAGGTTTATCAAAAAATTGAGAGAAAAATACAGAGTGCCCATATACTCCCTCACTCAAAATAATTTCAAGGTTTCTAAGTTTTTTTTTTTAACATCTTTATTGGAGTATAATTGCTTTACAATGGTGTGTTAGTTTCTGCTTTATAACAAAGTGAATCAGTTATACATATACATATGTTCCCATATCTCTTCCCTCTTGCATCTCCGTCCCTCCCACCCTCCCTATCCCACCCCTCTAGGTGATCACAAAGCACCGAGCTGATCTCCCTGTGCTATGCGGCTGCTTCCCACTAGCTATCTATTTTACGTTTGGTAGTGTATATATGTCCATGCCACTCTCTCACTTTGTCACAGCTTACCCTTCCCCCTCCCCATATCCTCAAGTCCATTCTCTAGTAGGTCTGTGTCTTTATTCCTGTCTTACCCCTAGGTTCTTCATGACATTTTTTTTCTTAAATTCCATATATATGTGTTAGCATATGGTATTTGTCTTTCTCTTTCTGACTTACTTCACTCTGTATGACAGACTCTAGGTCCATCCACCTCATTACAAATAGCTCAATTTCGTTTCTTTTTATGGCTGAGTAATATTCCATTGTATATAAGTGCCACATGTTCTTTACCCATTCATCCGATGATGGACACTTAGGTTGTTTCCATCTCCTGGCTATTGTAAATAGAGCTTCAATGAATATTTTGGTACATGACTCTTTTTGAATTATGGTTTTCTCAGGGTATTTTATTGCAATGAATTTCTAATTTAATCTCATTTTGGCTAAATAATATTATCTGTATTATTTCTGTCTTTAAACTGATTGAGACATAATATTGATATATACTGTTGATCTAAAATAAATAGACTTCCAGTTATTTCTCCAGCAAAAAAAATGGGTTTATTCGGGATCAGTGAAGAATTGCAATTCAGGGTCTGCAAACACGGTGAGCCAAGTACAAGTCCCCCTGAACAGCAAGGGAAGGAGAACTCTTTTATAGAGATGAAAAGGAAGTTGGGAGGACTAGAGTAAACAAAGAGTCCATGGCTTTTCACTGGCTGAGTCCTTGCCAGGAAAGAAGAGGAGCCTGTCTTCTTCCTGTTGGACTCTGTTGTCATCGCAGGGCATGAGACCTTCCCCTTCTAGTCTCCTGACTCCATTTAATTGAGGTTTCTGTTTATTAATTTCTATTATAGCAACATATATTCTATCTGATGTATGTTCTGTGTGCCTCTTAAAAGAATGTGAAAGATGAATATAAAAAACAATTTATGTTTTTTTATGTTGTCATAATTGACTCTATTATCATAAAATTTCTTTCTATGTCCCTGGACATACTCCCTGATGACTTCTACTTTATGTGATATTAATATAGCCATAATAGCTTTCCTATGGCTCATGCTTACATGGTAGGATTTTCCCACTGTTTTAATCAACCCGAGTCTTTTATTTTTTTAATTAAAACTTTATAGTAGTTTCTCTAGAGATTGCATTGGAATCTTAACTCACTAAGGTGGACGTTCAAAAGTGTTACAATATTAGATGACCAACAAAATATTATTAGAACTGTGTAATTTCTTTTACTCACCCTTACACTTTTTGTGCTCTTGTTTTCATATATTTTATTGTATGTATGCTGTAAGGTTACAATAAATTATGGTTATCTTTGCTTTAGTTTGTCAAAAAACTTTGAAAGAAATTTTATATATTACACATATATTAAAATGATATAATAGTCTGTACACATTGTGCTTATAGTTAACAATACTATATCATACACTTACAAGTTTAAGAGGGTAGGTCTCATGTTATCTCTTCTTACCACAATAAAAACATGAAAAAATATAATTACTAAAAAAAACCATAGGTATATTGTTATATAAAAATATATTATTATATGTAAAGGTATAAAATAAACATAGTATATTCTTTCCTTGGTTGTTTCAAGTGAACTGATGAGCCTGTTGAAGCCATTCTTCATAGTCTTGCAAACTGCTCTACACCCTACCACAAGGTATCTCAGCAATACTTTGAAACTTGTGATGCACTGAGGGCAATCATAGAAACAACAAACCTCAATTACAGCCAAACTCCCAACTAGATTAACTCATCCACATAGATTATAGGCCTAGGAGAAGGAAATACCTGCTTACATTCAGGCATTAAAAACTATTTACCTCAGTCTCTATTCTCTTAAACAAGGTGTACAGCTTTCTGCAACAATAAAAAAATTTAAAGTATATGAAAAAGTAAGAAAAGCACACTCCCCAAAGACAAAGCAATCATCAGAAGCAATCGTCAGAACCAGTCTGAGATACAACACAGAATGTTGAAACTATCTGACAGAGAATTGAAAATAATTATGATTAATGTGATGAATATTCTAATGGAAAACAGAAAACATGCAAGATCCAATATAAGTAAAGTCACTGAGAGATGAAATTTGTAATAAAAAACCATGGAATAGGTATAAATAAAGAACAAGGTAAAGGAGATAAAGATTGTCTTCAACAGACTCATTAGTAGACTTGAGATAATCCAGAAAAGAATCAGTGAACTTGAAGAGGGGTAAATACAAATTATGAAACTAGGAAAGCAAAGAGAAATACTTATATAGTGCTTCACTATGTGCCACATATTATTAAAGGTGTTTTATATATGTTAAAATATTTAATTCATTTTAATAATTATATCTGGCAGGTGCTCTATTTTTTCCTATTTTACAGAAAAGAGTCTAGATAATAGGTTAGTTTCCATGATTTTCCAAAGATCACATAGCTAGAAAATGGTAAAGCTGAAAACTGAACAAAGGCAAAGACCACATGATAGCTCTGGAAGTTTATCACTGGCATAATTATGTTCTGCTCTTTGGCATTGACAGGGTTCACCACAGTTAGTATATATATGCACTTAATGAAAATAATAGCATGAGTATTGGTGCCAAGGAGATCAGGTCTCTGGATCCCAGTCTATGCAAACTTGACAAAATTACTTAACCTTCGGTGCCTGCTATTAACCCAAGGTTTATGTCCTCCCTAAACTCATATGTTTAAACATAATCTACAATGTGATGGTATTTGAATATGTGGCCTTTGGGAAGTAATTAGGTCATGAGGGTGGAGTGCTCATGAAAAAGACATCCCAGAGAACCCTTCCACTGTGTGAGGACACAGCAAGAACAAGTCCATTTATCAACTAAGAAATCGGCCCCCACCAGGCATCAAATTTGCTGGTGCCTTGAACTTGGACTTCCCAGCCTCCAGTACTGTGAGAAATTTCTGTTGCTTAAGCCACCCATTCTATGTTAATTTTGTGATAGCAGGCTGAACAGCCTAAGGTAATGCCTCAGGATCCTCATTTGCACAATGGCTGCAGTGATAGCAGTTGTCTCAATGAGTTATCATGAGAATTAAAATATTTAAGACATTTAAATATTTATCATAGCACCTGACATTTAGTAAGCTTTCTATAAAAGCTATTTTTAAAAGTTTGAACTATGATATAGGTAGTTTACTTTCATACAAATAATTTCCTTTATCTGTGTGTTGATAAGGAAAGAGAAACTGGTCATTTGGCCTACTAAAGATTTCAACAATTAAATAGAAAAAAAAATTCTAAGTTTACTTTCTTTCAAAGTGTTGTGCATCTTTGTTTGAGCCAGAAAGTTAGAAAACTTTTCATAAGCAAGACTGTTGTTATGCTTGTCAGAATTATGTGAATAATTGCTTCAAATTTTTACTTAAATTTGTCCACAGAGAGAAAGATGTTGTCATTCTTGAGTGCATACTTTATAATTATATGAAAAAAAACTGTTTTTTTCTCATTTTTTCTTCATTAGAAGCACTCTTAGTTCTGGCAGCCTTTCCCCACAATCAAAATCTTGCCTGTTACCTCTTTCCTTGTAAGAATTGACAGGTCTTGTTCAAGCTCCTAAAATCAAACATTTGAAGTAAAGGAGAACAATTTAAGACAGGATCATATCTGAGAAATTAAAAAAATAAAGAGAAGACTGGAAGACTGATTGAAATAAGTTAAAAACACAAAAGATCTGTGTCATATGAAAGAAAAAGAAAAACAAAGGAAAATAAGAGAAGCAAATATAGTATAAAGCATGGGGACAAGGGTAAATTGAAAGAGTAGAAAAAAGGAAGAATATGTAAGTAAAGATAAAATATTATTTGTTGTTATTTGCAAAACAGGAATATTAACTTACTTATGCAAAAGAAAGCTCAGTAATGGTGGCTATTTACTCTAAATTTACTTTTAATATTTTTCAAGTTTAACAATAAAATTAAAAAGACAAAATGCTAAACAAAATGTAAAAGTGCAAGTTAAACCTTTATAATACAGTATCTGATGGGTGTTGAATTTTTAAGGTCCTTATATTGATATTCTGTTGTATTATCTCTGATCTATCACTGGAACTTAATTTTTACAGCTTGCTGTCAGCTATCACTGTGGGGAATTTAGGGATGAATTCCCAAGGGGATTTAGAGATTCTTAAGGGGGATTCATTCATCAGTCGAAAGTAGCTGGTCCGAAGATGTCAAAAGATGACTTGCAAAGGAATGAACACAGGCCTTGAAAATGATGCTATTTCAGAGGGCGAGAAACACCTAGACAGATTTCTGGAAATATAAGCATTCCCAGAAATATGTGGGAAGGGGAAATTGTTAAAAATCTAGACCTTTAGTGACAGTGAAGTCTTCTAAACTGTTGTGATGTTAGATATTAGATAACCTTCATTTAGTGCTCACATTGCATTTTGCTAAATTCTTTTCTTGCAATATGACATTTAATTAAGCAATACTACAAGTTAGTTGTTTTTATTATTTTTATTTTCTAGATGACAGTGCTTGTCTAGGGCCATGCAGTTAGTTAATGACACTTACAAACTCAAAGCTAGGCAGTCTGCTTCCATGGGGTTAACTCTTATTAACTCTTATTGACTTCAAAGACCTGAGTATTCAGGTTCACTTGACTTTTGTAAGAAAAAAATCCAACAATTTTAAAACAAAATGCTTGAAACAAAGTCCAGAACCCAAGCCTTTACAAAGCACCATCACATGGTGGTGTGATAGACCGAGGAGATTATCCAAGTTGGACTTGCAAAATTATAATTTCTTGAACAACACTGGTTAGAAGTGACTACTGTTCTTCAGTGTAGTAAACTAATTGTAAAGAAGTGTAGACTAATTGTAAAAATTCCCCCAATTCTTCAACCATCTCTGTATTCAGGCCCTTTCCATTGTGACTCTTTTTTTTTTTTTGTCCCTGCTATGCGGCATGTAATATCTTAGTTCCCCAACGTGGGATCAAACCCATGTCCTCTGCAGTCCTGCAGTGGAAGCCCAGAGTCCTAACCACTGGACAGCCAAGGAATTCCCCCTCCATTGTGACTTTTAAATTGCTCCTTTTAAAGGGTGATGTCTGTTCTCCCCCCCTTTGAATCCAAGCCATCCTTGTTACTTGTGACAAGGACTCGACTCTCTCCTTGACCAAATTCTAGGCCCAATCATTGTGCATGTCCACAAGAGCCCAGTTTTAGCAAGAATCCTGTCAAGCTGATTTAGCCAGAATCCCCCAACCTCAATGTTTAATCACTATCCTCATCCTACATCCTCCCCCATGAGATATGCAATCACCTTGGCCTAACTTTAGCAAGAATCCTATTAGGTCAGTTTAGTAAGAACTGCCCTACCCTCTTAGTAATTTTCCAGCCACGAACTCCCCTCCCACAAATATGCTCCTTGGCTATAAATCTCCATTTTTGCTTGTTGTATTTAAAGTTGAGCTCAGTATCTCTCTCCTGCTGTAAAACCACACTGCATTAGTTATACCTGTCAAGATAATCCTGAATAAAGTCAGCCTTAGCATTTTACAGTGCCATAGCTAACTTTTCTTTTACATGTGATTTGACCAAAAAGTACAGCAGAAGTAAACGTGTGCCAATTCCAATCCTAGATTTCATGATGCATTACAAACTGCCATTCTCTTTCAAAAATCTGTCACCATCATAGTAACAGGACCTGGCTAGCCTGCTGGTAGTATGTGAGAGATACATGGAGGGGGCATGAATGGTACCAGTTGAGTTCATTCTAAATCAGCAGAATCGCCCAGATGACTCATAGATTTAAGAGAAAAAATAAATATTTATAGTTTTTGTGACTAAGATTTTGTAAATTTGTTTTTATATGGATTATTGTACCAAAGATAACTGATGCATTTGGAAGGAGAGGTTGTGTACTGATATTAGAATCTAATTTATATCTTTTGGTGGGTCTGGCATAAAATAGGTCCAGTAAACTATATATAAGTCTTTACAAACTGTGAGTTTAGTTTTTCTCAATAAGCCTTTGCATCATATTTGTATGTGCCAAACATAGAATAATTTCATACATATATATATTTCGTGTATATATATATATATATACACGAAATATGTATATATATATACATAAAATGAGTGAGGTTTTTTGTTTGTTTTTCTATCTGTATCTGTATCAGCTATGTTTATCTACAACTTCTAATAAAATTTTATACAGCATTCTTATCTAATCATAGTATTAAGCCTATTCTCTTTCTCTCACAGCCACACTATTCTAACAATCATTTGTGAGTGATTTTCCCTTAGGAATAAAAATTACATATTGTAAGAGTTACAATTACATTGCTGTTTCCTTGGTTTGATTTTAAACCATTATAGATTTTTCATGAACCTGCACAACATAATTTCCTTTCATATTTAATCGTCATACTGTTTTCCATTACACTGATACACCATAGTTTACTTAAACATTCATTGACTGTTAAACATTTAGTTTGTCATAGTTTTTTTCTGCAGTGCAAACCTTTCCACAAACCCTTAATACACCTGTAAATTCAAAGCTAAAGTTCATGAGAACTAAATCAGCATTTGAAATACAGCTACAGTTTCAGTTCTGCATAGATCAATAATCACCAAAAATTCCTAGTCTAGCTATGTCACTTATTATACTGACTTATTTCTTAATTGCCTGCGTATATTTCTTGAATTTTTTTATAGCTTTGCAGGATCTTCTTTTTTTCTTTAATTGAAGTATAGTTGATTTACAATATTGTGTTAGTTTCAGGCGTACAGCATAGAGATTCCATTTTTTTGCAGAGTATACTCCATATAATTGAGTTATTACAAGATAATGGGTGTAATTCCCTGTGCTAGACAGTATATCGTTGTTACTTATCTATTTTATGCATAGTAGTTTTGTTTCTCCTAATCCCATACCTCTAAATTATTCCTTCCCCCCTCCTGTGGTAACCACAAAATTGTTTTCTATATCTGTGAATATGTTTCTGTTTTGCATGTACATTCATTTGTATTATTTTTAGATTCCACATATAAGTAATGTCATACAGTATTTTTCTTTGATGTACATCAGTAAGCATTAATAATCTCTAAATTCATCCACATTGCTGCAAATGGCAGTATTTCATCCTTTTTATGGCTTAATAATATTCCTGTGTGTGTGTGTGTGTGTGTGTATGACTTCTACGTATTCCAGTCATCTGCTGATGGACACCGGTGTTCCTTCCATGTCTTAGCAATTGTAAATACTGCTGCATGTATCTTTTTGAATTAGGGTTTTTGGATTTTGTGGGGGATATATATCCAGGAGTGGAATTTCTGTTTCATATGTAGTTCTATTTTTAGGTTTTTGAGAAACCTCCATACTGTTTTCCACAGTGGCTGCATCAATTTACACTCCTACCAACAGTGTATGAGGGTTCCTTTTTCTCCACTTCCTCTCCAGCATTCATTGTTTGTAGACTTTTTACTGATGTCCACTCTGACTGGTGTGAGGTGATACCTCATTGTAGTTTTGATATGCATTTCTCTGATAATTAGTGATGTTGAGCATTTTTTCAAGTGCCTGTTGACCATCTGCATTTCCTCTTTGGAAAAACGTCTATTCAGTTCTTCTGCTCATTTTTAAATTGGGTTGTCTGTTCTTTTTGATGTTGAGCTGTATCAGCTGTTTTATATACATTGGATATTACCCCTCATCAGTCATATCATTTGCAAATATTTTCTCTCATTCAGTTGGTTGACTTTTCATTTTGTTGATGCTTTCCTTTGCTGTGCAAAAGCTTTTAAGTTTAATTAGGTCCCATTTGTTTATTTTTGCTTTTGCTTCCCTTGCTTTAAGAGGAGGATTTTTAAAATATTGCTGTGATTTATGTCAAAAAGTGTTCTGCCCACATTCTCCTCTAGTTTTATAGTACTATCTGGTCTTACATTTAGGTCTTTAATCCATTTTGAGTTTATTTTTGTATATGGTGTTAGAGAATATTCTAATTTCATTCTTTTACATGTGGCTGTCCAGTTTTCCCAGCACCACTTATTGAAGAGACTGTCTTTTCTCCATTGTGTATTCTTGCCTCCTTTGTTATTGATTAATTGACCATAAGTGTGTGGGTTTACTTGGGGGCTTTCTATTCTGTTCCATTGATCGGTATGTCTGTTTTTGTGCCAGTACTATACTGTTTTGATTACTATAGCTTTGTGGTAAAGTATGAGGTCATGGAGCCTGATTTCTCCAGCTCTGTTCTTTCTCATGATACTTTTGGCTATTCAGGGTCTTTTGTGTTCCCATTCAAATTTTAAAATTATTTGTTCTAGTTCTGTGAAAAATGCTGTTGGTATTTTGACAGGGATTGCATTGAATCTGTAGATTGCCTTGGGTAGTATGGTCATTTTAACAATATTAATTTTTTCCAATTCAAGAACACAGTATATCTTTCCATCTGTTTGTGTTGATTTTGATTTTTTTCATCAGTGTCTTATAGTTATCTAACTACAGGTCTTTTACCTCCTTAGGTAGGTTTATTCCTAAGTATCTTATTCTTTTTGATGTGGTGGTAGATGGGCTTGTTACTTAATTTCTCTTTCTGATAGTTCATTGTTAGTGTATAGAAATACAACAGATTTCTCTATATTAATTTTGTATCCTGCAACTTTACCATATTTATCAACGAGGTATGGTAGTTTTCTGGTGGCTTCACAGGTGAATTCTACCAAACAGAGAATAGTTAACACCTGTCCTTCTCAAACTATTCCAAAAATATTGCAGAGAAAGGAACACTTCTGAATGCATTCTATGAGGCCAGCATCACCCTGATACCAAAACCAGACAAAGATATCACAAAAAAAGAAAATTATAGGTCAATATCCATGATGAACATAGATGCAAAAATCATCAGCAAAATATTAGCAAACTAAATCCAGCAATACAGTAAAAGCATCATAGACCATGATCAAGTGGGATTTATTCCAGGGATGCAAGGATTTTTCAGTATCCACAAATCCATCAATGTGATACACCATGTTAACAAATTGAAGAATAAAAATCATATGATCACCTCAGTAAATGCAGAAAAATATTTTGATGGGTGAATTGTATGCCGTGTGAATTATATCTCAATAAAGCTATCAAGAAAAATGCACTCGTGTCCCATATCCTTGCCAGCATTGGATGATGTAACTGTAATTTTGCAAATCTAAAATGTGGAACTGAAATTACTTCAAATTTCCTGGCTTCTAATTAGTTTAAATACCTTTTCATATGTTATAGCAATTAGCCTTTTCTTTTCTGTTAACTTACAATTTTTTCATGTGTCAATTGTACTAGCTTTGTGTTTAATGATGATAATAGCACTCTGACTGTCATATACATTACAAATTTTTTCCAGTTTATCAAAATTTTACAATTGTTTTCATGTTCCCTTGTTCTCTATGTTATTATTTTTAAAGTGGATTTTAAAAAAATATTCAAATATGTCCTTTTCATTTGCTTTTGTTTGTTTTCTGATATCAACAAGGTTACATGAATCCTTCAGTTACAAAATACATTCATAAAATCCATTTAAATTTTGTGTTGCACAGTTAGTTTTTATTATGACAAAGGACAGAAAGAAAAGTATCGATAATTAAATTTCATATTATGCATTATTTTCTATTTTACAACATTTAATCTTGATGACATTCATTTTTACATGCTGTGAGGTTTACTCAAGGGAAATATCAATTAGGCTATTACAATTTACTAAATAAATCATTTTTTCCTAATGAATTAAAATATATTTGCCATATATAATATTTCCATAAATGAACCTGTTTCTGGATTCTACATTTTCCTCCTTTATTTTTTCATTATTGTACTGAATATATAAATTTTTTTTTCTCGATAGAGTAGCTTTACTGTAATTTTTGATATTTGATAAAGCACATTTTTCACTACTATTTTTATTATTTTCATTAATAGAATTAATTATAGGGGGCAATTGTGAAATTGATCAAAAAGTACACATTTTTCATTTGCACTCTCTCATCTTCTTCTAGTTTCTCTTATTCACATCATGCATTTGTGTGATACATTAGTTACAATTGATAAGCCAATATTGATACATTATTAAAAACTAAAATTTATATTAGTATTCACTCTTTGTCTTATACATTCTATAGGTCTCTTTTTTGTTTAACATCTTTATTGGAGTATAATTGTTTTACAATGGTGCATTAGTTTCTGCTTTATAACAAAATGAATCAGCTATACATATACATATATCCCCATATCTCCTCCCTCTTGCGTCTCCCTCCCACCATCCCTATCCCACCCCTCTAGGTGGTCACAAAGCACCAAGCTGACCTCCCTGTGCTATGTGGCTGCTTCCCACTAGCTATCTATCTTACATTTAGTAGTATATATAAGTGCATGCCACTCTCTCACTTCATCCCGGCTTACCCTTCCCACTCCCCGTGTCCTCAGGTCCATTCTCTACATCTGCATCGTTATTCCTGTCCTGCCCCTAGGTTCTTCAGAACTGTATATATTTTTTAGATTCCATATATATGTGTTAGCATACAGTATAGTATCCGTCAACAGATGAATGGATAAAGAAGATGTGGCACATATATACAATGGAATATTACTCAGCCATAAAAAGAAATGAAATTGAGTTATTTGTAGTGAGATGGATGGACCTAGAGTCTGTCATACAGAGTGAAGTAAGTCAGAAAGAGAAAAGCAAATACAATTTCATTAAATTTACTGAGGTTTGTTTTCTGGCCCAGCAAGTGATCTATCCTGGAGAGTCTTCCATGTGCACTTGAAAAGAATGGGTATTCTGCTGCTTTCCAAATGAATGCTCTATAAATACGAATTAAGTCTATCTGGTCTAATGCATCATTTAAGGCCTGTGTTTCCTTATTGATTTTTCTCTATGGATGATCTGTCCATTGATGTAAGTGGGGTGTTAAAGTCCCCCACTATTACTGTGTTACTGTCAATTTCTCCTTTTATGGCTGTTAACATTTGCCTTATATATTGAGGTGCTCCTACGTTCAGTGCATATGTATTTACAATTGTTATATCTTCTTGGATTGATCCCTTAATCATTATGTAGTGTCCTTATTTGTCTCTCGTAATAGTCTTTATTTTAAAGGCTATTTTGTCTGATATGAGAATTGCTACTCCAGCTTTCTTTTGATTTCCATTTGCATGGAATATCTTTTTCCATCCCCTCAGTTTCAGTCTGTATGTATCCCTAGGTCTGACATGCGTCTCTTGTAGACAGCATATATATGGGTCTTGTTTTTGTATCCATTCAGCCAGTCTGTGTCTTTTGGTTGGAACATTTAATCCACTTACATTTAAGGTAATTATCAATATGTATGTTCCTATTACCATTTTCTTAATTGTTTTGGCTTTGTTATTGTATTGTTGCTTCTCTTGTGTTTCCTGCCTAGAGAAGTTCCTTCAGCATTTGTTGTAAAGCTGCTTTAGTGGTGCTGAATTCTCTTAGCTTTTGCTTGTCTGTAAAGGTTTTAATTTCTCCATCAAATCTGAATGAGATCCTTGCTGGGTAGAGTAATCTGGGTTGTAGGTTTTTCCCTTTCATCACTTTAAATACGTCCTGCCACTCCCTTCTGGCTTGCAGAGTTTCTGCTGAAAGATCAGCTGTTAACCTTATGGGGATTCCCTTGTATGTTATTTGTTGCTTTTCCCTTGCTGCTTTTTAATATTTTTTCTTTGTATTTAATTTTTGATAGTTTCATTAATATGTGTCTTGGTGTGTTTCTCCTTGAATTTATCCTGTATGGGACTCTCTGTGCTTCCTGGACTTGATTGACTATTTCCTTTCCCATATTAGAGAAGTTTTCAACTATAATCTGTTCAAATATTTTCTCAGTCCCTTTCTTTTACTCTTCTTCTTCTGGGTCCCCTAAATTGGAATGTTGGTGTGTTTAATGTTGTCCCAGAGGTCTCTGAGATTGGCCTCAATTCTTTTCATTCTTTTTTCTTTGTTCTGCTCTGCAGTAGTTATTTCCACTATTTTATATTCCAGGTCACTTGTCCGTTCTTCTGCCTCAGTTATTCTGCTATTGATCCCTTCTAGAGAATTTTTAATTTCATTTATTGTGTTGTTCATCAGTGTTTGTTTGCTCTTTAGTTCTTCTAGGTCCTTGTTAAACGTTTCTTGTATTTTCTCCATTCTATTTCCAAGATTTTGGATCACCTTTACTATCATTACTGTGAATTCTTTTTCAGGAAGACTGCCTATTTCCTCTTCATTTGTTTGGTCTGGTGTGTTTTTACCTTGCTCCTTCATCTGCTGTGTGTTTCTCTGTCTTCTCGTTTTGCTTAACTTACTGTGTTTGGGGTTTCCTTTTTCTCAGGCTGCAGGTTCGTAGTTCCCATTGTTTTTGGTGGCTAAGGTTGGTTCAGTGGGTTTTGTAGGCTTCCTGGTGGAGGGGACTGGTGCCTGTGTTCTGGTGGATGAGGCTGGATCTTGTCTTTCTGGTGGGCAGGTCCACATCTGGTGGTGTGTTTTGGGGTGTCTGTGGTCTTATTATGATTTTAGGCAGCTCTCTGCTAATGGCTGGGGTTGTGTTCCTGTCTTGCTAGTTGTTTGGCGTAGGGTGTCCAGCACTGTAGCTTGCTGGTCGTTGAGTGAAACTGAGTGTTGGCGTTCAGATGGAGATCTCTGGGAGATTTTCGCCATTTGATATTATGTGGAGCTGGGAGGTCTCTTGTGGACCAGTGTCCTGAAGTTGGCTCTCCCACCTCAGAGGCACAGCACTGACTCCTGGCTGCAACACCAAGAGCCTTTCATCCACCCTGCTCAGAATAAAAGGGAGAACAAGTAGAAAGAAAGAGTTAGTAGAAGTAGAAAGAAAGAAAGAAAGTAAGTAAGTTAAAAAGAAAGGAGGGAGGGAGGATGGAAGGAAAGAAAAAAGAAAGTTATTAAAATTTAAAAAATTATTAAAAAGTAATTAAAAAAAGAAAAAAAGTACTGACAGAACCTTGAGACAAATGGTAAAAGCAAAGCTATACAGACAAAGTCACACAAAGAAACACACACTCATAAAAAGAGAAAAAGGAAAAAATATATATATCTTTTGGGAAGTCTGAGGTCTTCTGCCAGCGTTCAGTAGGTGTTCTGTAGGAGTTGTTCCACATGTAGATGTATTTCTGATGTATTTGTGGGGAGGAAGGTGATCTCCACATCTTACTCCTGCGCCATCTTGAAGGTCTCCCTGTGCTTTACTTTTAAATGCCAGTAATTCAAAAACCTGAATATGCATAAATCTTGTTTTATTTTATCAGGTGAACATAGGCATATCATAAAATTTACTGTTTTAACCTTTTTTAAATATGCTATTCAGTAACCTCAAGGACACTCACAATGCTGTACAAACATTAACAGTATCTATTTCCAGAAATTTTTCATCATCCCAAACAGCAACTCTGTATCCATTAAATAACTGCCATAGTCTCCTCCCCTCAGTCCCTGGCAACTTGTATTCTGTTTTCTGTCTCTACAAGTTTGCCTATCCTAGGTACTTCATATAAGTGGAATTATAAAATATTTGTCAGTTTGTGTCTGGCTTATTTCACTTTACCATAATGTTTTCAAGGTTTTTCCATGCTGCAATACATGTCAGAGTTTTACTGATTTTTAAGGCTGGATAATATTCCATTGTATGTATGTATATACCACATTTTGTTTATCCATTCATCTGTTGATGGACATTTGTATTGTTTTCATATTTTCACTCTTGTTATTCTATGAACACTGAGATACAAGTATATGTTAAGTTCCTGCTTTCAATTATTTTGGATATATATCTAGAAATGGTAATTCTGTATTTAAGTTTTTAAGGGACCGTTAAAGTGCTTTCCACAACACCTGCACCATTTTACATTCTCACTGACAAAGCACAGGTGTTGCAGTTTCTTCACATACTTGCCCAAACTTAGTTTCTGTTTTATTTATTAATTTTTTTGATACCCATCCTAGTGGGTGTGACATGCAATCTCATTGTACTTTTGACTTGCATCTCCCTAATGGCTACAAATGTTAAGCATGTTTTCATGTGCTTATTGGCAATTTATATATCTTCTTTTAAGAAATGTCTGTTTAACTCCTTTGCCCATTTTTGAATTGAGTTTTTTATTATTGAGTTGCAGTTACTTATATATTCTGGATATTAATCCTGTATCAGATATACGCTTGCCATATCTTTTCTCCTGTAGGTTTTCTTTTCACTCTCTTGATAGTATCCTTTGTTGCACAGTTGTTAATTTTAATGAAGTCCAATTCGTCTATTATATGCCTATTGTTTTGGTGTCACAGGAAAATCCAGTGTTATCAAGTTTTTCTCCTATATTTTATAATTTTATCTCTTCAATGTAGGTCTTTGATCAATTTTGAGTTAATTTTTGTATATGGTGTAAGGTAAGGGTTCAATTCATTATTTTATATGTGGATATCCAGTTTTCCCACCAGTACTTGTTGGAAAAACGTGGCATCTTTATCAAAAATCCATTGACCATATATGTGAGTGTAGATTTGGGGGTTATCTATTCTATTTCATTGCTCTATGTCCATACATATGCAGGTATCCCGCTGTTTTGACTGCTATACCTTTGTACTGAGTATTGAAATCAGGAAGTATGAGACCTTTAACTTTGTTTTTCCTTGGAAAGATTTTTTGGCTATTCAGTGTCTATTGTAATTTCATATGAGGTTTATGATGGGCTTTTCTATTTCTTCCCAAAATGCATTAGAAATTTAAGGATAGGGATTGTATTGTATCTGTAAATCACTATCTTAATCTGCTCAGGCAGCCATAACAAAATACCACAGACTGGTGACTTAAACAACAAAAATTTATTTCTTACAGTTCTGGATGCTGTGATGTCCAAGATCGAGATGACAGCAAGGTAGGTTTTTTTGTTTGTTTGTTTGTTTTTGTTTTATTTTAATTAGTTAACTTATTTATTTTGGGCTGCATTGGGTCTTTGTTGCTGCGTGTGGGCTTCCTCTAGTTGAGGTGAGTGGGGGCTACTCTTTGTTGCAGTGTTCAGGCTTCTCATTGTGGTGCCTTCTCTTGTTGCAGAGCATGGGCTCTAGGTGCGTGGACTTCACTAGTTGTGGCATGTGGGCTCAATAGTTATGGCTCATGGGCTCTAGAGCACAGGCTCAGTAGTTGTAGCACACGGGCTTAGTTGCTCCGTGTCATGTGGGATCTTGCCAGACCAGGGCTCGAATCTGTGTCCCCTGCATTGGTAGGCGGATTCTTAACCACTGTGCCACCAGGGAAGCCCACAAGGTAGATTTTTTTCTGAGGGCTTCTCCCTTGCCTTCAGGTGGTTGCCATCCTGCTATGTGCTCACATAACCTCTTCTCTCAGTTATAGGGGGCAAGGGGAGAGAAAGTAAGAGGGGGAAATTAAGGGAGAGAAAAAAGTAAGGGAGAAAATAAGGGAGCCCTCTTGCATCTCTTCTTATAAAGATACTAATCCTATAGTATCAGAATCCCACCATTATGAACTCATTTAATCGTAATTACCTCCTTATAGGCCTTATCTCCAAATACAGTCACATTGGGGGTTTGGGCTTCAACATACGAATTTGGGTGAGGACACTATTCAGCCTATAGTAATCACTTTGAGCGGTGTTGTCATCTTTGAAATATTAAGTCTTCCAATCCAATACAAATGTCTTGCTATTTATTTATGCATTCTTCAACTTTCAACAATGTTTTGTAGTTTTTCAATGCACACGTCTTTTGTCTCCTTGGGTAATTTGATCCTAAGTATTTTGTTCTGTTTGGTGCTATTGTAATTTGTAAATGAAATTGTTTTCTTAATTTTCTTTTGTAATTCTTCATTGCTTATGTACAGAAATGCAGCTGATGTTTGAGTGTTGATTTTGTATCCTGCAACTTTGTTGAAATTTTTTATTAGTTCTAATATTTTTGTGTTTGTGGAATCTTTAGGCTTTTATACATATAAGTTCATGTCAGTGTGCACAGAGGTAATTTTATCTCTTTATTTCCAGATTGGATGCTTTCTATTTCTTTCTCTTGCCTAATTACTCTGTCTATAACTTCTAATACTATGTTAAATGGGAGTGGCAAAAGTGAACATCCTTGTCTTTTCCCGATCGTAGGGTAAAAGCTTTCAGTCTTTCATCATTGAGTATGTTGTTAGCTACCAGTTTTACATACATGGCCTTTAGCAGATTGTTTCCTTCTATTCGTAGTTTATTGAGTGTTTTTACCATGAAAGGATGTTGAATTTTGTCTAATTATATTTTTTATAAATTACGATAATCCTGGGTTTTTTCTCATTCTACTAATGTGATATATTACATTGATTGATTTTCATATGTTGAATCATTTTTGCATTTGGAAATAAATCTCACATGATCATTGTGTATAATCCTTTTAATGCACTGCTGACTTCGGTTTGCTAATATTTTGTTGAAGATCTTTGTATCAATAGTCATTAGGGATATTGGACTGTAGTTTTCTTATAATATCTTTTTCTAGCTTTGGTATCAGGATATTGCTGGCCTCATAAAATGAGTTTGGGAGTTTTCCCTCCTCTTTATTTTTTTTGAAAGGGTTTGAGGAGATTTTGGTTAATTCTCTTTTAATATTTGGTAGAATTCACCAGTGAAGCATCTAGTCCTGAGCTTATCTCTGGTGGGAGGTTTTGATTATTAATTTCATTTCCTTACTAGTTATAGGTCTATTCAGACTCTCTATTTGATCATGAATAAATTTTAAGTTTTTATATGTCAAAAATTGAATAAAAGTTTTAATTTACCCATTTCTATCAGGTTATCCACTTTTTGGCATACTTTTATTCATAGTAGTCTCTCATATTATTTTTCTGTAAAATCAGTAGTAATATCCCTTCTTTCTTTCTTTCTTTCTTTTTTTTTTTGTGGTATGCGGGCCTCTCACTGTTGTGGCCTCTCCCTTTGCGGAGCACAGGCTCCGGACACGCAGGCTCAGTGGCCATGGCTCACAGGCCCAGCCGCTCCGCGGCATGTGGGATCTTCCCGGACCGGGGCACGAACCTGTGTCCCCTGCATCAACAGGCTGACTCTCAACCACTGCGCCACCAGGGAAGCCCCGTTCTTTCATTTTTTATTTTAGTAATTTGAATCTTTTTTTATTAGTTTATATAGATGAAGGTTTGCCAATTTTGTTGATCTTTTTGAAGAACCAACTTTTAGTTTTATTGATTTTCTCTATTGTTTTTTCTATTCTCATTTTCATTTATCTCTGCTCTAATCTTTATTAATTTTTTCTTCTACTATCTTTGGGTTTAGTTTGTTCTTTTACTAGTTCATGAAAGTGTTAAGTAATTGATTTGAGAGTTTATAGCTATAAATATAACCCTTAGCCATGTTTTCATTGCATCCCTTAAGTTTTATTATGTTAAGTTTTGTTTTCATTTGTCTCAAAGTATTTTATAATTACCTTGTGATTTCTTCTTTGATCTGATATGGGAAAATATATCATCCCTCTTTTCAAAGAGGTGTATAATTTCTTTGGAGGAGATACATTTATAAACAGAGATGATTGTAACACAACTAGCTAAACATATTGACAGAGGCAAGCAGGGGCTTTATGACAGCACAGAAGAGAGGTCTTGAAGACACATCATCTACATAAAATAACACATGATTTTAATTGCTCAGGACGATAAGAATGAACCAGACAGTTTTCTTTCTATCCTGGGATAAAATGGACCTACTGATGAGATCTTCATTTATGTAATGCATAAACTTTCTCTAATATTCTCTTTGTCACAAGCCCAAATATTTTCTGCATTAAAGACAGACACAAATTATAACTTTAAGAAATTTACATTATTTATTTCAGACCTTTTGTTATATTCTATAACATAAATCAATCATGTTAGGTGATGTATAATGATAATCACATACACGTTTTTCAAAACTGTACGGATGAGGAAGGTAAATGATAGTACAGGTGAATCTTGAATTATTATGGCTCCACTAGTAACCCTCAAGTTTATAATTTTATTTTCATAATTAGTTTTTTTTTTTTTTTTTTTTTTCCCTGTATGTGGGCCTCTCACTGTTGTGGCCTCTCCCGTTGCGGAGCAGAGGCTCTGGACGCGCAGGCTCAGCAGCCATGGCTCACGGGCCCAGCCGCTCCGTGGCATGTGGGATCTTCCCAGACCGGGGCATGAACCCATATCCGCTGCATCGGCAGACAGACTCTCAACCACTGCGCCACCAGGGAAGCCCCATAATTAGTTTTTAAAACTTCTTGATGATTAACAAAAAATATATATTTTTACCACCTAAGACTACTTTGATGTCTAAGTGATATTGAGGTAGATATTGATCCTGCCTCTTTCCAAACATTTGACATTCAAACAGTTTCAGAAACATTAATGCTGAAGAAATTGGCAATTAAAATGTCTTAAAAGTAAAAGAATAACTAATTAATAATAATTTCCATTGATATGTGTGTATATATATATACACATATATATTTCATTTTTATGGAGAAATATGATAGAACAATCAAAATATTTTCAAGCAGAAATATACTATAATAGTATAAAATATGAAGGGTTTAAAATGAAAATATGAGCTCAAAAAATTAAAATTTCTAATTTTATTAAAGATCTTATTTATTATTAAATGATAATTTTGTGGTATTCAGTTGCTTCAGTCTTGTGTTTATGTTCTTCAAAGTAACCTTGTTTTCAATCTTACATTACTTTGATAGTAATCATGGGTAATAGGTGTTTTTAACCTTATTTTGCTATGAATGGGTGAAACATTGAACACCATAGTGCTTTTCCCAAGTTCACAACACAAGTTAGCATCATAATCAGGAGTGGAAACCCTATATCTCTGTTTCATTTTAAGGTAGGATACTATAGGCTGCAGTAACGAACAGTGATCAATCCCAGTGGCCTTAAAACTTAAAACTTTCTTCCATCAGGAGACAGTTGAGGGCTCTGTTTCACATCACCATCATGCACATTATGGAATCTAGTAGGATGAATCAGCAACCATGTGGAATAGTGTTGTTCACTGTAATATAAGAAAAAGAGAATAAGGCAAAGCAAGCAATGACTTTAAATTTTTGCTCAGTACTGGTACACAATTTTTCTACTCACATTATATTAGCCAAGGTAAATCTTATGGTCCTTCCATGGGAAAAAATTATATGGAATTATTCTATAACTACCAGTATCTTGATGTTTAATTCAGTGTTTGTTTCATTAACTGATATGCTTCCTTCAGCCAGTCCCCAAGACTGATAGCTCTTAATATGTGGTCTGACTCCCTTCAGGAGGTTCATGAGGTCTTCTTTTCTCCAACTACATATCTGAGAGTCCAAATTACCTTTATATAACTCAACCAAATCAGCATATCATGAAAGACTAAATGCAGATACAGATAAGAGGATCCAATTGTCTTCTATTAAACAACACATTAAGAATATTTATAAAAATGTAAAAAAATAATTCCACACTATACCATTTTCTGTAAATATAACTATTTTTCATAAAATGTTTTTTATGCCTACATATAATAAATTCATTAAATAAATAAACATTTAATGTGATTTGTTTAATGTGTATTACAAATATCACTAACATGACTCATAAAAGCAAGAGGGTTTTGCACCCCCAATAATTTTAGTAAGTACTGGAACAAAAATGTTTAAGAACTGCTAACTTAAACAATTTTAAAAGACATAGAAATTTTAGCATTTGGATTACATTGGCAGGCTAATAATAATGGAAGTTTTATTAAGGAACAACACCAGAATTTAGTTCTTTTGTTTGTGTGCTAATGATTTACTATTTTACTTTACCCAAGAAAGTCATTTGAATTTTATCTGTGATTAAATTTGATGCTCTGTTTGGAGCCAGAGGGAATTCTCCTCACATTATAGCTCAACCACTTGCTAGCTGAGAGAACTTGAGCAAATTAACTTCTCTAAACTTCAATTTCTTATTTACAAATGGGGATAATATATGACTAGTATGGTTACTATGAGGATGCGTATATGTAAAATTGTGACATATTTTCTGTAAGGTAAAACATGATCAATAAAATTTTAGTAATAATAGAGATAATAATAGGAAAAATAAATAACCAAAGAAGTTTCTGGACAGAATATTCTTCCATTGAGTAAGAAGATGAGATATTGGTAGTAAGAGAGTTCTTCAGTAGTTTTTGTATCATATATGTAAGTTGCCACCAACTCTGAATAAAGGTGGAGCTATCTTGACTGTCTACCCTGCACATTTGACAAGTATGCAACATGACACTCACTTCTCATAAAAATCTATTTGCCGAGTAACTGCCACATTTTGTAATGCAATACCCTCCAAGAATATTATCATAAACTTCATTTTTGGTTGTCCTCTCCATCCAGGCACATAAGAGGAATTGTGCCCACCATCCTCCCCTTTAAATTTAGGCATGACTATGCATCTTGCTTGGTTCAATAAACATGAGCAGGGTTGATGTACATCACTTTTTTCTGGAAGAATTTGAAATCTAGTGCTCTTCTCCCTGGTTACCTTTTTAAAAATACCTCTCCAGCCAAGGAGTCTATATATTTCATATAGTGCAACTACAAGGTGTTAAAGGCTCTCAACATCCTAAATTAATGAATCCCTAGATAGAGGACAGGTGCCTGAGAGAGGTGCCTGGGTCTATAGCTGATTTTTGTAAGTGAGAAATAAGCCTTCATTGCGTTAACCCACTGAGATGTAGAAGTTGTTGAAGTAGCATAACCATGTCTACGTTATTGACTCTCAAACTAATTCCAGTAGTGGCACAAACTCAGGGGTACTTACCACTATAAGGGTCCAATATCAATTAATGTACCTCTGAGCTATAAATAATATACTCCTCTGCTTCTCACCCCAGATGGCTATCTATTCAGTATGATATTGACAGTACAAACTTTTTCCATTGGAAATATCCTCTGAATTTAGTGAAGCTTTTCAAAACTTTCATTTTTCAATTACTCTTTATCTTTTCTAAAAGGCAATATTTTAAGTAAAGTAGGCTAAATTAGCCCTTCTTACTTTTCTTCTCCATTCTCACCAGAGCAATAAAATGCACAGTTAAAATTCATTCTCATGCATGTGTAAGGCTTAGAAAGATTAGTGGATAATAGAGTCCAAATAAGGAGCTTTTGAACATTAATCCACCAAGAGTTTAAGTTAGAAAATGTATCAGCTTTTGAGCTATTGGGCATAATATTTAGATAGATAGGTTTGGATGGATTGTATAATAGTTGGAAAGCCATGTGAGCTGAGGTGGATTAAGAACTAATTTTCTTCCACCATCTGGTGTATTCACTTTTATTGTTGAAAACAGTCTGTGCTATTGTACTGTTGAGTGCAGTCCTTTAAAATTTCTCTCCATGCATGTGAATAAATGTCTAATTTACCTGGTGTGTGATTATGATAACAGTGGTGATTTTGATCTTTATCCATTGTGAAAATGTGGTCAGCAAAGACATCATGTATGATTTGAGTGACAAGAAATATAGAAGGTTTTTTGTTTTGTTTTTTTTTTTTGCATTATGAAAAAGAAGGAGTGTATATATCCAGAGAACCTAACACCAAGGATGCCTTGGTTGTTTACATGTGGAAGACTCTGGGCCAGGAGATTCAAAATAGCTATGTCAGAAAGGAGAGAAAAAAAGAGGGACATACACTGGGAAATGGGAATGAATTTAGGGAGACAAGCAGAAAGATAGAGAGAAAGAAGTTCTGATGCTGTGATCCATTAGAAAAGTCTTAATACCATATTGGTGAATGCCTGCACATTAGTTTTTTTTCCCAGCCTTACTGAGATATAATTGACATTAAACATTCTGTAAGTTTAAGGTGTATAATGTAGTAATTTTATACATGTATATGTTGCAAAACTGTTACCATGAAAAGCTTAGTTAACACCTACATCACCTCACATTCTTACAATTATTTTTGTGGTGAGAACTTTCATAATCTACTCTTAGCAATTTTCAAATATACAATACAGTATTGTTAACTATAGTCACATTACATACCCAGAACTTATTCATCTTATGACTGGGAAGTTTCTACCCATTGACAAAATTTACCCATTTCTCCCACTACCCAAACCCCTCCCTGGACAACCGGCAATCTGTCCCCTGTTTCTATGAGTTCAACCTTTTAGATTCTACATATAAGTGAGATAATACAGTATTTGTCATTCTCTTTCTGACTTGTTTCACTTAGCATAATGCCCTCAATGTTCATGCACGTTGTTGCAGATGGCTTGCAGTGGATTTTGTTCTTTTTTATGCATGAATATTTCATTATTAATAATTAATATCCATTAGTCTACATTTTCTTTATCCATTATATGTTAATGGACACTTAGGTTATTTTCATGTCTTGGCTATTGTAAATAATGCTGCAGTGAATATGAGGGTGCATATATCTCTTCAGGATAGTGATTTCATTTCCTTCAGATATATATACCCAGATGTGGAATTGCTGGATCATATGGCAGTTCTACTTGTAATTATTTGAGGAACCTCCATACTGTTTTCCAGAGTGGCTTTATCAATTTGCATTTCCATCAGCAGTGTACAAGGAGTCCCTTTTCTCCATATCCTAGCCAGCACTTGTTATGTCTTATCTTTTTGATAATAGCCATTCTAACAGATATAAGATGATCTTATCATAATTTTTATTTGCATTTCCCTGATGATTAGTGATATTGAGTATATTTTCATGTACCTGTTCGCCATTTAAATATATTCTTTGGGAAGATGTGTATTCAAGTGTTTGGCCCACTTTTAAACTGGATTATTTGTGGGGGTTTTTTGTTATTGAGTCGTATGAGTTCCTCATATATTTTGGATATTAACCTCTTATCAGATATGTAGTTTGCAAATATTTTCTCCCATTCCATAGATTGCCTTTTGATTTTGTTGACTGTTTCTTTTGCTATGTAGAAGCTTTTTAGCTTGATGTAGTCCCGCTTGTTTATTTTGCTCTTGGTGCTCGTGCTTTGGGTGTCATATCTAGAAAATTATGGCCAGGACCCACATCAAGGAGTGTTTTCCCTATGTTTTCTTTGAGGAGTTTTATGGTTCAAGTCTTATGTTTAAGTTATTACTCCATTTCAAGTTGATATGTGTGAGTGATGCAAGATAGGGGTCTAGTTCATTTTTTTGCATGTGAATATCCAGTTTCCTCAGCACAATTTATTAAAGAGACTAACACTTCTCCACTGAGTATTGTTCATGCCCTTGTCAAGTATTAGTTTACCATATATGCATACATATATGTATTTCTGAGCTCTCAATATCGTTTCATTACAGCTGATACAAAAGAGATACAAAGGATTATAAGAGACTAATATGAATAATACACCAATAAATTGGACAACCTAGAAAAATTGAATAAATTCTTAGAAATGTATAAGCAACCAAGGCTGAATAATGAAGAAATAGATAATCTGAACAGACTGATATTGAGTAAGGAGATTGAATCACTACTAAAAATCTCCCAACAAGGAAAATTCTAGGACTACATGGTTTCACTGGTGAATTCTACCAAACATTTACAAAAGAATTAACTACAATTCTTCCCAAATACTTTGAAAAATTTCGAGGAGCAAGGAATACTCCCAGATTTATTTTATGAAGCCAGTATTACCCTGATAACAAATCCATACAAGGATACTATAAGAAAAGGAAACAATAGAGCAATATTCCTGATGAATATAGATGCAAACATTCTTAAAAAATATTAGCAAACCAAATTCAAGAAATCATTAAAAGGATTATACATCATGGCCAAGTGATATTTATCCCAGGGATAGTTTAACATGTGTGTTGAGCAAATCTATCAGTGCCATTGTTCCAACATCATTTGTTCACTTTGTGTCTCTGTGTCACATTTTGGGAATTTTTACAATATTTCAAATGTTTCCATTATTATTATATTTGTTATGTAATCTGTAATCAGTGATCTTTAATGTTACTATTGTAATTGTTTTGGGGCGCCACAAACCACACCCGTATAAGACTGGGAACATAATTGATAAATATTGTGTGTGTTCTGACTGCCCCACCAACTGGCCATTTCCCCATCTCTGTCCCTCTCCTCCTTATTCCTTGAGACACAATAATATTACAATTAAGCCAATTAATAACACCACAATGGCTTCTAAGTAACCAAGTGAAAGGAAAAGTCGCACATCTCTCACTTTAAATCAAAAGCTAGAAATGATTAAGCTTAGTGAAGAAGGCATGTTGAAAACTGAGATAAGCTGAAAGCTAGGCATACTAAGGGTCTTCATCGTTGTATATATAGTTGCCTAATGGACATCTCCCCATGGATGTCTGATAGGTATCCCCAACTTAACATCTACCTAATTGAACTCTAGGATGCTGGTCTCTTTTTTGTCGTTGTTGTTGTCGTTGTTACTCAATTGCTCTAGCTTATTTCTGTCTCAATGACTTACTAGTGCTGTTCCTCCTGCTTGTAGCACCATTTCTTCAGATCTTTTCATGTATGCCTCTCCTTGTAATTCCTATCTGAGATCAAAGGTTGAATCATCCAGATATGTGCTTACTCAATCACTCAAACTAAAATGATCCTCCTTCAGAACGATGGGTACCTTCTATTGCTTTGTTTTATTGACAGCATAAAAGTTATCAGTACTATATACTATCCTATTCGTTTCTTTGTATTATGATCTCTGCCTACTAGGATGTAAGATCCTTTAGGGTGAGTGTTATATCTTTCTCGTACCTTTATGTATCCAAAACATCTATAACATTGTCTGGCACATAATAGGTCCATATAATTATCTTTTCAACTGACTTACTGTTTTTTTAGCGAAGACAAATAGTACCTCAATGTTTACATAAGTATCAGGGCAAATAAAATATTTTAAAGAAACAAGGTCATTTGACAAATGTAGGCAACTTCTAGACAATATTACTTAGAGATAATTCTATTGTAGGTTGATTTGGGTGTCACTTAAATGTTTGATGAATTTATAAAATATATATACTTTATTGGCAAAGATTCTTAAAGAGAGCTCTTTTCATGTAGACAATTTTTATAACCCAATCTTTTTATTTTCATCAAGGTCATGGTGACTCTTCACACTTTATTTTAAAACTGTATCACTAGATTTATGATCACCATGCCTACAACAAGGAAAATACTATTTCTTCTCCCATTTTATTTGTCCCCTACTCTAAATAGAACAATTTTCAGGAGTACATGTATAAACATTTGTGAAACTAGGGATAGATTAAAAATTCAAGTTTATTTTTTAAGCTGGTTAAATGATCCTACCAATTTCAGATATTTGTCTAGGGCTGTAATCAAGACTCATGCACAAATATTTGTAATGTAAAATGTGTGATGGTAAAAACTTATAACCAGTCTCTAAACCATTTTCACATATAAAGCTCTTACCTCCTATATCCACTATCTTCACATACTGAAATTACAGTCATAGCAATCCATCCTCCATCTTTACAACCCAGATGAACTTACTTCATGAATAAACTTAGTATGTCATACTCTGTATTTCTCTTCCCTGGAACCGCAGTGTTGGGTTATAGATTTCCTTTATATACTCACTTGTCATTCTGTATATGCCTTTATGAAAGCATTTATCAGATTCATTGAAATGATCTGTTTTTACTTCAATAGTATTATCACTTAACACCAGTGTCCTAAACCTAATAGGTACTCAACTAACCTCACTATATTGAAATAACTTTTGAAGTTTTGTGATGTGGTAAGATTACATTACTGCTGTTCAGAACATATTCTCTCATCCTTACAATCAGTGGGCTATGTGGAAAATCAAATTCATGACCTTTGTTGGTGGCTGCAACCTCTTATCAAATGAGCTAATTTTCCTCTGATATAATAGTATCTATTCTTAAAGTATATCACATATATACAATCACAGATTAATCATTATAGTATTACAGCAGGATGGCTGTTCATAGTCATATCCCTGCTATTCCTTTGTTTATTTATCTCCTCACTATGCCACCAACATCAGAACATCTATATTCCTTGCTTTGTACTTTCCTGACCTCACTTACGGTAATTGCAGTAGTTAGGATGATAGATGAAGTATTACAGATATTTGTAAGTTCCATGGAACCATTTTAGAGATGATATAATAGAATATGCTGTTTACATTATTCAGGCTATCAAGTTGTGATCTCAGAGGTCACATTTCACCTTAGAGTGAATTGCTTACTCCAGTCTGTCTTCTTCAAGGACTCTGGTTTTCAAGCTGTGTTCTTTAGAAGAACATTAGGGGATTTGACAAAGTTTAACTTTAAACTTTTAAAAATATGTATTTATTGAAAATCCTTGACAAAAATTCACATACTCAAATGTATAAACATTGGCTTATTTTTGTGCAGATTTAAGAACACAAAAACTTTCCCTGATATCTCTGTATAGACTTGAAATTCTTGTCAATAGGCACTTAAAATTACACATGAATTTTTATCATTCAAAAGTTTTCATGTCCACCCATGCAAAATTGTACAAGCAACCACATTTGTGCAGCACATATGCTGTGCTCAATAAAAATACCCATTGTCCTCAAACACTAAAACTAATTAAAATACTTTATTATTGTCAACTGTCATCATGCAGTTGACTTTATTCTATGACATGAATGTGTGCTAAATAGGTGCACCTGAGACGAACCTGAAAAATAAGTGTTTTGTTGCTAAGTTGAAAAACTCCTTTTCAAACGACTATGATAAGCATCTAGTAAAGGTATCCCATAGAGTGTTTAGCCTACAGTTGGTGTTTGATAGTTTTCTACCACACTTGGGTATTTTATGGAAGAGGGGCAGCAAACAGAGCAAAGTACTCTATTCTTTATTTACATCTGCCTCGGTTACATTTGAGATATTCCAAATCTGTCTTTGAAAAAAGTTATACCAACACTTCTGTAACCATTGTTAAAAATGAGCTTGTAAACTTCTCTTGATCATATATTAATGTCTAAAGACACATAGAGCAATAAAAAAAACTTAATTTCCATAGCAGTACTTGTGTTTACTTTGACACATCAGCTAAATATGTATTTTGCCTCCTTTGATGGAGAGACTGCTAGTGATGCTAGTGAAACTTTTGATACTGTGCTTTGTATGATAACGGTATAAAAACAGATACAGTGGTATTGTTGTCTCCCACTACTGTAGACTTTAACAGTAAATTTTCAGAACTATTAAGTTTTTGTGTAAATGTATAATTTAGGAAATATATGAATATTGTGTTATATGTCAAAAATGTAAAAAAAGTAAATGCATAATATGTACATATAATGTTATGATTGTATATTTTATATTTCCAGTATTTTTGCTTAGAACTAGGCAAAAATAGCATTACATAAGCAATGACATTTATTTAGGTTTAGAAAATGAGTACAAATGAGCTTTTCTTCTGATTAATGATTTTCACTCTATTTAAAGAAAAAATTGGAAATGTGAATGATTTTCTTCCCATTTTCATAGTCAGCAGAACAGTTTCCCTGGGCACCTATGGTTCAATCAAAAATCTACCAGTTACTTCTCTTAGCCATTCTTATCAGGATTTTCATTATCCATTAACATGGTTATACATTATCATATGACACTGATGTGAATCTGGGGATGGAAAGGAGACTAGTGATCCTCTTCTTTACAAGGAGATGTAAAGATAACTCTGATAGTTATAGCATAATTCCTCTGAGAGGTCAATGATAAATTTGCCCATATTATTGGTTCTTGATGTGACACTCTTTAGCACCTATATTAATTAGAAAAATATAGACACAATTTTTAAATTAAAAGGAATAAAAACTTTAATTTGCCAAAGAAATGAATTTAAATATTTACTGCACTCTTTAAATCTAATCATAATGACTCTTTTTTCTGAAGCATGATCTGTATACAGTGAATAGTGTTTAAAGAAAGTTTACAAGCCTTAAATTTGGTAGGATGTGGCTTCACAGATCTCTTTCTTCCTCCCCCTTTGAAAAGAAATTCTAAGAAATCTAATCTGTGGTCATTCAATTAATCAGACTTAACCGTGCAAATATGCTGGTATCCATCTGCTGAAAGCTGTCATCAAGTGACATCGTCTTGTAACTGGATTTCAGACTTATTTGGCATGCCTGCAACATAGCCCACCTTCTGTTTCAGGCTGTAAAATAGATGCTTAATTTTTTTCCTTCCTCTTTATGATAACAGTTTATATTACTAATGTACCAGACATTTTTCATTTATTCAAATTCTTTGATCATACAGTGTTTGCTGGGATTAAAGCTTTCTCAGAAGACACAGGGGTTTCTGTGTTGATTTTCCACTTTTGTCACAATAATAGAATAAAAATGTATGTGTTTTCCTCAACTCTCAGCCTTTGTGATGTGGGCTAGGGTTAGGAAATGATAAAGAAATAACTAGGACGATAAGGGAGAGATTAAAAATATTTGTTTCCAGATTCCTTTGATGCCATCTGTGGGCTGAGTTTATCACCAGTAAAGGGTGAATTTATTTTCTGCCTTTAGTTGGAAAATGAGGAGCTTTTTCTGCACTTACTGCTTCTTAATTGCCTTCAGCCAAAATAGTTTTTATGACAAAAAGGCATATTTTGTGGTGACGTATTCTGGTTTCTGTTTAAAAGCCATTCTACTTGAGAAAATGTCATATTAATCTTAAATATTTAATGTCACTTACATATATTGTTCAACCACTACAAGTAACTTCCACTTACCCACCAAAATTTTACCTCCTGCCTCCTATCTTGAAAATATCAAAAAAGACACACAGCATGGTTGACAAATAAAATAGTTCTACTGGTGATATACCTGTGCCAAGGAAAATGTAAGCAATGTTTTGTTTGGGGGCAGTAAAATAAAATATACTAAGAAGCTAGTATATCCAAGAAAATATAAGTCCACTGTTTGGGACACATTTATTGGTAACTGAAAACAAAAATAAAGCAAATTTACTCACCTCTTATTTTGCATCTGTTTTCTCTATCAAGGAGGATCAACTTAACTATGGTGAAGATGGAATATACATCGAGTAAAAAATTAGAGTAGGAGACTATTTATATAAGAGACTTTAAGTGAGAAATTGTGTGTTCCAAATGAATTTGTCTCCTTGTTAACAGATATTATATGCCAGGATATTGATATTTCAGAAATCAGAGAGAAACACTGTTGACAATATTTGAAGAGTCAATAGAGAAGGCGAGTGCTTCTATAAAAAATCAGATCAGAAAAAGAACTTGAATTTTTAAATTAAAAATGAGGTCATTCCTACAATTACAAATTGCTAAGAATATAATAGCAAAGCTCTCATTTAACTCCAACCAAAAAACACTAACCACAGATAAGAAATTCATTCAGGCTACCAGAGATGACAAAAATAGGTTCCAGCTTTTTTCAGGTGAAAGATTCAGAAAAGTTAAGTACCTTTCCCTACATTACAGAGCTTATAATGGCAGACAGGATTCAGCACATGCCTGTCTGATTCCAGAGCTTTCACAATTAACTATTTCTATATACAGTTTGTGATAAATATCCAGCCAAAATTCTAGACTGGATTATTGAACGTATAATTATGTATGAGAATAGTAGTCATTAGAACCACTAATAATAACACAATAACATCACACTGACAGATGAAGAAATACGTAAAATTTTCCAAACTGTAATGATGAATATATTGATTTAAGCCTTGAATAAAGGAAGTAGTTAGTGAGACAAATGGATGCTTTATTCTGTTCTATATTTTATTGATGATGCAAATCCAGTTATAGAGCATGCTAATCAAATTGGCAGATGGCACAAATCTAGGCCAATTATATGAATAGAATATCAATGTTTGAAACAGGGATTTTAAATACTGAAGGAATTGAGAACACGCCACCCCAAAATAGGCCATTCTGGCATATTGACATACTTTGAGTTAAAGGCACTTGAAAATCAGCAAATACAAGAAAAATACTCTGACCTTGCTTCTTTTACTTAAAAGTAGGAGGTAACATTCCATTAAAAAAAAGCTGTTCTCCCTATACCAGAAGGAAAGTAACATTATTATCATCAAGGATGAGGAGTTGAACGAGAATTCTTTACAGATCTTGTTAAAATAATTCTTATCTTCCTTTAGCCTTCACACATGGTTTAGTCACTTTTGCACAATTGCCTTTCTTTATTCAACCTAATATAAAAGAAAGCAGATTTCAGTATTTCTTTGGGTCTTCATCCTTTATGAAGGCTCCCATATCATATAGAATTTGTATTAAATAAACTTGTATGCTTTTCTCCTATTGATCTGTCTTACGTCAATTTAATTCTCAGACCCAGCCAAACAGAACCCTAAGAAAGTAAAGGTAGAAGTTTGCCTCCCCTACAATACTATTCAGTTCAGCTTGATATACCTCTACATTGTTATTCAACCAATCTGTACTTGAGTACCCTAATTACAAGAAACTCAACATATTCTGATGTTTCCTCTTTTAACCATGGTTGTTAGTGTATTCTTTCAGTAAAGAAAGTATGCCTTAGTTTCTTATAACTGTTTAACCAACTCTTCCTTATTCAATGTAGTGGAACCAGAGAAAATTTGTATATATTTTAGAGACACAGAGGAAATATCTGAAAAGTGCTTGAATGGTTGAAAATGGTTGAAAATATCAGCTAAATTAAGGGAGTGTTTTCACCTTTTTTTTAAACCAACTGTTTGAATTCCTTCTCACCAATGCTGTGAATAACTAAAATATGGTACAGAAAATAGTAACAAGTATACAGAATAACTGGATTAACATTATAAGAGAACAATCCTGGATTATCTGATGGAAAATATTCACAACTCTCTTAGTGGTAACAAAGAAATAGCTATTATTAGATTTCTGTTCAGTTAATAAAGACTATCAATGTTAGGTATAATTTTCAAAATAAAACTTTGAATGGTGAAATTAATTCTAGTTATAATTTAGATTCAAATCTATTAAGGAATAATTTGCATATAATAAAATTCACCGATTATAAGTGTACAATGCAGTGTGTAACCACTGTAACCATTGCCACAATAATGATACAGAACTTTTCCATCACCCCTCCTGACTAGTTCCCCAACCAGAACTTCTATAAAAAAGACAGGTGGATGTGACCATCAAAAACTAAAGTTAAAAAAAGGCAAATAAAACTTCTATAAGTAATTAAATATATGTATAAATAAAAATGATATGAAAATATATAAATATCTATAAATCAATATCTATCTACCTCACAACAAAATATAATGAATGGATTAAATAATAGAGTAGACAAAGCAGAAGAAAAATTAATAGACTGAAAGATTTGAAGTTATTTTATAAAAAGTAGAAAAGAGAAATTATACCTGGAAAATATGAGATGTTAGGATATAGTACTGAGTGACTTCTGAGAAGTAAGACACAGATTCCTTTCTCAATCTCAGTATTTTTAGTCTGATCCTAATATCGTGGAGAAAGTGAAAACTTCCTCAGAGTCTAGGAGTAGGACAGCAAATTTGGTAGAGGATTTGTTTTTAGCATTGCATTATCTGAGGAAATAGCCTTTAATTATAGCATTGGTTCTATGGGAGAAACGTATTCCAAGTTACAAATAGCTGAAATGCATTGAAATTTTGGAACGTAAAATCTTATTTTAAGTCATGACCCATACTTGCTGTATCTGTACATTCATTTATTATTTCTGTTAGTATTCTTTTGTTTCCTAATCACACTTTCACCCACAGTATTGTAAGAATTATAATTTGTAAATGGAATACCAAATATAAAGGCATTCTTTGTTGTGATGCCATGTATGTTTCCTTATTTCAACCATTACTTTGTGTTGTTCTAAAATAAAAATATAAATTCCATGATTTACTTATTTCTTCTATCAATGTTTAAATATCAGGATGAAGAATTATAAGAGATTAACTTCTTTAAAACTCTGAAGGTGAAATGAAGAAATCCATCTCCCATTTTATAACATTTTTTAAAATCTTTGAATAAGTATCAAGAGAAAGATAGAAGTTATTATAAATTAGTTTACATTTGATGAAGAAATACTGCTTATTTCAAGGATTTTGAATCGAATTTTTTCATTTAACTCTCTATCCTGAATAAAGACTTCTTTTCAGTGTATGAGAATTGTTCATCTACTCTGATCAATTTAATTTGCCTTTAATTGGATTCAATTATGATTGTATCTAACTCGTCCTTCTAAGTTTTAAAAATATGCTTTTGAAATCCTTCAGTTTATTGTATCTCTAATTCATATTTGAGATTCCAGAATACATAAAGCACTTTGAATAGAACTAATTTTAAAACTGAGTTCACAAAATATATTAAAACCCTGATTAACAAGATGCCTAAGAAATAGGTAGTCTTATTGTTTAAATGCTCTGCTTAAGTGACAATTAAGCAAAAAGCCCATTGTTTTACATTTTCATATTTAAAAGTTTTCTTAATTGCCTGTGTCTATTTTGTTTGTACCTACTATATTAAAGTGATTTTAATGGAATTCCTCTTTTAAAACCCTACAGTGCTTCAGGGTCATCTGTCAGTATAGCAATTCATAGTGTACATGAGTTTATATGTTAAAGCTGCAGGAGGCTAAGCTATCAGTATACAAAATCTGGAGCATCTCTTGAAAGTTGCCTATGAATTGTATTTTTCTTGCATTAATGTGTTATTTGTCATTTGTGTCTCCCAGATAGGTTGCAATGTCACAAATGTTGATTGAGTGTTATAGTGAGTTGGAATCTACTTAATTTATATTTTACAGCTAAACATATCCAAGATATATGAAGTGTAGCCCTAATCACAGTATCAAAATCCTAACCCATCAATTGTTCTTTTGTGTTACATAGAATAATGCAATGCCTCTGGTGGATCATATGCAAAACTGGCCTAATTCTTCCCATTCCTCTGAATGCATGCCACTTCTCTCATGAAAAGGTAGTCTGTTTCCTTTTCAAATGGATCTGGAAGGGCCTTGTGACTTGCTGTGAAGAACTGAGGAAAGTTCCCTCTATGCCTACTTTCTGCAGGGTTTTTATCATAAATTGGTGTTGAATTTTCTCGAAAGCTTTCTCTGCATCTATTGAGATGATCATATGGTTTTTCTCCTTCAATTTGTTAATATGGTGTATCACGTTGATTGATTTGCGTATATTGAAGAATCCTTGCATTCCTGGAATGAACCCCATTTGATCATGGTGTATAATCCTTTTAATGTGTTCTTGAATTTGGTTTGCTAATATTGTATTGAGAACTTTTGCATCTATGTTTATCAGATATTGGCTTGTAATTTTATTTTTTTGTGTGTTGTCTTTGGTTTTGGTATTAGGGTAATTTTGTCCTTATAAAATGAGTTAGGAAGAGTTCCTTCCTCTACATTTTTTTTTTTTTTGGAAGAGTTTGAGGTGGATAGGTGTTAAATATTCTCTGAATATTTGGTATAATTTACCAGTGAAGCTGTCTCGTCCTGGACTTTTGTTTTCTGGGGAGATTTTTGATTGCTGTTTCAATCTCCTTACTAGTGATCAGTCTATTCAGGTTTTCTATTTCTTCCTGATTCAGTCTTGGAATGTTGTATGGTTCTGCAAATTTGTCCATTTCTTCTAGTTTGTCCAAGTTGTTGGTATATATCTATTTATAATATTCTCTTATAATTATTTGTATTTCTATGGTATGTTTTAATTTCTCCTCTTTTGTTTCTGATTTTATTTAGCAGATCCTTCTCTCTTTTTTTCTTAGTGAGTCTAGCTAAAGGTTTGTCAAATTTGTTTATTTTTCAAAGAACCAGCTTTTGGGTTTTTTTTTTGTTTTTTTTTTTTTTTTTTTTTTTTGCGGTACGTGGGCCTCTCACCGTTGTGGCCTCTCCCATTGCAGAGCACAGGCTCCGGACGCGCAGGCTCAGCAGCCATGGCTCACGGGCCCAGCCGCTCCGCGGCATGTGGGATTCCCCCGGACCGGGGCTCGAACCCGTGTCCCCTGCATCGGCAGGCGGACTCTCAAACACTGCGCCACCGGGGAAGCCCCCAGCTTTTAGTTTGATTGCTCTTTTCTGTTGTCTTTTTAGTCTCTGTTTAATTTATTTCTTCTCTCATCTTTATTATTTTCTTCCTTCTACTGACTTTGAACTTTGTTTGTACTTTTTCTAGTTCCTTTAAATGTAAGGTTAGATTGTTAATTTGAGATTTTTCTTGTTTCTTGAGGTAGGCCTATATTGCTATAAACTTCCCTCTTAATAATTTAATTTTTTAATTAAATTTCTTGAAGTATAGTTGATTTACAATATTACATTAGTTTCAGGTGTTAGCATAGTGGTGAAGTATTTTTACAGATTATATTCCATCAAAAGTTTACAAGATAATAGTTATAATTCCCTATGCTATACAATATATCCTTGTTGCTTATCTCTTTTATACATAGTAGCTTGTATCTCTTAATCCCATACACCTAAAGTTACCCTTCCTTCTCTGCACTGGTAACCACTAGTTTTGTTTGTATATCTGTGAGTCTATTTCTGTTTTGTTATATACATTCATTTGTATTATTTTAAAGATTCTACATATAAGTGATATCATACAGTATTTGTCTTTCTCTGTCTGACATTTAACTAAGCATAATATTCTTTAGGTACATCCACATTGCTGCAAATGAAAGAATTTCATTCTTTTTAGGACTGAGTAATATTCCATTATATATATATATATATATATATATATATATATATATATATACTGCATTTTCTTAAACCAGTCATCTGTTAATGGGCACTTGGGTTGCTTCCATATCTTGGCTATTGAAAATAGTGCTGCTATGAACATTAGGGTGCATTTATCTTTTCAAATTAGTATTTTCATTTTTTTTCTGGATATATACTCAGGAGTACAGTTGCTGGATCAAATGGTAGTTTTATTTTTAGTTTTCTTAGGACCCTCCATACTGTTTTCCATAGTAGTTGCACCAATTTACATTCCCACCAACAGTGTAGAGGGGTTCCCTTTTCTCCACATCCTCGCCAACATTTGTTATTAGAAGACTTTTTGATGATAGCCATTCTGACAGGTGTGAAGTGATAGCTCATTGTTGTTTTGATTTGCATTTCTCTAATAATTAGCAAAAATGACATAAAAGACAGCCTATGGAATGGAAGAAAATATTTGCAAGTGGTATGAATGACAAGGGGTTAATAATCAAAATATATAAACAGATTGTACAACTCAATATCAAAAAACAAGCAACTTTGTCAAAAAATAGGCAGAAGACCTGAATAGACATTTTTCCAAAGTAGACATACAGATGGCTAACAGGCAAATGAAAAGATGATTTTTTAAAAATTTTTCATCAGATAACTCATAGATCTTCAATTCTTTGGAATTGGTTACTGCAGCTTGTTTTATTCTTTAAGTAGTGTCGTATCTCCCTATCTTTTTGTCACCCTTGTAACATTGTTTTGGTGTCTGTACATTTGAAGAAGCAATCACCTCTTCCAGTCTTTTGGGGCTGGTTTTAGGAAGGAAAGATGTCCACCTGATAGCCAGGCTAGAGATTTTGGTGATCTCTCCAACTTTTTTTTTATAGATGTGCCTGCTCCTTTTCTCTCACTCCTTTCTGGGCTGGGGGAAGTCTTAAGATTGTGTGTCTTCTCTTAACCCCACAGAGCCAAGCTGGGTGCCGAGAGCCATCCACTCCTTTTCCCACCCCTTGGACTGATATGTCAAGGTATTGGGCACAAACACCACTTCTCTCCCTCACTCCTGAAGGAAATGTCTTAGGATTGTGCACCTCTCCCTACCCCACAATGCCATGCCATGTGCTGTAAGTCACCCATCCTTTTTCCCTAGGGTAGTGTATTGAGATGCCAGGATGATAAGTGCAAGCTCTACTTTTCTTCCTCTCTCCTAAAGAGGCAGTCTGAGTATTGTTCACCTTCACCTCATCCTGTAGAGTAGAACTGGCTGCTGAGATCTGTACTTGCTGCTGAGATCTACATGTTGTCTGCAAGGTATATGGAGCACCAGCTGCAGGGGTGCATAAGTCACTGGCTGTCGGAGTGTATGGGGTGCCATTTGCAGGGATGCACTGGGAAGTTGTCAAGATCCACATGTCATCTGCTATGAGCCCTTGCTCCTTTTCTTTGCACTCAATTCCCCAGATGATCCATCTGTGTCAATATTTTAAACATTTTTGGTATAGAGAGATAGAAGTGGAACTTTCAGGAAGTTCCCCCAAAGGCTGGGGAAGCCAGACTCTCACTTTACTCTCTCTTTCCCCTGTGGGAAAAGTCTCAGGTTGGAAGCTCTCTTTTAGTATTGAACTGTGCTAGCTTGGAGGAGAAATGACATGGGTAAAATGGAAATGTTCTTACCCTTTTCCATGCAGCTGACGTCAGGTTTTGTGCCCCACCAGTGTGCTAGGACTTCTTAACTGAACTCTGAAATGCACACAAATGTATTTTTGCCCATGGATGGTTGTTAAATTGGTGTTTCTGTGGGGATGGGAGCGAGGGCTGGACATCTTGCTCACATCACCCTCCCATCTAGAAAATACTTTGAATGTAAATTAAAATACTACATATCAAAAAAATACTACATATAAAAAAATACATATAAAAATTTGTGAGACATAGAATATGTTTACACTGCTTTAGTGAGACCTAATTCATATACAATAAAATTCATCTATTTAGGACTTCCCTGGTAGTGCAGTGGGTAAGACTCCCAGTACAGTGGGCCTGGGTTCGCTCCCTGGTCAGGGAACAAGATCCCGCATGCCGCAACTAAGATCCCATGTGCCACGACTAAGACTGGTGCAGCCAAATAAATAAATATTTTTTTAAAAATTCATCCTTTTGGGCTTCCCTGGTGGCGCAGTGGTTGAGAGTCCGCCTGCCGATGCAGGGGACATGGGTTCATGCCCTGGTCCGGGAAGATCCCACATGCCGCAGAGCGGCTAAGCCCGTGAGCCATGGCCGCTGAGCCTGCACGTCCAGAGCCTGTGCTCCACAACGGGAGAGGCCACAACAGTGAGAGGCCCGCGTACTGCAAAAAAAAAAAAAAAAAAAAAAAAAAAAAAAAATTCATCCTTTTAAAATGTTCAGTGATATTTAGTATATTAACAGAGTTATACAACCATCACCACAATCAATTTGAGAACATTTTTATCACAGCAGAAAAGAACCCCATACCCATTAGCAGTCACTCCCAGTTCCTTGCTCTCTCCAGCCGGGCAATTTTCACCCCATTACAAAGTTTAGTTCTGTATTTTAACTCAATAAAGATGACTATCCCTTATGCTTTTTTACCATCTTGATTTTATACTTAATTGAAAGTTTATGTAAATAAATATCATAAATGTGTGAAACATTACCTAAAGGATTTTCTAGTTTGGGGGTTGTGTGTGTGTGTGTGTGTGTGTGCACTTTCTTCTGGTTATTGACCAGTACATGAAGAATTATGAAGGCAGATCTGATTTTTTAAAAAAATCATTATATAAGACTTGGTTTTTCTTTGGTGGCACAAAGAATTTTTCTTTATTACTTAAAGTTCAATATTTTAAGGAATATATATTATTTATCATGTATTTGATATATAATATCATATATTATATACAAACTATAATGTACCATACATATGTATAATATATATACACATATATAATATAGCCTATATAATACATTATTTAATTTGCATATAATTTATAAAATATATCAGAAGTTTCTCTACCTGACTTTTCCTATACCTCTGCTGGATCTCCACTGCTCTCAGCAGCATTTTTAGACCTTTTGCATTTGTGTTCTCATATGTTTCCTTGTTCTTTTTGCTATTTCTTAGAAATCATTCTGAGAGAAGTAGAAAATTCTTACTTTATACCGCCATGTTCAAATGGAAGTCATATTATATCTTTCTCAATATTCTTTAGTATTTTATTATTTTTCTTGGAATAGATATATAATTATGGGGCAAATATATATGCAATTTTTAAATGACCAATTTGTCCATAGTGTATTTCTCTGATTATTAAAGCCTTTTAAAATTTTTTTTTATTCTGCTCTGTAAAGTTTTTTAGTGTTCTTCCTAAAGGACCGCATATTCATTGATGAGCCTCCCTTCCACCCCATGCTGACATTTTATTTACTCTAGTTCTCTGATTGTGCCCTCATTTTACTGGATATAAAATGTTTGTCTATTAATCAATGTTGAATTTTTCTTCCTCTCTTTCTGTGCAATCATGATTTGTGATATAATGTAATCAAAACATCAGTAATTCCACAAGATAAAACAGAAGAGAATGTGGACTAATTTTTAACATGATGCTATTAGAAAGCATGCCTTACCTTTCTGACCAGTAAATCAATACAGGATAGGAAACTGATTCTTTTAACAAAATCAATGGGAAATTTCTGTGAATAATAGGAATATAAGCTAATACAGGGAGTCTTGCTTCTGTCACATCTATTTCCCTGAACTAATGCCTATTTTTCAGGTTTTAAAACATTTTATAGAACAACTTGAATTACTTTTTAAAGGTCACCATTTACATTTGCTTTTTTAAGCCTCATTCCTCCTATGTGAGATGAGCATGTGTTTCTGCCAAGCTTTGAATTTCTTTTTTTTTTTATTTATTTATTTTTATTTATTTATTTATTTTTATTTTTATTTTTTTGCAGTACGCGGGCCTCTCACTGTTGTGGCCTCTCCCATTGCAGAGCACAGGCTCCAAACGCGCAGGCTCAGCGGCCATGGCTCACGGGCCCAGCCGCTCCGCGGCATGTGGGATCTTCCCAGACCGGGGCATGAACCCGCGTCCCCTGCATCGGCAGGCAGACTCGCAACCACTGTGCCACCAGGGAAGCCCCAAGCTTTGAATTTCTGTGACAAGCATGGAAGAATGCCTTGCTAATTAGAGAGGCTTAAATATTCCCTAATATTCTATCATCCATTCCGTTGATCTGAGACATTTTCTGGTTGAATGCATATCTGAATGTTGAGCATACAGAGGGAAAGCCATTTTTCTACTTGAAAAGCCTGAATATTACACAATAGAGATAACACCACATATCTACAGATTACTTTCTAGTCCAGTTTAATAACTCTAGGGAAAAATCACTAAACATCAAGACTAAAAATAAGAAACAGATCCCAAAATGATTAAGTTTATAGATTATGACTTCTTTTAACCTTGAGAAACATTTTCTCTTGGCATTCAATACACCAAAAACTCTTTAGTAGGAACTTTCATACTTGATAATTTAATATAATTTGGACAGAAATTCATCAAAATTTGAACTAATTATGATAAATATAAACTGCTTATATTTTTATTGAAATTGAGACTCTACCCTAGAGTTTATAATATTAAAATAGATAGATTTATTATAGATTCTATATATTGGGAAGAAATAAAATGAATTTTATAGAAATCTATAATTCAAAATTTTCACTAATTATTATTTTTCTGTATTAGTGACTGTTTTATTAAATGTCACTTTTATACTTTTGTGTGTTGTATATGTGTACATTATATAGTTGGCAATTTTACATTTAATGACACAGTTCAGGAGACAAGGAGCATATGAGAAAACATCTTTTAATGTAATATTGAGTTCAATTTTGCATTCTTTGAAACAGTTTGGCTAAAGAGAAAATAAGAAAAAATTATGCTTATGTTACATTTCATTTCTTGTATTTATTTCTTATGGAATGTAATCATTTTTAATTTTCCAGAATCATTACAACAATTAAATTGGTTTCATGAAAGCTCATCTGCATGTCACTATCAAATTTAGAGTAGGATTTTAAAAAATTTTTGGCTCTGTTGCTGACCCCCTAGATGATGTTAAGCAAGTAATTTACCCCTCTCCACTGCCAATATCCCACTAGGGATAAGGTTAATCATATTTGCCATCTATTTACCTCACAGTTGGATTAGTGAGGTGATCATTGGAAAGTGCTTTTGGAAGCTAAATGAGAAATAAATGCCAATTATAATTTACACATTATATGTGAGCTACTGATACAGTAATAAAAAAGAGTTTCACCCATTTTAAACCACTCAGGGAAAACATGATTACGGATAAACCTTTGGTATAATCCTCTGCAATAGTGGGTAACTTTTCTTACTACTTTAAAGAATTCCACTGTAAACTATTCAGAGAAAAATAATTGAATTACATATTATCAAAACAACTGCCTGAAATATTCAGTCAAGAATTATTTGCAGCTCAGGGCTGTGACCTCTGAGGGGCCCGTGAGCGGCTGGAGCAGACCTGGGCTGCCACTGGGACTTCTTGATCCACTTCCTTGGTGCCAAGGCACTGCTGGGCTTGGGCCAAGGTGGGCAGCAGCCCTTGGAGATGGCAGCGCAGAGGTGCATCTGCCAATTAGCACCATTGGAGGCCAAACTGAGAACTGGTAAGAAGTACAGGGATTTAATATGAGAAAATCTTTGGATTTTCAAGAGATACCATACATTACATCATCATCGTCGTCATCATCATCATCATCATGGTTATTATTTACAGTGGATGAATCCAGTGAAGTATAAAAGAAAAGATACCCAGGATCCTCAGTGGACAGTCTTTCAGTCAAGAGAAGGAAAGAACGTCTGCCAGTTTTGCAGTACCACGATTTCATATCAGTTTCATACCATGTAGCTGACAGGGTCTTGGTGCTATGGCCAAGTGTCAGGCCTGTGCCTCTGAGGTGGAAGAGCCGAGTTCAGGACATTGGATCACCAGACACCTCCAGACCCCACGTAATATCAATTGGCAAGAGCTCTCCCAGAGATCTCCATCTCAATGCTAAGACCTAGCTCCACTCAAAGAGCAGCAAGCTACAGTGCTAGACACCCTATGCCAAACAACTAGCAAGACAGGAACACTACCCCACCCATTAGCAGAGAGGCTGCCTAAAATCATAATAAGGTCACAGACACCCCAAAACACACCACCAGATGTGGTCCTGCCCACCAGAAAGACAAGATCCAGCCTCATCGACCAGAACACAGGCACCAGTCCCCTCTACCAGGAAGCCTACAAACCCACTGAACCAATCTTAGCCATGGGGGGCAGACACCAAAAACAACGGGAACTACAAACCTGCAGCCTGTGAAAAGGAGACCCCAAACACAGTAAGTTAAGCAAAATTGGAAGACAGGGAAATATGCAGCAGATGAAGGAGCAAGGTAAAAATCCACCAGACCAAACAAATGAAGAGGAAATAGGCAGTCTACCTGAAAAAGAATTCCGAGTAGTGATAGCAAAGATGATCCAAAATCTTAGAAACAGAATGGAGAAAACACAAGAAATGTTTCACAAGGACCTAGAAGAACTAAAGAGCAAACAGACAATGATGAACAACACAATAAATGAAATTAAAACCTCTCTAGAAGGAATCAATAGCAGAATAACTGAGGCAAAAGAACGGATAAGTGACCTGGAAGATAAAATAGTGGAAATGACTACAGCAGAGTAGAATAAAGAAAAAAGAATGAAAAGAATTGAGGAAAGTCTCAGAGACTTTTGGGACAACATTAAATGCACCAACATTCGAATTATAGGGGTCCCAGAAGAAGAAGAGAAAAAGAAAGGGACTGAGAAAATATTTGAAGAGATTATAGCTGAAAACTTCCCTAATATGGGAAAGGAAATAGTTAATCAAGTCCAGGAAGCACAGAGAGTGCCATATAGGATAAATCCAAGGAGAAACACACCAGGACACATATTAATCAATCTATCAAAAATTAGATACAAAAAAATATTAATTCAGCAAGGGAAAAGCAACAAATAACATACAAGGGAATCCCCATAAGGTTAACAGCTGATCTTTCAGGCCAAACTCTGCAAGCCAGAAGGGAGGGTCAGGACATATTTAAAGTGATGAAACGGAAGAACCTACAACCAAGATTACTCTACCCAGCAAGGATCTAATGCAGACTTGACAGAGAAATTAAAACCTTTACAGACGAGCAAAAGCCAAGAGAATTCAACACCACTGACCAGCTTTACAAAAAATGCTAAAGGAACTTCTCTAGGCACGAAACACAAGAGAAGGAAAAGACCTACACTAACAAACCCAAAACAATTAAGACAATGGTAATAGGAACACACATACTGATAATTACCTTAAATGTAAATGGATTAAATGCTCCAACCAAAAGTCATAGACTGGCTGAATGGATACAAAAACAAGACCCATATATATGCTGTCTACAAGAGACCCAATTCAGACCTAGGGACACATACAGACTGAAAGTGAGGGGATGGAAAAAGATATTCCAGGCAAATTGAAATCAAAAGTAAGCTGGAGTAGCAATTCTCATATCAGACAAAATAGACTTTAAAATAAACACTATTACAAGAGACAAAGAAGGACATTACATAATGATCAAGGGATCGATCCAAGAAGAAGATATAACAATTGTAAATATTTATGCACCCAATATAGGAGCACCTCAAAACATAAGGCAAATGCTAACAGCCATAAAAGGGAAAATCGACAGTAACACAATCATAGTAGGGGATTTTAACACCCCACTTTCACCAATGGACAGATCATCCAAAATGAAAATAAATAAGGAAACACAAGTTTTAAATGACACATTAAACAAGATGGACCTAATTGATATTTATAGGACATTCCATCCAAAAACAACAGAATACATTTTCTTCTCAAGTGCTCATGGAACATTCTCCAGGACAGATCATATCTTGAGTCACAAATCAAGCCTTGTTAAATTTAAGAAAATTGAAATTGTATCAAGTATCTTTTCCGACAACAATGCTATAAGACTAGATATCAGTTAAAGAAAAAAATGTAAAAAATACAAACACGTGGAGGCTAAACAATACACTACTAAATAACCAAGAGATCACTGAAGAAATCAAAGAGGAAATCAAAAAATACCTAGAAACAAATGACAATGAAAACATGATGACCCAAAACCTATGGGATGCAGCAAAAGAGGTTATAAGAGGGAAGTTTATAGCACTACAATCCTACCCCAAGAAACAAGAAACATCTCAATTAAGCAACCTAAATTTACACCTAAAGCAATTAGAGAAAGAAGACAAAAAACCCAAAAGTTGGCAGAAGGAAAGAAATCATAAAGATCAGGTCAGAAATAAATGAAAAATAAATGAAGGAAACAATAGCAAAGATCAATAAACCTAAAAGATCGTTCCTTGAGAAGATAAACAAAATTGATAAACCATTAGCCAGACTTATCAAGAAAAAAAGGGAGAAGACTCAAATCAATAGAATTAGAAATGAAAAAGGAGAAATAAAAGCTGACGGTGCAGAAATACAAAGGATCATGAGAGATTACCACAAGCAACTACATGCCAATAAAGTGGACAACCTGGAAGAAATGGACAAATCCTTAGGAAAGCACAACCTTCCGAGCCTGAACCAGGAAGAAGTAGAAAATATAAACACAGCAATCACAAGCACAGAAATGGAAAGTGTGATTTAAAATCTTCCAGCAACCCAAAGCCCAGGACCAGATGACTTCACAGGTGAATTCTTTCAAACATTTAGAGAAGAGCTAACACCTATCCTTCTCAAACTCTTCCAAAATATAGCAGAGGGAAGAACACTCCCAAACTCATTCTAAGAGGACACCATCACCCTGATACCAAACCAGACAATGATGTTACAAAGAAAGAAAGCTATAGGCCAATATCACTGATGAACACAGATGCAAAAATCCTCAACAAAATACAAGCAAACAGAACCCAAGAGCACATTAAAAGGATCATGCACCATGATCAAGTGCGGTTTATCCCAGGAATGCAAGGATTCTTCAATATATACAAATCAATCAATGTAATACACCATAATAACAAACTGAAGGATAAAAACCATATGGTCAACTCAATGGATGCAGAAAGAGCTTTTGACAAAATTCAACACCCATTTTTGATGAAAACCCTCCAGAAAACAGGCATAGAGGGAACTTACCTCAACATAATAAAGGCCATATATGACAAACCCACAGCCAACATCATTCTCAATGGTGAAAAACTGAAACCATTTCAACTAACATCAGGAAAAAGACAAAGTTGCCCACTCTCACCACTATTATTCAACATAGTTTTGGAAGTTTTAGCTACAGCAATCAGGTAAGGAAAAGAAGTAAAAGGAATCCAAATCATAAAAGAAGAATAAAACTGTCACTGTTTGCAGATGACATGATACTATACATAGAGAATCCTAAAAATGCTACCAGAAAACTACTAGAGCTAATCAACGAATTTGGTAAGGTAGGAGGATACAAAATTAATGCACAGAAATCTCTTGCATTCCTATACACTCATGATGAAAAATTTGAAAGAGAAATGAAAGGAAACAGTCCCATTTACCACTGCAACAAAAAGAATAAGATATCTAGGAATAAACCTCCCTAAGGAGACAAAAGACCTGTATGCAGAAAACTATAACACTGATGAAAGAAATTAAAGATGATACAAACAGATGGAGAGATATACCGTGTTCTTGTATTGGACGAATCAACATTGTGAAAATGACTATACTACCCAAAGCAATCTAGAGTCAGTTCAATCCCTATCAAACTACCAATGGCATATTTCACAGAACTAGAACAAAAAAATTCACAATTTGTATGGAAACACAAAAGACCCCAAAAACCAAAGCAATCTTGAGAAGGAAAAACGGAGCTGGAGGAATCAGCCTCCCTTACTTCAGACTATACTACAAAGTTAGAGTAATCAAAACAGTATGGTACTGGGATGAAAACAGAAATATAGATCAATGGAACAGGATAGAAAGCCCAGATATAAACCCACATACATATGGTCACCTGATCTTTGATAAAGGAGGCAAGAATATACAATGGAGAAAAGACAGTCTCTTCAATAAGTGGTGCTCGGAAAACTGGACAGCTACATGTAAAAGAATGAAATTAGAACCCTCCCTAACACTATACAAAAAAATAAACTCAAAATATTTTAAAGACCTAAATATAATGTCAGACACAATAAAACTCTTCGAGGAAAACATAGGCAGAACACTCTATGACATAAATCACAGCAAGATCCTTTATGACCCACGTCCTAGAGAAATGGAAATGAAAACAAAAATAAACAAATGGGCCCTAATGAAACTTAAAATCTTTTGCACAGCAAAGGAAACCATAAACAAGACGAAAAGACAATCCTCAGAATGGGAGAAAATATTTGCAAACGAAGCAAGTGACAAGTGATTTATCTCCCAAATATACAAGCAGCTCATGCAGCTCAAAATCAAAAAAAGCAAGGAACCCAATCCAAAAATGGGCAGAAGACCTAAATAGTCATTTCTCCAAGGAAGATATACAGGTTGCCAACAAACACATGAAAGGATGTTCAACATCACTAATCATTAGAGAAATGCAAATCAAAACTACAATGATGTATCACTTCACACAGGTCAGAATGGCCATCATGTAAAAGTCTACAAACACTAAATGCTGGAGAGGGTGTGGAGAAAAGGGAATCCTCTTACACTGTTGCTGTGAATGTAAATTGATGCAGCCACTATGGAGAATAGTATGGAGGTTCCTCAAAAATCTAGAAATAGAGCTACCATACGACCCAGCAATCCCTCTACTAGGCATATACCCTGAGATATCCATAATTCAAAAATAGTCATGTACCACAATGTTCATTGCAGCACTGCTTACAATAGCCAGGACATGGAAGCAACCTAAGTGTACACCAACAGATGAATGGATAAAGAAGATGTGGTACATATATACAATAGAATATTAGCCATAAAAAGAAATGAAATTGAGTTATTTGTAGTGAGGTGGATGGACCTAGAGTCTGTCATACAGAGTGAAGTAAGTCAGAAAGTGAAAAACAAATAGTGTATTCTTACACATATATATGGAATCTAAAAAAAAAAGTTCTGATGAACCTATGGGCAGGGCAGGAATAAAGACACAGACGTAGAGAATGGACTTGAGGACACAGGGAGGGGGAAGGGTAAGCTGGGACAATGTGAGAGACTAGCATTGACTTATATATACTACCCAATATAAAATAGATAGCTAGTGGGAAGCAGCCACATAGCACAGGGAGATCAGCTTGGTGCTTTGTGACCACGTAGAGGGGTAGGAAGGAGGGGTGGTAGGGAGATGCAAGAGGGAGAGGATATGGGGATATATGTATACGTATAGCTGATTCACTGTTATACAGCAGAACTAGCACACCATTGTAAAGCAATTATACTCCAATAAAGATGTTAATAAATAAATATAAATAAATAAAATTTTAAAGAATTATTTGCAAATTTCTCTTTTGCATTTTCAAAGAATTCAAATAACTCATTTGCAGTAGCCTGGTTGTCGGGTTATATAAAGTTTTTCCCTGCTCTTAAGGGTGTTGAATGTGAATTTGAGGCAATAGTTGTTTTTAAAATTTTTGTTTCCTGTTTTTTATTCTTCAGCTTTTTATGGAAGTAACCTCACATTGATTATCCCATCAAGGACTTGTATCCTCTGAGTCTCAGAAATAAATTGAAGTTAGTATTACCTTAAAAAATTACTTATTCTTAAAACAGTACATAATTATATAAGTAGCTATATTATAATAGGAATAATTTGATAATTTGGATATCTGAAGTGTATCTTATTTCTTTAAAACTTGTTTGGGGGTCTTGACTGGAGAGAGTAAATATATTTTATTTTAAAGTAACCAAATGATTATTACCTGCTGTCCTTATAAATGACTACATTTCCATTTAGGTTTATTTAAGATTTAAATTAATGCATCCGGGCTTCCCTGGTTAAGAATCTGCCTGCCAATGCAGGGGAAACAGTTTCGAGCCCTGGTCTGGATCCCACATGCCGCAGAGCAACTAAGCCCGTGCACCACAACTACTGAGCCTGGGCTCTAGAGCCCATGAGCCACAACTACTGAAGCCTGCACACCTAGAGCCTGTGTTCTGCAACAAGGGAAGCCACTACAATGAGAAGCCCACTCACTGCAACAGAGTAGCCCCCGTTCCCCACAACTAGAGAAAAACCCACGTGCAACAATGAAGACCCAATGCAGCCAAAATTAATAAAATAAATAAATTTATTTTTTAATTAATTAATGCATCCTATTATGCCCCAGTTCATTCCAAGTTTATTAGTCAAAGTTGAAAGAGCCCTAGTACATATGGATAGAGCCAGACTCGGAATATCAGTAGCATTTACGTTTCAAGTTTTTGCTACATATATTTTCCTAATAGGTACAACTGATTCCCTAGGTATTATGCTCTAAGGAGTATCAATTAATACCTCCTTTAATTTTATTAAACAATTTCCTATCATATTGACTTACTTTACTTTAAAACTGTGGAATTATTTCTAGGGAGACATATACTAGCAGAAAGAAGTTGGTCAAGTTATTCTAACTCCTGAGGCTTACTCTGCTCTCAAACTTCCCCTAAATGCAAAGGTTTGTTATCAATAACAGTTACGAATATTTCTCTTCTCTTTCTTCACTTATAATTTTTAAACACCACTTGGCATTTCTGTTTAAAAACTATGTAAATTTTAATGGGCAATCCCATTTAGGCTAGAAAACTCTGTTAGAAAACAAAAATAACATCTTTAAATTTTATATAATGGTTATAACTCGTTCTATTAACACCTATTTCTTCATTAAGATTATCCAGCATTTAAAGTGATACATTTGACCTAACTCCCTTACTTTTGGCAAGTCCTTTAGCCTGGGTCTCACTTTCTCCATTTGTAAATTTGGAGTAATTATATCTACCCAATCTACCTCATAGAGCTGCTATTAAAGGATTAAAAAAAAAGTGATACATTTAAAATAACTTTAAAATATGCACAAAAAATGATTTAAAGGACTGTCATAAATTTGTTATCCAAAATAACTGCTATTTCATTGACTTTTTATTCTTTTATGTGCTATGAGTGCACAATAAAAGGAAATAGTAAATAGTAAAGAACAAGATGGACCATGAGTTGCTTCAAGAGGGTAAATATGATTTGCATCCGAGGAATAGAAAGCCCAGTCTCATGGAGAAAAGTAACATGGTCAAAGATGTGGAGGTAAAATTGAATATGATGTGTGGAAAACATGAACTCCTTTTCCCTAAAACTATTCTAGGAAATTTATATTAGATTTTATTATACACATTAGAATATATATTTCTATGTCATTTTGGTTGTTACTTACTCATGCTTTCTGTCAATGCTATTTTCTCTCTCAGATACTTCTGATGTTGTGGCTTTCACATTTGGTCAATTTGCCATATGATTTTCATTAAATTATAGTCAAGAGTCAAATATTTATATTGGAATTTTGAATATATGTGATTTGGATAGTTTCCACATTAGCAAAATACCTTTCTTCCCAAAGAATTAATGCATCTATACTCTGAAAAAGTAGATAATTAAGGGATTTTAATCTGCTTTTCTTGCCAGTGTTTAGCTCATTAATAAGTATTTGTGATTTCATCTTTAAAAGTGCCTGAAAATTAGGTCATCAGTAAAGTGTGTGGAATAGAATGATTCATTTTCATATGCAGAAATCAGATAAAACAAACCTTCAAAGAATCACTTGATTTTGTCCTCTCCACTTTACCTTTGGAGAAAACAATTGTGTCCTTTGGAGTGAATTCTCTCTCATTATAGTTAATTACATACTTTAGATGACAAAATTCCATTTTAAGAAAATTATATAAAATAGTGACTTAAGTTCCCAGTTGATATTCCACTTTGTATATGCAGAGATGGAATCAGTGATATTAAAATGAGAGCACTTATCTTTAACTCTTAATGGGAAAAATACAGTTTATTATCATGTTATTATCTTCATTTTTGCTTAGTTTGGTCTTCCCTGTGGTAGAATTTCAGAGATCCATATATCTTTCTTAGCAGCAACTAATAGAGTCCGAGGAGAGTCAGAGCCATTTCCTTTTGTATATTTATTTATTTTTAAATATTTGTGCCATGACCTCTTCTGTATAGATTCATAGACCTCTTTCCCATGCTAAAGAGTTACAAATAAGAATTCAAAGTTTAAATTTATTTTCCAGTTTTAGTAGTGTTACAAAACTTATTTTTGTTTACAGTGGCTATATTAGACTCTATGTTCTCCATAGGCATCACCCATGTAGATATATACATTCTGTCAATTCTAAGCATTGGAACTTTGACAAAATATTCAGTAGTACCTCATCAAGATGTGAATGAAAGAAAAGAATGCATTATAAGTTTTTAGAGTTGTTCTCCCTCCTTGTCTTCTAAAGAAATGAAACTTTACTTGCTCTGATAATTACCAAGATCCACTGTTAGGTTCAAAGGGATGATGAGTGGAAAAGAAAATGACAGAGAATCAAGGTAGTTGAGATGTGTCAAATTTTGTTTCCATAATCGATAGAGATGGGGTAGAGGAAGAAGAGAGAAGTAGGGGAAAGGGGAAGGGAGGTGGGAGAAAGGGAGAGAGAGAGAGAGAAAGAATATAGGAAAATGCAGCTGCCTTGAGGGGACTTGCCTTAAATGTGGGACTTTGGGGAAGAAATGGATACACTGAAATATTAATAACTATCATCCTATGTTATTAATGTTAATTATGTTGCTACCCCCTCAAAAAAAACAACAAAACTAGGCTCAAGATCTTCATTGTTTGTAATTTTTTTTTTTTTTTTTTTTTTTTTTTTTGTGGTACGCGGGCCTCTCACTGCTGTGGCCTCTCCCGTTGTGGAGCACAGGCTCTGGACGCGCAGGCTCAGTGGCCATGGCTCACAGGCCCAGCCACTCCGCGGCATGTGGGATCTTCCCGGACCGGGGCACGAACCTGTGTCCCCTGCATTGGCAGGCGGTCTCTCAACCACTGCGCCACCAGGGAAGCCCAATTGTAAATATGTTTTTTTCTAATTTATTTTATTTTATTTATTTTTTATTTTTGGCTGCGTTGGGTCTTTGTTGCTGTGTGAGGGCTTTCTCTAGTTGTGGCGAGCAGGGGCTCCTCTTGGTTGCGGTGTGCAGGCTCCTCATTGCGGTGGCTTCTCTTGTTGTGGAGCACGGGCTCTAGGCACGCAGGCTTCAGTAGTTGTGGCATGTGGGTTCAGTAGTTGTGGTGCTCAGGCTCTAGAGCGCAGGCTCAATAGTTGTGGCACACAGGCTTAGTTGCTCTGCGGGATGTGGGATCTTCCCGGACCAGGGCTCGAACCCATGTCCCCTGCATTGGCAGGTGGATTCTTAACCACTGCGCCACCAGGGATTTGTTGAAGTTGAACTTTTATTTATTTGGGAGCTGATATCTTTTGAGAAGTTCCTTAAGGTGAGTATGAAAGTTTATCTTTTTATTTGGCTTCAGTGTTTACAAGACTAATAAGCTTTTATACACTCAGCTACCTAATATCAGTGGGAAGATCTGGAAAAACAAGAGCTTAAGAATGCATACTAAAGTGGCAGTTGAACACTTTATATATATTTCTAAGATATGTTTCCATTTTTTAGTTCTGTAGTTATTTTTTAAGCATTTACTTTGGTTGTTATTTTTGATGACCCTTCAGTTTTCCAATCAGCCAAATGCCTTTTGTTTTGGATTTATTCATGCTTCAACAAAGCAGACCTCTTTTCTCTCTATAATAAATGTGTTTTAAACACCCATATAACACATCAACAATTCATATCTAATCAAATTTAAATAATTTTGATTCAGAAGTAAAAAATATATAACTATTACATACTATTTTCTTTCTTTTTCATAATTTTCTGTAACCACTGTTTTACTATATTTTCCCTTTTTCCTTTCTTCACTTCTTCTCTAGCTGTGTTCTAACCTAGTCCAGGAACTAATAAATTTACCAGGGTTCACAGGGTGGACCTTGCATAAATGTCAGGTCCCATCCTCCTGTCTGGTGGAGCTAACTCTACGTCACTTGCAAATTTAACTTATTTTGCTAGTTTCTAGACCAAATGTGATCTAAGGCAGGAGGAATTAAAAGAAACATCTAATTGAATAATCTTGGACTTGGTGTTTGAATCACCTCTCTGCTGTGTCATTCCAATTTGTATTGATCACAAAATGCTGTTGATTCAACTTTCTAGAGAGAATAACTATCTCTGCACCCATAAAGTACTAAAGCTTTTCATCCCCAGCTTGTTTTTATTTTTATTTTTTCTAAATTAGCAACATTTTCAGTTCAAATTCTGATAACCTGAAAAGTTTGAAACCATTGGCAGGTTGCACTATGACATTTACACTGTGCACTTAGTTCTTTAAAAGTCACACATTCACTGACTCAACAAATATGTATTGAGCACCAGTTATATACCAAGTGCTGAGAATACAGCACTGTGCAAGACACATACAGTTCCTGCTCTCTAATAACCTTAGAATTTAACAAGGAAGTCAGAAAATAGGAGGCCGAAGCTAGGCAGCAAAACCTCCAGGGCACTCAGAAAAAGTATAATTTTGGTCATTCATTTGTTTGCTGAATATTTGCTCAACTGCCTCTCATGCCGAGTACTGCTGGTTGAACACGATAGACATAAAACCTGTCCTCATGGAGCATATTTTCTGTCTTACCTCTTCATACTGGTGAAAGTTTGACCATATAGCACTTCAGATTAACTAATGTTTTGAATTCTCTGTAGCTCTGCATGTACGGTGCTGGCAAAATAGTGATAAAGAAATTGTATGAAGAATTAGTCAAATATCATCAGCAGGGCTATGCTCATAGGATATTACATTTACACACAGTCACACTATTACTCTAAAAGGTTTTATTTTTCGTATTAACTTGGAGGTTTAGTTTTTAGGTGCAAGACGGGGGGAGGGATCTAAATCTAAAGATATAGATGTATCTTTATAGAGATGTAAATATGAAACTGTCTTATACACCTAAGCTTAGGGATATAATAATATTTCAAGAAGAAAATTCTTGCTGTAGGTCGGTTTTCTCTGCTTCTTCGTCTGTAACAAAGAATATAGATGTTTCACAGTTCCCATGGTTTGATTCTGGTCATCTGGTAACTCCAGCTGATTTTCTGTCTAATACTCTTCTTCATTCCTGGGACTGAGAATGTAATTGGCCCAAACTGGATCATCTGTTTACTCCCAGTCCAATCAGTCATGGTTGAGGGCCTGGGGAGACACATGGTTACAGGGAGTCAGACTCTCAAACTGTGTGAATGGGAGAAGAGATTCTAGAGAAGCTGAATTATGTGCTAAACAAAGAAATATCCAAAAATTGTTCAGATAGTACAGAGTAGTAGCAGCGGTAATAGTAGTAGCAACAGCAGTACTGACGACGATAATTTTAAAAACATTCTTATTATGGACTTCAAACTGTTTGATATTAATATAATAATGACAAACACATTTTTACTAGCTTTTTATTCTGATAGATATATAACAGAATTTACCATTTTAACCATTTTAAGTGTACAGTTCAGTGGCATTAAGTGCTTTCATTTCACCATCATTCTCAAACTTTATCATCTTTCCACACTGAAACTCTGTGCCCATTAAGCATTAACTCCTCATAACTTCCTCTACGCACGCACTGATAAACCATTCTACTAACTGTCTTTATGAATTTGACTACTGTAGCTACCTTATGTAAGAGGAATTGTATGATACCTATCCTGTTGCATCTGGCTTATTTTACTTTCAAGGTTTATAGTTGTAGCATTATGTCAGAATTTCATTCCTTTATTTAAGACTGAGTAATATTCCATTGTATGTATATCACGTTTTGTTTATCTATTCATCTGTCAACAGACATGTGCATCATTTTCAATTTTTGGCTAAATAATGCTGCTATTAACATTGATGTACAGATATATGTTGAGTCCTTGCTTTTAGTTCTTTTGAGTACATACCCAGAAATGGAATAGCTAGATCATATGATAATTTTATGTTTACTTTTTTTGGGAACGTCACACCATTCTCCACAGTGTTTGCACCATTTTATATTCCCACAAGCAAAACATGAGGATTCCAATTTCTCTACATCCTTGCCAAAACCTGTTATTTTCTGGGGTTTTTTATTTGTTTGTTTATTTGTCTCTTTGTTTCCTTTTGATAATAGAAATCCTAATAGGTGTAAAGTGGTATCTCATTAAGGTTTTTTTTTTTTTTTTTTTTTTTTTTTTTTTTTGCGGTACGCGGGCCTCTCACTGTTGTGGCCTCTCCCGTTGCGGAGCACAGGCTCCGGATGCACAGGCTCAGCGGCCATGGCTCACGGGCCCAGCCGCTCCGCGGCATATGGGATCCTCCCAGACCGGGGCACGAACCCGTATCCCCTGCATCAGCAGGCGGACTCTCAACCACTGCGCCACCAGGGAGGCCCCTCATTAAGGTTTTGACTTGCATGTTCCTAATGATAACTGATGTTGAACATCTTTTCATACACGTATTTTGCATCTGTGTATATTCTTTGGAGAAATGTCTATTTAAGTCCTTTGCCCATTTTAAAATAAGATTATTTTTTCTTTGTGTTAAATTGTAGGAGTTCTTTACATAGTCTGGATATTACTTATCAGATATTACTGGTAAACGTTTTCTCCCATTCTGTAGGTGGCCTTTTCACTCTATTGATAAGTGTTTTGATGAAGAAAAGTTTTTCATTGTGATGAATTATAACTTATCTAATTTTTCTTTTGCTGTCTGTGCTTTAGCTGTCATATCCAAGAAATCATTGCCAAATCCAAAGTACTGAAGCTTTCCCCTATGTTTTCTTCTAAGAGGTTTATAGTTTTAGTTCTTACCTTAAATCCTGTGATCTATTTTGATTAAATTTTTGTATATCATGCAAGGAAAGGGTCTAACTTTGTTCTTTTTCATGTGGGTATCCAGTTTCCCCAACATCCTTTGTTGAAAAGACTGTCCTATCCCCATGGAATGTTCTTGGAACCCCTGTCAAAAATCATTTGACCATATTTGCAAGAGTTTATTTGGGGGCTCTCTATTCTATTTTATTGGTCTATGTCTCTGTTTATGCCAGTACTACAATATTTTGATTATTGTAGCTTTGCAATAAGATTTGAAGTCAGGAATTTGAGACCTCTGAGTTGGTTATTTTTTTTCAAGATGGTTTTGGCTATTTTGGGTCTCTTGCAATCCCATGTAAATTTTGGGATGAATTTTTTATTTCTGCAAAAATGTTTCTGGGACTTTAATAAGGATTATATTGAATATATAGATAGCTTTGGGTGGTGCTAATATCTTAACAATATTAAGTCTTCCAATTCATGAGCATAGGATATCTTTTCATTTACTTCCTAAGATACATGAAGGGCCTCTCTTTGTGCCAGAGGATATAGGCAGTGGTTTTAATTTAATAAGCCCTGGACTGTTGTGAGGTCCTTTTTAAAATTTGTTTCATTATAAGTTACACTGATTAAGTGAGATCATTCTTGCATAATTTTGCCGAAATAAACTGATTTGCCAAAGAAAACCATTTCTTTTCTGTCCCACCTATTACAAATGTGGCTTATTATACTGATAATTTGATATTGGATATGCTAATGATATAGGTGAATTGAAAAGATAAAACATATTCAACATGTGAACCAAACAACTATCTCTGTAATGTAAAAGGTTAAATGGAGAAAAACATAATTTGTTCTGGTGATGACACGTGGTCATAATTCTATAACTCTATATAACGTCTAGTTTTGGAGTATGAGAAGCTATAGAGTACTCTTTTCTCTTCCATTTTGGATTCATTAGTGGGGAAAAAGGTAGGTGTAGAACTACTAAAGATTTACTTTATAAAGATCCGAAGGGAAAGAAGCTTTCTTGATTAAATGCAGTGCTGTATAAATTTTCTGTATCTCTAGAAAAGCTGAGTTGCCAGTCAAGCTCTAAAGTGGGTAATATAGTTCAGTGGAGTGGAATCACATAAACTCCTGAGTGGATTATTAGATGACTGGAGTATAGTCACTATATTACAAAGACCATTATACATACTCACATGTATATGCATAAATGCACACACTACTTTTCCAACAAAATGTACATGAGGCATCAAGACTCTGAATAGACTGTATGATGTTTGAAATTGTGTTGCGGGAGGTTGATTGTAGCGGACTTGAACATATTTAATCCTTTTTGGAGAATATTTTATCAACTTCATCAATGTAATAATTTCACTCTGTGTACTGAATGTGTTCAATATTCAGAAGGCTGTCTGTTCATGATGATATTCTTATGGTAATTTGATTGATCTATGTTTTGGCTTTTTGGGGTTCTTTTGATCAACACATGCAAGAATTCCATTCAGCTAAATCATATGCCTCATTACTCTGGCTTTTAACGTTATACAGGGTACTTTTGGCTTTATAAAGAATAGAGATATAAATAAAATGAGAAGACAACCTACGGAATGTGAGAAAATATTTGCAAATAATGTGACCATCAAGGAGTTAATTTACAAAATATACAAACAGCCCATATAACTCAATATCAAAAAAGCAAACAACCCAATTTAAAAAATAGGCAGAAGAACTGAATAGGCATTTTTCCAAAGAGGAAATGCAAATGGCCAATAGGCATATGAAGAGATGTTCAGAATTGCTAATCATCAGGGAAATGCAAATCAAAACCACAATGAGATATCACTTCACACCTGTCAGAATGGCTCTCATCAAAAAGAACACAAATAACAAATGCTGGCAAGGATGTGGAGAAACAGGAACCCTCCTTCACTAAATGTAAATCGGTGCAGCCACTGTGGAAAATAGTATGGAGGTTTTTCAAAAAACTAAAAAGAGAACTACCATATGACCCATCAATTCCACTCCTAGGTATACATCCAAAAAAAACCAATAACATTAATTTGAAAACATTCATGCACCCCATGCTCTATTTATAGCAGCAATATTTATGACTTACAAGATATGGAAGCAACCTAAGTGTCATAAACAGATGAATGGATAAAAAAAGATGTGGAATGTATATACACTTATATACATACACCATGGAATACTACTAAGCCATAAAAAAGAACAGAATCCTGCCATTTATAGCAACATGGATAGACTGGGAGAGCATCATGCTAAGTGAAATAAGTCAAACTAAGAAAGACAAATACTGTATGATATCACTTACATGTGGACTCTACAAAATACAACAAACTAGTGAATATAACAAAAAAGAAGCAGATTCATATATACAGAGAACAAACTAGTGGTTACCAATGGGGAGAGGGAAAGGAGGAAGGGCAATATAGGTATAAAGTAAGCCACAAGGATATATTGTACAACATGGGGAATATTAGCCAATATTTTATAATAACTATAAATGGAGTATAACCTTTAAAAATTGTGAATCACTGTATTGTACACCTGTAACTTATATAATATTGTATAACAACTCTACTTCAATAAAAAATAATAATCAAAAAAAGACATCAAAAAAAGACTAACTTTACAACTTTTTTTTTACTTTTACTTTTCTGTTTTTGGTCAGATAAACCCACTATACTTCCATTAAATTCAAACCATATCTTATCACTAGGTGGAAAATATGCTTTTCTCCATATTGTATGTGGAACTAGATATCTTCTCCATACTGAAACTGAGGAAATTTCACTGGATGTGGCCTCCTGTTAATCCCTAAGTAGGTTATTGTATGTTAGTTTCCCTTCTATCTGTCTACACACACTGACATGGTACAATTGTTTTATTTATACGTTTCTAAATCTAGTATCATATGCAGCAATGATTATTCTCTTCAAAGTCTTAAGCGTCACATTGGCACAATCATAATGATAATAAAAAAGGTAAATTTATTTAAATGAAGAATATTTTGCTTCAAATCTCCAAAATAACTTTGCCCAAAAATGGAAAATATTTATATTCATTCTTTTATAAGTTAATACTAATAATTCCCCAGCCTTATGTATATGGAAGGAGGTTTTCTGTAGATTAAAAAATTTATTTTCACAGGAGCATATTTAAAGTCACAGAAACACGGAATCTCAGAGCTCAAAGACAGCAGAGTGGTTCTCTACTCAAATATTTTACCCAGTTAAAAAATTCCCTTTATGGATCAACTTTCAAAATAGTTGAGTAAAAACCTTGATGTACTTGCTCTCCCTCTAAAAAATGAAAATATGAATAAAACAAATGAAACAGACTATTTCTTAACTGTGATGATTACAAAGCACAGAACAAACAGAACATGGTCTGTCCAATATAAATTATTGAATCTGAGGAAGACAGCCACATCTGACATTTTAATTTATGTCTATTTCTTTCACCCATCCATCCCAGGCTAACTGGTGCAGTAGCCAAAAGCTGTAGACAAATGGAGAGATTGGACCTCTTTTGGAGTTCTCTTAAAAGTACCATCCCTAGAGCACAATAAATATTTTATACAAAATTATTGGTCCCTGGGAAGTCAGCATTCTCAAATTCTGGTTACTATTTGATTTGATTCAGTTATCTAAGCAATAGCAAAATCTGGGAACACCTCAGCTGCCTGACTATGATTTCTGATGGGACAAAGTAGAGCCTGGCCAAGAGTTTAAAAGGATATACTGGAAAATTAAATACTAATAGAGAATATTGGAAAGCTCTGACCCATTTCTGGCAAGCTAAAGAATTCACTTATGTGGAAAGCTCTGCACATACCTAGTAAAAATCCATGAAGGAAAAATTTCCCAGTCACTCAACTCTAGGTGATCTTGAGAACCTGTGCAAGCAGAAAGTGAAATCTAAGGCTGCCTTGTAAACTTCTTGAAGTTTAAGAATGCTCTTTCTCACATATGTCCCCTTAGGAAAAAAAAGTAGAAGATAAAAAGGAAAGGCATTTAAGGAAATATGATTAATTCTTGCCTGACTGCTAAATTAAACTGACACAAGTGTGGTCCTTAAGAAGCCCACACTTAAAAATAAAACAAGAATTTAACAGAAAAAAACTGGCAGAACATTCACTGGTTATACACTTCCAGGAATACATAATCTATTTTATGAGCCCAATATTGTTGCTATGCTAATAAGCAGCAAAAAGAAAGTAAAAAACAAGAACAAACCAGCAACAGCAACAAATTCTTTGGGGGTGGAAGAACCTGATAGCAGGCTTGTAACAATATATTATCTAAAGTATCTAGTTTTCAGTCAATAAGTAAAAAACACTTAAAGAAACAGGAAAGTATGTCACATAAAAAAGGAAAAAAGTAATCAACAGAAAAATTCCCTGAGGGACCCAGATTTTGGACTGAGTAAATAAGACTATATTGGCTATGATAAATATTTTCAAAGAACTAAAGGAAACCATGTCTAAAGACTTTAAGAAAAGAATAGGAACAAAGTGTTAGCAAATAAAGAATATAAATAAAAGGATAGATATTATAAATAAAAGAATAAAAGATAAATTCTGGAGTTGAAATAAAAATGTACTAGAGGGGTTTAAAAATAGATATGAGGGCGTCCCTGGTGGCGCAGTGGTTGAGAGCCCACCTGCCAATGCAGGGGACACGGGTTCGTGCCCCGGTCCAGGAGGATCCCGCATGCTGCGGGGTGGCTGGGCCCGTGAGCCATGGCCACTGAGCCTGCATGTCCGGAGCCTGTGCTCCGCAGCGGGAGAGGCCACAACAGTGAGAGGCCCGCATACCACACACACACACAAAAAGATATGAGCTGGCAGATGAAGAATCATCAAACTTGAAACTTTGCTAATAGAGATTATGCAGTCTGAAGAGCAAAGAGAAAAATATATAATAAAAGAATTACAAGAAAGAAGGGAGCCTCAGAAACCTGTGGGATATCATCAAGCATATTAAATTACAGGTGAGTCACAGAAAGAAAAGATAAATTGAACAGGACAAAAAAAATACTTGAAGAAATAATGTATGAAAACTTCATAAATTTTAAGTAAAATATTAAGTTACACATTCCAGAAGCTTAAAGATCTCCAAGGAAGAAAAACTCATAGATCCACATCTAGACACATCACGAATTAGTGAAAGTCATAGACAAAGAAAATCTTGAAAGTAGCAAGAGAAAAAATTATCATATAAAAGTGATTCTTTAATAAGATTAGCAGGTGAATTCTCATGAGAAAACATGGAGGCCAGAAGTCAGTGGGATGACATTCAAAGGGTTTGAAGTAAAAGGTTGTTAGTCAAGAATTCTATACCCAACTAAACTCTCTTTCAAAAATTAAGAGAAATTACACTCCTAATAAAAATTTAAAAAATTAAAATTTTTGGTCTAGTTTTGTGAAAAATACCGTTGGTAATTTGATAGGGATTTCATTGAGTCTGTAGATTGCCTTGGGTAATATCGTCATTTTGACAATATTGATTATTCCAATCCAAGAACAAGATACACTTTCCATTTCTTCGTGTCATCTTTGATTTATTTCATCAGTGTCTTATACTTTTCTGAGTACAAGTCTTTTGGCTCCTTAGGTAGATTTATTCCTAGGTATTTTATTCTTTTTTTTAGGATTGCGTTTTTTTAAAATTTTTATTTTATATTGGAGTATCGTTGATTAACAGTGTTGTGTTAGTTTCACGTGTACAGCAACGTGCTTCAGTTATAAATATACATGTATTTATTGTTTTTCAAGTTCTTTTCCCATTTAGGTTATTACTGAGTATTAAGCAGAGTTCCCTGTGCTATACAGTAGGTCCTTGTTGGTTATATATTTTAAATATAGTAGTGTGTACATGTTAATCCCAACCTTCCAATCTATCCCTCTCCTCTACCCTCCCCACCGTAACCATATCAAGCATCTTTTCTGACCACAATGCTATGAGATTAGAAATCAACTACAAGAGAAAAACTGCAAAAAACACAAACACATGGAGGCTAAACAATATGCTACTAAACAACCAATGGATCACTGAAGAAATCAAAGAGAAAATCAAAAAAATACCTAGAGACAAAAGAAAACATGCATGATGATCCAAACCTATGAGATACAGCAAAAGCAGTTCTAAGAGGGAAGTTTATAGCAATACAGTCCTACCTCAGGAAACAAGAAAAATCTCAACAAACAACCTAAGCTTATACCTAAAACAATCTAAGCTTATACCTAAAACAACTAGAGAAGGAAGAACAAACAAAACCCAAAGTTAGTAGAAGGAAAGAAATCATAAAGATCAGAGCAGAAATAAATGAAATAGAGATGAAAAAAAACAATAGAAAAGATCAATGATACTAAAAGCTGGTTATTTGAAACGATAAACAAAACTGATAAACCTTTAGCCAGACTCATCAAGAAAATAAGAGACAGGGCTCAAATCAATAAAATTAGAAATGAAAAAGAAGTTACAAAGGACACCACAGGAATGCAAAGGATCATAAAGACTACTACAAGCAATTATATGGCAATGAAATAGACGACCTAGAAGAAATGGACAAATTCTTAGAAAGGTACTATCTCCCAAGACTGAACCAGGAAGATAGAAAATATGAACAGACCAATCACAAGTACTGAAGTTGAAACTGTGATTAAAAATCTTCCAACAAACAAAAGTCCAGGACCATATGGCTTCATGGGTGAATTCTATCAAACATTTAGAAAAGAGTTAACATCTATCCTTCTGAAACTCTTCCAAAAAATTGCAGAAGAAGGAACACTCCCAGACTCATTCTCAATGAGGTCACCATCACTCTGATACCAAAACCAGAAAAAGACCACAAAAAAAGAAAATTACATGCCAGTATCACTGATGAACATAGACGCAAAAATCCTCAACAAAATACTAGCAATCCAAATCCAACAATACACTAAAAGGATCATACACCATGATCAAGTGGGATTTATCCCAGGGATGCAAGGATTCTTCAATATATGCAAATCAATCAATGTGATACACCATATTAACAAACTGAAGAATAAAATCCATATGATCATCCCAATACATGCAGAGAAAGCTTTTGACAAAATTCGACACCCATTTATGATAAAAACTCTGCAAAAGTGGGCAGAGAGGGAGTATACCTCAACATAATAGAGACAATATATGACAAACCTACAGCTAGCATCGTACTCAATGGGGAAGAGCTGAAACAATTTCCTCTGAGATCAGGAAAAAGACAAGGATGTCCACTCTCACCATTTTTATGCAACATAGTTTTAGAAGTCCTAGACATGGCAATCAGTGAAGAAAAATAAATAAATGTGGGAAAAGAAGTAAAATTGTCACTGTTTGCAGATGACATGATACTATACATAGAGAATCCTAAAGATGCTACCAGAAAACTACTAGAGCTCATCAATGAATTCAGTAACGTTGCAGCATACAAAATTAATGCACAGTAATCTGTTGCCTTTCTGTACACTAGCAGCAAAAGTTCAGAAATCATTTCTGAATGTAAGTCGTGAACTCTGCTCATTCTTAATCTGTGACACACATTAAAAATTTAATTGTGGAACTTCAGGGGTTTTTTTCCTTTTTAAATTTTATACTAAGTTCCATTACAAAGTATCATCAGTAAGGTTACTCTACTGGAATCTTGATCTAACATTTTACCTGTCATTTTTATCTTTACCTCATTTTCCTATCAACATATATATGGCATGCATCTCTGATTAGCATGGGTACAGTAACTGCATCTGAGTAACTGATAGAAAGTAAAGAATAAAGTGCTGCAGCATGCTGTTAAAAAATATTCAAGGTTGATCATCATTGAGTGTGTTGCTTAACCAACTATGAATCCATGCATCTATATTGTCATTTAGCCCTTATCTCTCCATTTTGGCCACACCAAAAGGCTGATCAACTATCCTGGTTTGCTCAAAACTTAGGAGTTTCATGGGATGCAGAACTTTCTGTTCTAAAACTGGGGCAGTTCTAGGAAAACCAAGACAATTAGTTACCCCTTAAGTGTATGATGAAAGACTGTTTCTTGTCTAGTGTAAATTCAAAACTCCAGAATTTTATTAGCCCTCTGACATTAAAAAGTCCATTTAGAGAACTGGCAGATATCTGTGATTCTCTTTCTAAATTTACTTTGAGGTTAAGTACACCAAAGGCCATTCTGTATTTAGATAGGAAATAATATGTAATTTCTTTCTTGGGGGACTTTCTGAAGGATACTTTAAAATTAATTGTGTGTAGTGAATCTCAGAGAGTGACTGATTGAAAAGGAACTGATTTAATCAACAGTCCCCCAGCTGGTACTTTGTAAAAATAGTCAAAATCTCAAAGAAGTCAATGTTAGCAGCATGGCAGGTGGGTGTGGGTGTGGATGGGTAATACTAATTCCTGAGCAATAGCAAAAAAAGAAAACCAAACTTCTCTTGGAGTTTGATTCTGATGTTAACTAGTCCTCATCCACTCAACATAGTTTCCATGCATAGTACTGTGAAACAAATATATTTAAAATACAGCTCAGGGAAATTGGATATTTTCCCTCTCCAAATACACTAAAAACTGTGTTGATTTATGCTCAATTATTCTGAAGCATCCTACAATTTTAAGTGAGAACAAATCCTGCATGCAGTAACTCTGGTTCTCCCTATTCTGCACCTGTATCCCATATCCAAATCATTCCAAGGAACCCTAACACAAGAGAGATATCAAAATAGATTATAGAAAGGAAAAGGGAAATACGTTACTTAAAGCAATTGCTTTTTTATTCTTTCAGAACTCTAATAAATTCGTGTTCACCTCTTTATAGCTGGAGAGGCCTCTGTGGAATTTGGGAATTTTCTTCTGGACATTTCCTTTTAGTCATTTCCTGTATGTCATCTTTCTCAACATCATAGGAGCAACCTTTGTTCTAATCATTCATTCTTTCATTCTAACAAGTTAACAATAAAGCTAGGCTTTCCCATTTCATTCTTTTTTTAAAAAATTAATTAATTTGTTTATTTTTGGCTGCATTGGGTCTTCATTGCTGTGCACAGGCTCTCTCTAGTTGCAGCAAGCGGGGATTACTCTTCGTTGCGGCTCGCGGGCTTCTTATTGCAGTGGCTTCTCTTGTTGCAGAGCACGGGCTCTAGGTGCACAGGCTTCAGTAGTTGTGGCACGCGGGCTCAGTAGTTGTGGCTCATGTGCTGTAGAGCGCAGGCTCAGTAGTTGTGGTGCATGGGCTTAGCTGCTCCGCGGCATGTGCGATTTTCCTTGACCAGGACTCGAGCCCGTGACCCCTGCATTCTTAACCACTGCGTCACCAGGGAAGCCCCCATTTCATTCTTTACATTTGTCCAAAAAGGATAAGAATAGTCTGTTTTGAGTATTCTTTTGCCATAATATCTGTGCAAAACTGATTTTTTAAAGCTTTATTTTTCTATCTATGATCTCTGTCTATGTTCTGAAACACGATGTTTATTACTAAAGAATAATATAGAAAATGTATTGCACTTTCAATACAGGAAGGTGGTTAAATGTCAAGTATTTCTCAGAATAGTCTTCAAGGCAGCAATTTTGCTTGATTAAGAATCTAGGCTTTCAATCCTGTGTGTCAGTAATTCTGTTATGAACTATAACTTCTTTTCATTTGTTGAAAACTATTTGAAAATATATGTTCAGTTTATAAGTTTCATAACTATATTTGGTCATGACTCGAAGGTTGGATTTTGTTTAATGAAATAATATGTCACATGTTGGCTAAACCATAAAAATTAAAAGTATTTTCAATAAACTTAGATTTGGGCAGAGATTTCTAACAAAATTATTTTTAAGTTTAAACTTTATGGTTAGTGCATGCTTTATGAAGAATAAATCCTCAGTAAGTTTAAAATAAATATTTTAAGCATAGAAAAATTTATTAATGCACTTTATTATTCATATCTATGGCTATGGAATAAACTATCATTTCCTATTATTTTCACTTTTTTTCTGTAAAAAGTGATATTTTTAACTTGAAGATTAATATCTCAAATAGGTACTGAAAAATATAAATTAATTCATATATCTTTTTTTAGTGTATCTAATTTTTAAATTTCTTTTAGAGTATAGTTGTTTTACAATGTTATGTTACTTTCTGCTGTACAACAAATTTAATCAGCTATATGTATACATATATCCCCTCCCACTCCCACCCATCTAGATCATCATAGAGCCCTGAACTGAGCTCCCTGTGCTATACAGAAGTTTCCCACTAGCTATTTTAGACATGGTAGTATATATATGTCAGTCCTAATCTTCCTATTTGTGCTACCCTCTCCTCCCCTGTGACCATGTCCACATGTCCATTCTCTACATCCGCATCTCTACTCCTGCCCTGCAAATAGGTTCATCTGTACCATTTTTTTAGATTCCATATATATGCATTATTATACGATATTCGTTTTTCTGTTTCTGACTTACTTCACTCTGTATGACAGTCTCTAGGTCAATCCACATCTCTACAAATGACCGAGTTTCATTCCTTTTTATGGCTGAGTAATATTCCATTGTACATATGTACCACATCTTCTTTACCCATTCATCTGTTGATGGACATTGAGGTTGTTTCCATGTCCTGGCTATTGTAAATAGAGCTGCAATGAACATTTTGGTACATGACTCTTTTTGAATTATGGTTTTCTCAGGGTATATGCCCAGTAGTGGGATTGCTGGGTCATATGGTAGCTCTATTTTTAGTTTTTTTAACGAACCTTCACACTGTTCTCCATAGTGGCTGTATCAATTTACATTCCCACCAACAGTGCACGAGGGTTCCCTTTCCTCCACACCCTCTCCAGCATTTATTGTTTGTAGATTTTTTGATGATGGCCATTCTGACTGTTGTGAGGTGATACTTCATTGTAGTTTTGATCTGCATTTCTCTGATAATTAGTGATGTTGCGTACCTTTTCTTGTGTCTCTTGGCCACCTGTATGTCTTCTTTGGAGAAATGTTTATTTAGGTCTTCTGCCCATTATTGGATTGGGTTGTTTGTTTTTTTTGATATTGAGCTACATGAGCTGCTTGTATATTTTGTAGATTAACCCTTTGTCCGTTGCTTCATTTGAAAATATTGTCTCCCATTCTGAGGATTGTCTTTTCATCTTGTTTAGGTTTTCTTTGCTGTGCAAAACCTTTTAAGTTTAATTAGGTCCAATTTCTTTATTTTTTTTTTCATTTTCATTACTCTAGGAGGTGGGTCAAAAAATCTTGCTGTGATTTATGTCAAAGAGTGTTTTTCCTATGTTTTCCTTTAAGAATTTTATAGTGTCTAGTCTTACATTTAGGTCTTTAATCCATTTTGAGTTTATTTTTGTGTATGCTGTTAGGGAGTGTTCTAATTTCATTCTTTTATATGTGTCTGTCCAGTTTTCCCAGTACCACTTATTAAAGAGACTTTCTTTTCTCCATTGTATACTCTTGCCTACTTTGTCATAGGTTAGGTGACCATAGGTGCATGGGTTTATCTCTGGGCTTTCTATCCTGTTCCATTGATCTATGTTTCTGTTTTTCTGCCAGTGCCATACTGTCTTGATTACTGTAGCTTTGTAGTATAGTCTGAAGTCAGGGAGCCTGATTCCTCCAGTTCCGTTTTTCTTTCCCAAGATTGCTTTGGCTATTCAGGGTCTTTTGTGTTTCCATACAAATTGTAAATTTTTTTCCTCTAGTTCTGTGAAAAATGCCATTGGTAATTTGATAGGGATTTCATTAAATCTGTAAATTGCTTTGAATAGTATAGTCATTTTCACAATACTGATTTTTCCAATCCAAGAACATGGTATATCTCTCCATCTGTTTGTATCATCTTTGATATCTTTCATCAGTGTTTTGTAGTTTTCTGAGTACAGGTCTTTTGCCTCCTTAGGTAGGTTTATTCCTAGGAATTTTATTCTTTTTGTTGCACTGGTAGATGGGATTGTTTCCTTAATTTCTCTTTCTGATCTTTCATTGCTAGTGTATATGAATGCAAGATATTTCTGTGCATTAATTTTGTATCCTGCAACTTTGCCAAATTCATTGATTAGCTCTAGTAGTTTTCTGGTGGCATCCTTAGGATTTTCTATGTATAGTGTCATGTCATCTGCTAACAGTGACTGTTTTATTTCTTTTCCAATTTGGATTCCTTTTATTTCTTATTCTTCTCAGATTGCTGGAGTTAGGACTTCCAAAACTATATTGAATAATAGTGGTGAGAGTGGATATCCTTGTCTTGTTACTGATCTTAGAGGACGCACTTCCAGTTTTTCACCATTGAGAATGATGTTTGCTGTTGGTTTGTCATATATGGCCTTTATTATGTTGAGTTAGGTTCCCAGTATGCCCACTTTCTGGAGAGTTTTTATCATCAATTGGTGTTGAATTTTGACAAAAGATTTTTCTGCATCTAATTTGATAATCATATGGTTTTTATTCTTCAATTTGTTAATATAGTGTATCACATTGATTGATTTGCATATATTGAAGAATCCTTGCATCCCTGGGATAAATCCCACATGATCATGATGTATGATCCTTTTAATGTGTTGCTGGATTCTGTTTGCTTGAATTTTGTTGAGGATTTTTATGTCTATATTCATCAGTGATATTGGTCTGTAAGTTATTTTTTATGAATCTTTGTCTGGTTTTGATATCAGTGTGATGGTGGCCTCATAGAACAAATTTGGGAGTGCTCCTCCCTCTGCAATTTTTTGGAAGATTTTGAGAAGGGTAGGTGTTAGCTCTTTTCTAAATGTTTGATAGAATTCACCTGTGAAGCCATCTGGTCCTGGACTTTTATTTGCTGGTATATTTTTAGTTGTAGTTTCAATTTCATTCATTTTCTTTGGTCTGTTTATATTTTCTAATTCTTCATGGTTCAGTCTTGGGAAATTGTACCTTTCCAAGAATTTGTCCATTTCTCCCAGGTTATCCATTTTATTGGCATATAGCTGCTTGTAGTAGTTTCATGTTCGTTTGTATTTCTGCGCTGTCAGTTGTAATTTCTCCTTTTTTATTTCTAATTTTATTGATTTGAGTCATCTCCCTTTTTTTCCTGATGAGTTTGGCTAAAGGTTTATCAATTTTCTTTATCTTCTCAAAGAACCAACTTTTCGCTTTCTTGATCTTTGCTATTGTTTTCTTCATTTCTAATTCATTTATTTCTGCTCTGATCTTTATTATTTCTTTCCTTCTACTAACTTCGTTTTTTTTCATTATTTCCCTAGTTGCTTTAGTTGTAAGCTTAGATTGTTTATTTGATATTTTTCTTGTTTCCTAAGATGAGATTGAATTGCTATAAACTTCCCTCTTAGAACTAGTTTTGCTGCATCCCATAGGTTTTGAGTTGTCGTGTTTTCATGTCATTTGTTTCTATGTAATTTTTTATTTCCTCTTTGATTTCTTCAGTGATCTCTTGGTTATTTAGTAGCATATTATTTAGCCTCCATGTGTTTGTGTTTTTTATAGCCTTTTTACTGTAATTGATTTCTAATCTCATAGCATTGTGGTTGGAAAAGATGCTTGATACAATTTCAGTTTTCTTAAATTCTCTGAAACGTGATATATCCTGGAGAATGTTCCATGTGCACTTGAGAAGAAAGTGTATTCTGCCACTTTCGGGTGGAATGTCCTATAATATCAATTAAATCTATGCAGTCTATTGTTTCATTTAAAGCTTGTGTTTACTTATTTATTTTCTGTCTTGATGATCTGTCCATTGGAGTAAGTGGGGTGTTAAAGTCCCCTACTATTTTTGTGTTACTGTTGATTTCCCCTTTTATGGCTGTTAGTGTTTGCCTTATGCATTGAGGTGTTCCTGTGTTGGGTGCATGTATATTTATAATTGTTATATCATCTTCCTGGATTGATCCCTTGATCATTATGTAGTGTCCTTCCTTATCTCTCATAACAGTTTTTGTTTTGAAGTGTATTTTACCTGATATGAGTATTGCTACTCCAGCTTCTTTTTGATTTCCATTTGCATGGTATATCTTTTTTCCACCCTCTGACTTTCAGACTTATGTGTCCATAAATTTGAAGTGGGTCTCTTGAAGATAGCATGTATATGGATATTGATTTTATATCCATTCAGCCAGTCTGTGTCTTTTGGTTGGAGCATTTAATCCATTTACATTCAAGGTAATTATCAATATATATGCTCCTATTACCATTTTCTTAATTGTTTTGGGTTTGTTTTTGTGGGTCTTTTTCCTCTCTTGTGTTTCCCTCCTAGAGAAGTTCCTTTAGAAATTGCTGTAAAGCTGGTTTGGTGGTGTTGAATTCTCTTAGATTTTGCTTATCTGTAAAGCTTTTGATTTTTCCATTGAATCTGAATTAGATCCTTGCTGGTTAGAGTAATCTTGGTTGTAGGTTTTTCCCTTTCATCACTTTAAGCATCTCCTGCCACTCCCTTCTGGCCTGCAGAGTTTCTGCTGAAAAATCAGCCAGTAACCTTATGGGGACTCCTTTGTATGTTGCTTTTCCCTTGCTGCTTTTAATATTTTTTCTTTGAATTAAATATTTATTAGTTTGATTAATATGTGTCTTGGTGTGTTTCTCCTTGGGTTTATCCTGTATGGGATTCTCTGCACTTCCTGGCCTTATTGACTATTTTATTTCCCATTTTAGGGAAGTTTTCAACTATAATCTCTTCAAATATTTTCTCAGACTTTTCTCTTTCTTTTCTTCTGAGACCCCTATAATTCATATGTTTGTGCATTTAAGGTTGTCCCAGAGGTCTCTGTGACTGTCCTCATTTCTTTTTATTCTTTTTCTTTATTCTGCTCCTCAGTAGTTATTTGCACCACTCTATCTTCCAGCTCACTTATTCTTTCTTCTGCTTCAGTTAATCTGCTATTGATTCCTTCTAGTGTATTTTTCATTTCAGTTATTGTGTTGTTGATTTCTGTTTGTTTGTTCTTTAGTTATTCTAGGTCCTTGTTAAACATTTCTTATACTTTCTCAATCCGTGCCTCCATTCTGTTTCTGAGATTTTGGATCATCTTTACAATCATTACTCTGAATTCTTTTTGAGGTAGGTTGCCCATTTCCTCTTCATCTATTTGGTCTTGTAGATTTTTATCTTACTGCTTCGTCTGTAACATATTTTTTTGTTGTCTCTCTTTTTTTTTTTTTTTTTTGATGGATGAGGCTGTGTTCCTGTCTTACTGGTTGTTTGGCCTGAGACGTCCAGTACTGGAGTTTGCAGGCAGTTGTATAGAGCTGGGTCTTGGTCCTGAGATGAGGGCATCTTGGAGACCTCTCACCAATTAATATTTCCTGGGGTCTGAGGTTCTCTGTCAGTCCAGCGGTATGGACTCGGTGCTCTCACCACAGGAGCTCAGGCCCTTCCCCTGGCCCAGTCACTCAGAGATTCCTCCTGTCCCTTTAGGTGTCTGAGGTCCCCCACCAGTGCTCTGGGAGATGCCCTAGTTGTGAGGAGATGCAATCTCCACATTTTCCTACTCCACCATCTTCACTCCTCCTCTCATATATCTAAATTATTTTTTAAGGTTGACAAAGATTTAAATATTGACAAGTGGTGTTAAAAAATGAAAATTTAGTCACTAATAAAATTTAAATTAAATTATATATCTCCAAAATGATAAATGAAAAATTGTGGAAATATAGAAAGGTAAATGCAATACTCTGTTCTTCAGTATGTAGCCTTTTAAAATTGGTTTCTTTCACTTAGTAATATGCATTTACGTTTTCTCCATGGCTTGATAGCTCATTTATTTTTAGTGCTGAATAATATTCTATTGTCTTGGTGTGCCACAGTTTATCTATTCACTTACTAAAGAAGATCTTGGTTGCTTCCAAGCTTTGGCAGTTTTTGGCAGTTATGAATAAAGCTGCTATAAATGTCTGTGTGCACGTTTCTGTATGGAGATAAGTTTTCTGTTTGTTTGCGTAAATACCAAGGACTGTGATTGCTGGATCAGATAGTAAAAGTATGTTTAATTTTGTAAGAAAGTACCTTTTTGCATTCTTACCAGGAATGAATATGAATATGAGTTCCTTTTGTTCCACACCTTCACTAGCATTTGATGTTGTCAGAGTTCTGGGTTTTGACCATTTTAATAAGTGTGTTGTTGTATCTAATTGTTGTTTTAATTTTCATTCCCCTGTTGACATAGGATTTGGATCATCTTTTCATATGCTCATTTGCCATCTGTATATCTTTTTTTGGTGTGGTGTCCATTATGGTCTTTGCTGCATTTTAAAATAGGGTTACTTTCTTTTTGCTGAATTTTAAGAGTTCTTTGTATATTTTAGATAGCAATCCTTATCAGATATGTCTTTGCAAATAAATTTGTCCTATTTTTCTTTTTTTTTTTCACTCTGTCTACTTGTGGGTTACTTAAACATTTTCCAGGGTTCCATTTTTTATTAATTTCTATTGTTCTTGAGTTTAACCTCTTGTATAGCTTTTTCAGTATTTGTTATTATCATTACATTATATATATATAATTTATTAGAATCTATTGGTATGTTTTTACCTGTTTTGTGTGAAGTGCAGAAACCTCGACTTCCTTTACTCTTCCCTGTTTAAATTATAATTTTCTTAAATATATCCTCCACATCAATTTATGTATTTATTTTTTATTGAAGTATAGTTGATTTACAATATTTTAGGTGTACAGCAGTTACACACACACGCACACACACACGCACACACACACATATTCTTTCCCCAATTCTTTTTCATTATAGGTTATCACAAGATATTAAATATAGTTCCTTGTGCTCTACAGTAGATCCTTGTTATTTATCTATTTTATATACAGTAGTGTGTATCTGTTAATCTCAAATTCCCAATTTATCCCTCCCTCCTCTTTCCCCTTTGGTAACCATGAGTTTGTTTTCTATGTCTGTGAGTCTATTTCTGTTTTCTAAATAAGTTCATTTGTATCATATTTTTAGATTCCACATATAAGTGATATCATATGATATTTGTTTTTCTCTGCCTGACTTACTTCACTTAGTATGCTAATATCTAGGTCCATCTATGTTGCTGCAAATGGCATTATTTCATTCTTTTTTATGGCTGAGTAATATTTTATTGTCTATATATATATATATATATATATATATATATATATATATATATACCATATCTTCTTTATCCATTCATCTGTTGATGGACATTTATGTTACTTCCGTGTCTTGACTATTGTAAGTAATGCAGCTATGAACATTGGGGTACATTTCTGGAATTTTTCACAGAATTAGAACAAAAAATTTTTACATTTGTATGGAGACACAAGAGATCCCGAATAGCCAAAACAACCATGAGAAGGAAGAGCAGAGCTGGAGGAATCACATTCCCTGACTTTGGAGTATACTACAAAGCTACAGTAATCAAAACAGTATGGTACCAGCACAAAAACAGACACATAGATCAATGGAACAGGATAGAAACTCAGAAATAAAACCATGCAGTAGGGAAGTTCCTTAAAAACAAAAATAGAGCTACTATATTATCGAGCAATTCCACTCCTGTGTATAAATCCAAAAAAATGAAAACTCTAATTTGAAAAGATACATGCACCCTAGTGTTCATAGTAGCACTATTTACAATAGCCAAGACATGGAAACAACCCAAGTGCCCATCAACAGATGATTGGTTAAGAAGATATGCTATATATATACATATATATATGTGTATATATATATATATATATATATACATATATATATGTGTATATATATATATATATATATACATATATATATGTGTATATATATATATATATATATATACATATATATATATATTACTCAGCCATTAAAAAGAATGAAATATTGCCATTTGCAGCAACATGGATGGACCTAGAGAATATTATATTTAGTGAAGTAAGTGAGACAGAGAAAGTTCAATACTATATTATCACTTTTATGTGGAATCTAAAAATAATAAAAAATAAATCTGTATACAGAACAGAAAAAGACTCATAGACATAGAAAAAAAACTTATTTTACCAACAGGGAAAGGGTGGGGGAGGGATAAATTAGGAGTATGGGATTGACAGATAAAAACTACTCTACATAAAATAGATAAGCAACACGGATTTACTATATAGCACAGGGAATTATATTCAACATCTTATAACCACCTATAATATATAGAAATATAATTTATAAAAAATAACTGATTCAGTTTGCTGTACTCCTGAAAATAACATAATATTATCAATCAACTATCCTTCAATTTAAAAAAGAATTGTCTAGCTGAGTCTTTTTACTGGTTTGTATGAGGTTCAGTGGCTTCTATCCATGATAAGCAAATGCTCAAGTCATGTTTCTCCCTGAAAGTACCTGTCTTATTACAGAAATCAGGTGGATTGATTTCCCTGAGACTTCTGTGGTCAGACAAGATCAAGACATCAAAAATTTGCCTTTTGTCCATGTTTTTTGTGAGTGATGCTCTTCAAACTCTCTATATTTCTGAATAGAAACCACACTTATGGAGTTTTTAATTTCAGCAATGTTGTTTTCTATTCTATCAGTATTACTTGGCTGTTTTCCACACCAACCTACTTTGTGTTCAGTGTTCTCTTTTATTTCTTTAAACATTTAAAATATTTTTTATGTTATTTTCTATGATGTAAAAACTAATAGCATACTTGGGATTCCACTCAGTTGTTTTCATTGACTCTTGCTCATGTTTTGAACTGCATTCTTTTGTATTTTGTAGTTTCTGGGTTGATTCCTTTAAGTGTTTTTTAACCGATCACCCTAAGGTGCTATCAATTCAAGACATTTTAAATTATTTGATGGCTGTACGTATATTATACCATGTATGTAGTATACGCCTGAATCATACATCTATATGAGGATAGTCAATGTTAAATTTCTCAGTGAATGATTTTTTTCATATGGAGTCAAGGGTTATGTATTTTAGCTTGTCTTTGGATTAATTTTTTATTTTTATTTTAAACGGAGCTTTCTACTACTATAAAGACTAGTAGAAATATAGTAGAATACTTTTATATCCTTTCTAAGGGGGGCGGTCAGCAAATTTTGGCTCGCATCTGGACTGTAGCTAAATACAACCTGCCAAGAGTGGTTTTAACATTTTAAAGAGTAGTTTGAAAACAAGCAAACAAAAAGCAAAGAAAAATACCTTACGATGACCATACATGACCTACAATATCTGAAATATTTACTATCTGGCCTTTTCTGAAAAAAAAAAATCCCTGACTCTTGATTGTAAACCCAAGAGTCATTAATATAAAAACTAAACAACTTGACCTAATTAAAACTTCAAATTTCTGTTTGATAAATTACAATAGATTCAAAGTTTAAAAAGTTACAAAATGGGAGCAAATATTGATAAATTAAGATTTAATAATAGATGAACATAGTTCTTTTCAAGGGAATATAAATGTCTTCTGCAAGTCAATGAAATAATAGTCCTTTTAGAATGCAATTGGATAATATACATAACATTTAAGATGCATATATGCTTTGAGCTAGCAGTTGAATTTCTAGTAATATTTGACAAGTGGTGAGGTTATGTTTCTAAAGATGTTCACTGTTGAATTGTTTATAACAGTGAAAAACTTCAAAAAATATTTTAGGAATAATTCACTAAATTATCATACATCCCATCCATGTCATAATCCCGTCTAAAATTTAATGAATATTTACTATAAACCTGAGACACAAATGATTTACATGTATTAATTCATTCAGTGCTCATGGACCGCCAGTTTGAAAGGTTCAATTACATTCTCTAATATGTAGGAATGAAAACAGTCTCAATGAGGTTAAATAACTTGCCATAACTCACACAGGTAATGAGTGGTTAGCAAGTATTCTAATTTGAACATTCTGATTTCAGAGTTCATACTCTTAATCACTTTGCTATACTGGTACTCCATGTAATGCTATTTCATTATTAAAAGAAAAATATAAACCTGTATATAACATGCAAAAACCTTTAGATTTATTTTAATGAGATAAAAATAATCACAGGGCACTATATATATATGTTAAAAACTACACCTCATGGATATATATATATATATATATATCAATGAGCAATGTATATAAACAGAACAATGTATACCAGGATATTGACAAAAATTACCTCTTGAGGAGAGTGTGGGCAGTTAACAGTAGGTGGTAGTAGCAGAGAGGGAAAAAGCTCGAATTTAACGTACTTATGTGTAAAAATCACTATTGCTTGAAGTTGTCCAATGAGAATATGTTAATAGAATTATTGGTTAATAAAAAGAAATAACTTAATGTGGATTTCATTGTAACAAAATCTTATTTACCTTTATACTAACATTTTAGTAAGAGCCTTTGAACTTAATAGAGTGATGAGTGCTTAAATACAAAATTAATACATCAGTGACTTTTTATGCAGTTCAGTATGGTAAATGGAGGATATGGATGATGGTCCACTTGGCTTAGAATTAACAACCTCCTTAAAACTTCAGTGAAATGCTTGAATCTAATGAAAATTCCCATCTCTGTTTTATTACAGTGGTATCACACCATTGGCATGCTAAAGAATTTGTCAGGCTTAACTATGCTCCTTTGTCTTTTGCAAGGAAAAAAGAAATCTTTGTGGGAGGCAAAGACTGTAGATACTGTCATGCTACCAATTTAAAAACAGAGCTGAATTTCTCAGATTTTTATCACTCTAGTATCACATATCCATAGCAAAATATCTGGTGGAATACTGTACAAAATTTCTGACATTCAGCAAAACATTTAGAATTGTGCTAATTAACCATTTTTTGTGACAATGCAGTTAGATTTTGTATGGTTATTCAAATAATTTGGGGAAATAGCTAAAAATAACATTTATAGATATAGGTATAAAGCAGTGCACAAACCATGGATAATATCCCACTGTACTTGTGTTTCAGAGTTTTTAAAGAAGTTTTCTGACCAGTCATACTTGTAGAAGATGAAAAAGGAAAAATATAACTTATTTAAAATAACCATCTATTAAGGTGAAAGAAGTAACAATATATTTTTAAAAGATTAATACTCTATTTACTGTTTAAAATATGGTTATTTTAATTATATTTAAGCAATATACATTGTTTTATGAACAATTGAATTATTTCTACGTGCAAGTCATTATTCTGCGCCCTGAGTAAAAGAAAAGATACTATGTCCTTCCATTAGAAACTGTTATCCTAAAGAAAGTAGAAGTTAAACATGTAAATAAATAAATGATCACACTCTGGAGGTAAAATAGCCTAGGAAAACATTCTTTTGGAGAAAGCAAACAACTCAGCATGGAAGGTTCAGCAAAATTTTGAGAAGTCATAAATTTAGATAGACTTTAAATAATTTTGGAAACTCTGTTCATGAGGGAGGTATATGAAAAAGGAATATCATGAGTGAAGTCACAGAGAACTAATAGAATATAATATATTTAAGAAACAGTGGATATTATTGTAGTGTATGAATATGTGTTTGTGTGGGTGTATGGTATGTAATATTAGGTAGGGAGTGGTGTATTAGGTAGTGGAAGGTGTATTACAAGAATATGAGGAATAAAATACAGATTGAGTAAAATTGCGCTTGTTCTTTTATGCCATGCTAAGAAAAGAATTTATATTGTAAAAAATAGTGAAGTGTTTCAACCATAGATTTTACAATAATGAATATGGGATTTAGAAGGAACACTGATGACAGAAAAGACAGCAGATTGATGAAGACATTTCCTTTGTTAAGAAGACGAGTTTGAGGCCTACTACAAAAATCAAAGCAAGATTTTAAAAGAGCATATACATTCAGAGTTATATGTGAGATAGAATTAATAGGGCCTGGTGCCCTAAAATTCCATATAAAAAATAATTGCAGATTATTATGATGAGAAACTCTAGGGACTTAGTAAATACAAGGGGAGGAAATTAAATGACTGCCCATGAATTCATTTATTTCAGGACAGAATTACAAGTGACAGAAAGTATAAACCCATGTCAATTCTTTCATTTGTTTATAGTTAATACACTTAATTCTCCAGAGCAGTTTTAAGTTTGCAGAAAATATAGAGTTCCAATATACTCCCTGTTGACTTAAAACAAATAGACTGCCAGCAAAATGGGTTTATTCAGGATCAGCAGAGAATTATGATTTAGTGTCTGCAACCATGGTGAGCCATGTGTAAGTCCCTCCTTGGCAAGTGAAGAACTCTTTATAGAGGGGAAAAAGAAGTTGGGAGGGCTATAGTAAACAATGAGTTCATGGTTTTACATTGGCTGAGTCCTTGCCAGGAAAGTTGAGGAGTCTCTTCTTTTTGTTGGGCTTTGCTATTGTTGCATGGTGTGAGAACCCCCCTTCTGGTCTCCCAACTCTATTTAATTAAGATTTTTATTCATTAATTTTTTATATTTTCCCCTTTTGATCAAGATCTTTCTCCAAAAGTATCACTGATCAAGAGTCAGGTTTTCTGTTTTCAGTGACTTTTTGTCCCTCAATGCCAGGAGGAACCTCTCCTGGGTATATTGTCTCATGTCAGAGGAAAAGTGGACAGATTGAAAACCAACTGAGGTCACATGTGAGTAACAAAAAGAAATAGGAGGGAAAACTGTCAGGAATTTTTAAAATAAAGTTCATATGCTATCAAGATCAAGACATTGGAGATCATCTTAAGTGTTATGCCATCATCAGAAGTTTGGCAACAAACTTCCAAAAGGCCTGGTCTGGATATCCTGGAAAAGCTGTCTCATTAGATGTCCTATGCTTCAATTCTGGGAAAACATTACTTTCAGGACAACAGATGCCATGCATGTCCAGCCAGCATTTGGTGCTTTCTTTACATATGTCACGTGGATCCAAGAATCTATTCCTTGGAGTTTGTCCAGTGAGATTGAAGAGAGTATTTCTTTTCTAATAGACAAAATTTCAAGGTTGCAAAGTATGATGCTCAAGGTCTTTGTCTCCTGAGAGCACACTGTGAAAGATTGCTCTACCAAAACATGGTTATTTTTAATAGAAGAAATTAGGCTTTTGCAATATTGGAGTATCTCTTTTTTATCAGTTTTATGTCAAAAGAAGCAGGAGATAATTGCATTGGGTGTCATAACTATCTCAAAGAGTGAAAGTGTATGAGTTCTAAAAGGGGTGGATAATATAAGAGTTAAAAGAACCAATGACAATGCTTTTGGCCAAGGTATTTGGAGAGCCCTTAAAATTTTGCCAATTAAGTCTTTATATTTTTACTGAAGTATAATTGATTTACAATATTATATTAGTTTCAGGTGTACAGCACAGTGATTTTACAAATTATACTCCATTATAAGTTATTACAAGATAATGTCTGTAATTCCCTCTGTGATACAACATATCCTTGTTGCTTATCTATCTTATACATAGTAGTTTGTATCTCTTAATCCCATACCCCTAATTTTCCCCTCCCCCTTCTCACTCCCCTTTGGTAACCACTAGTTTGTTTTCTATATCTCTGAGTCTGTTCCTGTTTTGCATATACATTCATTTGTATTATTATTTAGATTATACATGTAAGTGATATCATACAGTATTTGTGTTTCTCTGCCTGATTTATTTCACTAAGCATGATATCCTCAAGGTCCACCCTCAGTGCTGCAAATGGCAATATTTCATTCATTTTTATGGCTGACTAATAGTCCTTTTAATATATATACCACATCTTCTTTATCCATTCATCTGTTGATGGACACTTGGGTTGCTTCCATGTCTTGGTTATTGTAAAGTGTTGTTATGAACACTGGGGTGCATGTATCTTTTCAAATTAGTGTTTTCATTTTTTATGGATATATACTCAGGAGTGGAATTGTTGGATCATATGGTAGTTCTAATTTTAGTTTTTTGAGGAACCTCCATATGTTCTCCACAGTGGCTGAATCAAGTTACATCCCCATTAACAGTGTACAAGGGTTCACTTTTCTCCATGTCCTCGCCAACATTTGTTATTGTTATTTGTAGACTTTTTAATGATAGCCATACTGACAAGCGTGAGGTGATATCTCATTATTGTTTTGATTTGCATTTCTCTAATACTTAGTGATGTTGAGCATCTTTTCATGTGCCTGTTAGCCATCTGCGTGTCTTCTTTGGAAAAATGTCTGTTTAGGTCTTCTGCCCATTTTTTGAGTGGGTTGTTTGTTTTTTTGATATTGAGTTTAAGAGCTGTTTATGTGTTTTGGATATTAATCCCTTGTCAGTTGCATCATATGCAAAAATTTTGTCCCCGTCCATAGGTTTCTTTTCATGTTGTCAATGATTCCTTTGCTGTGCAAAAACTTTTAAGTTTAATTAGGTCCCATGTGCTTATATTTGCTTTTATTTCTTTTGCCTAACAAGACAAATCAAAACCAAAATATTGCTACAGTTTATATCAAAGGGTGTTCTGCCTGTGTTCTCTTCAAAGAGTTTTATAGTTTCAGGCCTTACATTTAGGTTTTTAATCCATCTTGAGTGTATTTTTTATATGGTGTGAGGAAATGTTCTAATCTCATTGTTTTGCATATAGCTGTTCAGTTTTCCTAGCACCACTTATTGAAAAGACTGCTTTTTCTCCAGTGTGTGTTCTTGACTCTTTTGTTGTAGAGTAATTGACTAGACATGTGTGGGTTTATTTCTGAGCTCTCTATACTGTTCCATTGAACTATGTGCCTGTTTTTGTGCCAGTACTATGCTGTTTTGATTACTGCAGCTTTGTAGTGTAGTCTGAAGTGTGGGAGGGAGATATTTCCAGCTTTGTTCTATTTTTCTCAGCTTGCTTTGGCAATTTGGAATGCTCTGTGATTCCATGTGAATTTTAGGATAATTTGTTCTAGTTCTCTGAAAAATGTCATGAGTATTTTGATAGGGATTGCATTAAATCTGTAGATTGTTTGGAGTATTATGGCCATTTTAACAATATTATCTTTTCCAGTCCAAGAGCCTGGGTTATCTTTCCATTCATTGTATCACCTTCAATTTCCTTCATGAATGTTTTATAGTTCAGAGTATGTCTTTCACCTCTTTGGTTAAGTTTATTCCTAGGTATTTTATTTTTTTTGAAGCAAATTTTAAATGGGTTTGTTTTTTATTTTCTATTCTGATATTTCATTATAAGTGTACAGAAACAAAACAGATTTCTGTATACTAATATTGTATCCTGCGACTTTGCTGAATTCACTTATTAGTTCTAATACTTTTGGGGTAGAGTTGTAAGGGTTTTCTATGTAAAGTGTTGTGTCATCTGCAAATAGTGCCAGGTTTACATCTTCCCTTCCAATTTGGATGTCTTTTATTTATCTTTCTTGTCTGATTGCTGTGGCTAGATCTTCCAATACTATTCTAAATAGAAGTGGCAATAGTGGGCATCCTTGTCTTGTTTCTCAATTTAGCAGGAAGGCTTTCAGCTTTTCAGCATCGAGTATGATGTTAGCTGTTGGTTTGCCATAAATGGCCTTTATTATATTGAGTTATTATCCCTCTATACTCGCTTTGATGAGAGTTTTTATCATAAATGGATGTTGAATTATGTCAAATACTTTTTCTGCATCAGGAGATGATCATGTGATTTTTATACTTCCTTTCATTAATGTGGTGTATTGCATTGACTGATTTGCAATTACTGAATCAACCTTGTGTCCCTGGGATAAATCCAGCTTGATCATGTGGTATGATACTTTTTATATTTTGTTGGATTCAGTTTGCTAATATTTTGTTGAGGATTTTTGCATCTATATTCATTAAAGATATTGGCTTTAATTTGCTTTTTTGAATTATTCTTGTCTGGTTTTGTTATCAGGGTAATGGTTGCCTTGTAGAATGAATTTGGGAATGTTCCCTCCTCTTCAATTTTTTAGAATAGTTTGAGAAGCATAGGTATTAGTTTTTCTTTATATGTTTGGTTAGAATTCCCCTGTGAAGCCATCCTATCCTGGATGTTTGTTTGCTTGGAATTTTTTTCTAAAAAATTTGAATTCACTACTAGTGATTGGCCCACTCAAATTGACTGTTTCTCCTTGATTCAGTCTTGGCAGGTTGAATGATTCTAGAATTTTTTTTCCATTTCTTCTCTGCTGTGAAATTAGTTGTCATATAAATTTTCATAGTATTCACTGATGATTTTTTGTACCTCTGTGGCATCTGTTGTTATTTCTCTTCTTTTATTTTGTTTATTTGGTTCTCTCTCTTTTCTTCATAGCCTAACTAAAGGTTTATCAATTTTGTTTATCATTTCAAAAAAACTGCTCTTGGTTTCATTGATTTTTTTCCATTGTGTTTTTTATTCTATTTTATTTACTTCCTCTCTGGTCTTTATTATTTCTTTCCTTCTTCTGAATTTTGGCTTTGTTTCTTTTCTTTTCTAATACCTTAAATTGGTAGGTTACATTGTTTATTTGAGATTTTTCTTGTTCCTTGAGGAAGGCCTGTATCACTATAAACTTGCCTCTTAGAACTGCTTTTGCTGCATCCCAGAGATTTTGGAGTGCTTTATTTCCATTTTCTTTTGTCTCAAGGTGTTTTCTGATTTCCTCTTTGATTTCTTCGTTGACTTGTTGGATTTTTAATAGCATATTGTTTAGTTTCCATGTGTTCTTTTCCCGTTTTTCTTACTGTAGTTGACTTCTAGTTTCATACATTTGTGGTCGAAAAATGTTGATATAATTTCTCTCCTCTTAAATTGTTTGAGTCTTGTTTTGTGGTCTAATATGTGATGTATGCTCAGGACGTTCCAAGTGCATTTGAAAAGAATGTGTGTTCTGCTGTTTTTGTATGTAATGTCCTGGAGATATCAATTAAATCCAACTGGTCTGTTTTGTCATTAAAGACCAGTGTTGCCTTATTGATTTTCTGTGTGGATGAAATGTCCATTGATGTCAGTGGGGTGTTCAACTCCCCTACTATTATTGTATTATTGTCAATTTCTCCCTTTATGTCTGTTAGTATTTGCTTCATATATTTAGCTGCTCCTGTAAAGGGTGCATATATGTTAATGAATCTAATATCTTCTTCTTGTATAGAACCCTTTCTCATTCATTATATAATGCCCTCCTTTGTCTTTTTTTATAGCCTTTGCTTTAAAGTTTATTTTGTGTGATATGTGTATTGCTAATCTGCTTTCTTGTCATTTCTGTTTGCAGGAAATATCTTTTTCCATCCCTTCATGTTTAGTCTATATGTGTCTTTAGCCCTGAAGTGGGTCTCTTGTAGGCAGCCTATTGAGGATATTTTTAAATCCAATCAGCCATTCTGTATCTTTTGATTGGAATATTTAGTCCATTGATATTTAAAGTAATTATTGATAGGTATGTATTTATGTCCATTTTATTACTTGTTTTCTGGTTGTTTCTTTAGTTTTTCTCTGCTCATTTTTTCTTCTTGTTTCTACCCTTGTGGTTTGATCATTTTCTTTGGTAGTATGCTTGTGTTCCTTTCTTTTTGTTTTTGTGTATCCATTGTCAGTTTTTTATTTGTCCTTACCATGGAGTTCATATATGTTAACCTTTAATTATATCTACCTGTTTTAAATTGATATTTATTTAAGTTCATACTCATTCTAAACATCTACATTTTTTACTCCCCTTGCCCACATTTTGTGTTTTTGATGTCATATTTTACATCTTTGTGCTTATACTTTTACTGTTTATTATAATTTATTTGCTTTTATAATTTTTTGTCTTTTATTCTATGTATTGGCTTATTTAATTGGTTGATTCTCAATCCTTACTATATATTTGCCTTTCCTATTGGGATTTTTCCTTTCCTATATATTCTTACTTCTTTTCAATTTAAAGGACACCCTTCAATGTTTCTTTTAAGGCAGGTTTAATTTTTGGGGTTTTTTTTTGTTGTTTTCATTTGGGTTTTTTGTTGTTGTTGTTGTTTTTTAAGTAAGAAGTAGATTTATTTAGAGAGATACACATTTCATAGACAGAATGTGGTCCATCTCAAAAGGCAAGGATGGCCTTGGGAGAAACACACTCCACAGACAGTGTGGATGGACCATCTCAGAAGGCGAGAGGCCCCAAAATATGGCGTGGTTAGTTTTTATGGGTTGGGTAATTAGGCTAATAGGGTAATGAGTGGGAGGATTATTCCAACTATTTCAGGGAAAGGGTGGGAATTTCCAGGAATTGGGCCACCACCCACTTTTTGGTCTTTTATGGTTGGCCTTGGAATTGTCATGGTGCTGGTGGGTGTGTCATTTAGTATTGATGAACTCTTAGTTTTTGCTTGTCTGAGTTATTTATCTCCCCTTCTATTTTAAATTATAATCTTTCTGGGTAGAGTATTCTAGGTTGCAAGTTTTTCCCTTTCAGCACTTTGAATATATCATGCAACTCCCTTCTGGCCTGCAAAATTTCTGCAGAGAAATCAGCTGATAGCCTTGTGGGGATTCCCTTGTATTTGATTCTTTGTTTTTCTCTTACTGCCTTTATAATTCTCTTTTTATCTTTAAATTTTGACGTTTTAATTATGATACGTCTTGGTGTGGTTGTCTTTGAATTCATCTTATTTGGGACTTTTTGCTCCCTGTACCTGGATATCTGTTTTCTTCTTCAGGTTTGGGAAGTTTTCAGTCATAATTTCCTCAAATACTTTTTTGATTCCCTTTTCTCTCTTTTCCTTCTGGAACTCCTATAAGGTGAATCTTGGAATGCTTAAGGTTATCCTAGAGAATTCTTAAATTGCTTTCTTTTTTTAAGTTTGTTTTTATTTATGATGTTCTCATTGGGTGATTTCCATTATTCTATCTTCCAGATCACTTATGCATTCTTTTGTATCACTTAGTCTGCTACTCCTTTATTCTTCTTTTAAAATTTTAGCTATTGAATTATTCATTTCTGATTGGGTTTCTTTATATTTTCTAGTTCCTTGTTGACATGTTCACTATTTAGATAAATTCTTTTTCTTAATTAAGGTAACATTTTATTACCAATATTTTGAATATTTACCTGGTAAATTGCTTATTTCTGTTTAAATTTTTTCAGGGTTTTATTCTTGCTCTCTAAATTGAGAGTAGTTCCTCTGCCTTTTCATTTTGCTTAACTTTCTCTTCCTCTATAAATTTAGGTTAAACAGGTACCTATTGAAGTCTTCAAGTGGGGTTCTTATGTGGGAGTGTCTCTATACAGTCTGCATATTCCTAATGACTTTGTAGGGAGAGCTGGATTTGATGTGGACACAATTCACTCATTACCTTGGTGCGCTGGTAGCTATCAACTTGGTAAGGAGTAAGCCTGGAGTTGGAGGGGCTAGAGCCTGCACCAGGTGTGAGGTGGGATTTTCTCTCTGTTCAGTGGCCATCACTGTCCTCTCAGGGGCATGTTCTGTTCCCATATTGTTAGAGGAGAAACCCTGAGGGTCATGCTGGAACTTGCTCTTTTTCCTTTAGGTTTGTATTTTTTCCTCTCCCCACACCAGGACCTTTGCCCCAGAGGAGGGGAGTGCTGAACAACTGGGGCCCGTGTGCAGACAAAAGTCCAATGTGCTCCCTGTTTAGGTACCCATATCTATGCTCAAACACAGCCTCTTGTGAAGGTCCCCTTTTTCTCTCACAGCTGATCACTGCCCACTGCTTCCAATGCCCCTGCCCTGTTGTGGAACCACTCCTCAGGGCTGGCACAGCTGGTGTGATCTCTCTACATGTACCAAGGGGTGATCTGTGGCAGAGTGGCTGCTGTCAGAGATCTGGGAGTCTTCTCAGGTGCTTCATGAGTAAGCACCAACAGTGGACACCACTGCACCATCCAGGATCTGCCCTGGGACTGGGCTGCCTCCTCAGATGGAGCCTGAGCCTGAGGAGCTGAGGGAGAGAGACAGGATGGTGCCAGAGGTGGAGCCTGAGACAAAGAAGCTGAGGAAGAAGAGCCTGAGCCTTTGGGAGCCATCCTATCTTTCTTTAATCATTTGTTTGCTTCAGTTAATTTTAAAATTTTATTTTGCAGAGAGGCAACTTTAAGCCCCCAATAACATTTGGAAGCCTCAAAGTACTAATTGAAATAGGCTTACCACTCAGTTCTGGAAATTTTAGAGCTATAGTGATCCAATTCCGTTTTAAGAAAATTAAGTTTGGTGATTTCAAAAATTTCCCATAATGGCCATTGATATTCTAAATTACCTATGGGCAGGTCTATCCATTTAGTTAGAAATGTGCGTGAGGAAAGACCATGGTCTTGAAACATAAAAATGGCTTGAGTCCCTATGGGAGAGTGCCCTCAAAATGTTTAGATAACTGGGATCCCATTTCTCAGAGGTTTTTCTCTAGAGTAAAATAATCATATTCAAACAGCTTGAACAGCATATAGCTCAAACAGCTCACTTCAAATAGCTCATAACTCAAATACCCTGCAGGCGTAATACCAGTCATTTCTAAGGGAATAGCTTGGTCCTGGAGGAGCCAGGCTGAAGGCTTCTCAGCCACTTTGCATAGAACAGCTCCTCTTCCAAAGGAATGGGCTGATGGCTGAACTGGCAGTTTCAGTGAATCAACTCCTGTTCTTGAAAGAATGGGTAAAAGGCTTTTCAGCCAGTTTCAGTTGAAACAATCTGATCTCAAAATTAAACTTAAGTGCCAAACAAGTACTTGCACACAGAACAAAGCCCTAACTAGAAAGGTGAAACCTTAAAATAGATGCTGAATAAAGCCTGGATAGCTTCAAATGCAAAAGGGGAGACTCAGATCCAGGATAAAGATATACCTTCAAACTCCAGGGTTAGTGAGAAAAGCAATGTGCAACAATGGGTTCAATTGTGGGTATTGCATCTGTTTGCTCATCAGCGCTTGAGCAGTCAAAGGTCTTCTCTGGTCCCTGAACCAGCCACCAAAATGTTGACCTAAAACAAACTGCTAGTTATTTCTCTAGCAAAAATGGATTTATTTTTGATCAGCTGAGAATTGCAATTTGGGGTCTACAACAATGGTGAGCCACGTGTGAGTCCCTGCATGACAAGGGAAGGATAACTCTTTTATAGAGGGGAAAAGGAAGTTTGGAGTGCTATAGTAAATAAAGAGTCCATGGCTTTTCATTGGCTGAGTTGTTGCCAAAAAAGAGGAGTCTTTCTTTTTCTTTTTGGGTTCTACTCTTTTCACAGGGAGTGAGTGTTGCCTTTTCTGGTCTCCTGACTGTATTTAACTGAAGTTACTGTTTATTAATTTTTTTTTACACCTCTCATTTCCCCCACAATCACGCCTATTATTATTAACATTTTTCATTAGCATGATTAAAATTAATGAGCTAATAATTGGTAACTAAAGTCCATAGATTATATTAGGATTTACTCTTTGTGTTGTACATTCTATAAGTATAAAAAAATATATAGTGAGATATAAGCACCAATACAGTATCATACAGAATATTTTCACTACCCTAAAAAATCTATTTTAAATTATTCATCCCCCTCTCACCCTACCTTCAACCTCAGGCAACCACTGATCTTATTACTACTCCATAATTTTGCCTTTTCCAGAATGTCATATAGTTGGAGTCACACAGTATGTAGCCTTTTCGAATTGCCTTCTTTCACTAGCAATAAGCATTAAGGTTCTGCCATATCTTTTCATGGCTTGATAGCTCATTTCTTTTTAGCACTGAGTAATATCCAATTGCCTAGACATATCACTCTGTGTTTATCCATACACCTATTGAAAGACATATTGGTTGCTTCCAAGTTTTGACAATTACGAGTAAAGCTGCTATAAACATTTGTGTACAGGTTTTTGTGTGGATGCAAGTTTTCAACTCATTTGGGTAAATACCAAGTAGTACAATTGCTGGATCAAATGGTATGAGTATATTTAGCTTTGTAAAAAAAAAAAACAAAAAACTGCCAAAATGTCTTCTGAAGTGGTTGTACTATTTTGTATTCCCACCAGTAGTGAATGAGTGTCCTTGTTGCTCCACATTCTAGCCAGTATTTGGTATTGTCAGTGTTTTGGATTTTAGCCATTCCAGTGGGTTTGTAGTGGTATCTAATTGTTATTTTAATTTGAAATTACTTGATGTACTATGATGATGAATATCTTTAGATATGCTATTTTCCACCCATATATCTTATTTGCTGAGGGGTCTGTTTAGATCTTTTGCCCATTTCTAAATGAGTTGGTTTTTTTTTCTTATTGTTAAGTTTTAAGACTCTTTTTTGATATATTTTGGGTACCACTCCTTTATCATATATGTGTTTTGCAAATATTTTCTCCTACTCTGTGTCCTGTCTTTTTATTCTCCTAACAGTGTCCTTCACAGGGCAGAAGTTTTTAATTTAAATAAAGTTCAAATTACCCTTTTTTTCAATAGAGCATCCTTTGGGTGTTGTATCTAAAACATGACCACCAATCCAAGGTCACCTAGATTTTCTCCTGCTATATTCTAGAAATTTTAAAGTTTTGAGTTTTACAGTTAATTCTCTGATCCATTTTGAGTTAATTTTTGTGAAAGGTATAAGATGTGTGTGTAGATTCATTATTTGTAATTCAAATATTTCCAAAATTGTTGTTATAAAATCAGGATGATGTTATAAGGGTGAAATTGGCAGATATTACAAAGTGATAAAGTCATCCAAATGAAATTTTAAAATAATGTTTAAACTAAAATCAAACAGACAAATAAATAACAAGAAAAGGAAAAGTCTGACACTTGAGGAAGGGAATGTGATATTCATGAATGATGAAGAAAAGTACAACTACCCAGTTCCTACTATGTTTCCATCTTTTCAGGCAAGATGAATTAGTTTCAGATCAGAAAATATGCAATCAATATTAGGTAGTGGAAAACTGTATCCAATGGTATGTCAGAAGAATATAAGAGAGCACATGGTTACTCTAGATGTATTCAAGATTCCTGATCCAAATTAATTACAGAAGAAAGTTCTGAATGAGTTTCATAATTATATCACCAAATCTGCCAACAAATTTTTAGTCATTGTTAAGAATATGAAAGGGGTTAGAAGGCTGAATATGGAAAAACATGGTCCTTATTTTTCATGAAAAGGAAAGAGCATTTTGGTGACATGTCTCTTGATTTTAGTAAAATTATAAAATCAATCATTAAATAAGTTATCAACTATAAAATGAGATGAATGAGCACTAATTAATACAGCCACTTGTTTTTTGACTAGATTACTAAACAAATATGTCAGGGAAATATAGCAATAGACATAATATGTCTGTATTTCATCAGAGTCTCAATGTGTCCTCCTGGAAAAGATGGAAATATCTGGGATAACTGATAATAATGTTAGGATTTCTAACTCACAGGGACAGTGCTAATTTCTGAGTCCCTATCAACCTAGAGTGCATTCACTAATATCATGCCACAGACATCTCTCCTATTAATAATATATAGCAGCTACCAGGGAGAATATTGATGGCATTCAGTTGTAAGTTGCATATAACATTAGAGTGAGAAGAAGACTTAGTATGTTAAAACAAGAAATATATTTTCATAGACTAGAACATTAGTTGAATCTAACCAAGTAAAATTTATTAGATACATGTAAAGTCCTACAGTTATGTCAATAATTTTTATTTATACACAACATGTTTGAAAAACCTGATTATATTTACCTAAAAATAAGAGTCTGTTGGTGGGGTGCACATTTTGCTGACTTCACATATTTGAGGGATTCCATGACTACCAGCAGAGATAAAATGCCTAGTGGCATAAACAGTGCCCCCCATCAAAGAAGAAATATTAATCAGTTAGGGCTATGCAGAATTGGAATGGGCTTCTTTGAATGGCTGTGTGTTCAATAAAGTTGAAGTATTAAAGAACAAGCTAGAAAACCATGTATTATTGTATTGGGAGGAAATTCAGTCATTCAATGGAGGATTCAATTGGATAATCATTAAGGTCCCTTCTGACCGAAATTGACTTGACAGTATTTTTTAAAGTATGCAATTTTTTGTTGGAAAATCAACTCAAAGTACTTTGAAATGCATATTCATAGTACATAAAATCTTCCCCACTTTGTTCTCAAAACTGGCTTCTTACAATCTCCATAGTTGCCTATTAACCACACACTAGTATAGTCAGGCAAAATCAGTTCCCTGATGTTCTCTGATAGAGTAAAAATACTTTATTAATAGTGGAATATTCTCTTTTCATTGTTTGTCACGGTACTGTTGTACAGTACAATGGTTAATTGCCTGGCTATTTCATTTTGCATTAGCCTGGACACTGCTGTTTAATAAGACAATGGCTTACATTTTAACAATTACAGTCCTATTCATTGAGATGGAGACATGTTTGCATGCTGACAATAAATGAGGGACAAACAGGAGTTTGTTTAAAGGCTGAACTGGAAACAGAAACAGTAAGTGTAAAGTCAATAATTAGAATCATTACTTCTGTGCCACTGAGGATTTATTTTCATTGGCAATAGCTGTTAGACCTAGTTGATGATTCTTGGAAAAATAATTTTCTATTTTCTGAGACAGATGTTGTCATAATTTACCCTGGCAATCTCTTAATCCTCTAGCGACCATAAGATTAATATCCATTAGTGAACAATCATGCTTAGGTTGATATCAACTGAATAGAATATTTAACTGATGGCTGGTGTCCTATCTGTGAGTGTTAGCACATTATAAAGCTATAAACACTTTTTAAAGCAGTGTATTATGCTTGTGTCCATTTCTCCCCTTTCCCAAATTTGTAAAATATTCTTTGCTGTTCTGATAATCACGTATGATGGCTAAGGATAAAAAAATTTAAATTAAGGCTACCAAATTTTATTACAATTTATAGATTACAATAATCACAATAATATATCTGGCGATCAGTGCATTTTCAACAGTTCCACTAAACTAACTTTTACAGATGCTGAAAAGCGTTGTACAAGGGCTGTCAGAATTTATCTCATTTGTTTCTAATTCACCTAAGTGCCTTCACTTTTTCTTTTCCCTCTGGAATTGCCATAATCGTCATTCAGTTCCTTCACTCAACAAAAAAATACATTGAGAACTCTAACAAAAAAAATACATTGAGAACTCTAACAAAAATTCTTTAGGGTAGATCAAATTTCTTTTCTCTTTGATGGTGTTCTTGTTCACACTACTTGCTTGGATTTTGACTTCTTGTATCTTAGTCTAATTGATAAGACCTGATATAATTCACTTTGGCACATGACCCAACTCTAACTCTGAACTATGACAATTTCAGGTTTTATTTTCCCACCCATTTATATTAATTTTCTATTGTTGCTGAAACAAATTACCACAAACTTGGTGAATTAAAACAATGCAAATATCTGATCATTCTGTACCTCAAAATTCTGACATGAGTCTCACTGGGCTAAAATCACGTTTTCGGCAAGGCTGCATTCCTTTCTGGAGGCTCTAGGGGCAAACCCATTTTCTTTTCTTTTCCAGCTGCTAGAGGCTGTCTGCATTCCTTGGCTTATGGGTGTCTTCCTCCATCCTCAAAGCCAGCAACCATAGGTTGAGGTCTTGTCACATCAAATCACTTTGAACTACCCTTCTGATTCCCTCTTCTACTTTTAAGGACCCTCCTGCTTTGGGCCCATCCAGATAAGCTAATATAATCCTATTTTAAGGTCGAATGATTAGCAACATTAATTCCATCTTCAGCCTTAATTCCCCTTTACTATGTAACCTAACAAATTCGCAGGTACTGGGGATTAGGACATGGGCATATTTGGGGGCCATTATCCTGCCTGCCACAGTTAAAATAAATATCTGAATTTTCACTTCTGATCAAGATTGAACTGGACTTACCTTTCCACCTGAAACAATTAAAAATTCAGACAAAATACATGAAACAGTGCTTTTCAGGTCATCAAGTAGAACAGAACAGTAATTTCTAAAAAAAGAATAAGCAGACAATGTGAGCCCTGCAGTTGTCCCAACTTACTGCCTAGAACGAGCTTAAAGGTTTCAGTGCAGGGATCAGGAACCCATACAAAGCCTGGCAATCTCTTTGAGTTGAGGAGATAGAGCTGCAAGTCTGGGAAGACTAACACAGCTAAAGTTCACAGGACAGAATAACAGAGTGCTGCACAGACAAGTAGATCCCAAGATAAGAAGATGGTCTCCCTCAACCTTCCTGCTGAGTACTATTGGTTTTTTTTTAACCTATGTATGTATATTTATTTATTTATTTATTTATTTTCTTAATACTCATCCATTTTATACACACCACTGTATACATGTCAATCCCAATCTCCCAATTCATCACACCACAACCCCCACCCCTTGGTGTTCATATGTTTTTTCTCTACTTCCATGTCTCAGTTTCTGCTCTGCAAACCAGTTCATCTGTACCATTTTCTAGGTTCCACATACATGCATTAATATACGATATTTGTTTTTCTCTTTCTGACTTACTTCACTATGTGTGACAGTCTCTAGGTCCATCAACTTCTCTACAAATGGCCCAATTTCATTCCTTTTCATGGCTGAGTAATATTCCACTGTATATATGTACCACATCTTCTTTATCCATTCATCTGTCGATGGGCATTTACGTTGTTTCCATGACCTGGCTATTGTAAATAGTGCTGCAATGAACATTGGGGGTGCATGTGTGTTTTTGAATTATGGTTTTCTCTGGGTATATGCCCAGTAGTGGCATTGCTGGGTCATAGGGTAATTCTATTTTTAGTTTTTTAAGGAACCTCCATAGTGTTCTCCATAGTGGCTGTATCAATTTACATTCTCACCAACAGTGCAAGAGGGTTCCTCTTTCTCCACACCCTCTCCAGCATTTGTTGTTTGTAGATTTATTGATGATGCCCATTCTAACTGGTGTGAGGTGATACCTCATTGTAGTTTTGATTTGCATTTTTCTAATAATTAGTGATGTTGAGCAGCATTTCATGTGCTTCTTGGCCATCTGTATGTCTTCTTTGGAGAAATGGCTATTTAGGTCTTCTGCCCATTTTTGGATTGAGTTGTTTGCTTTTTTAGTATTGAGCTGCATGAGCTGTTTATATATTTTGGAGATTAATCCTTTGTCTGTTGATTCATTTGCAAATATTTTCTCCCATTCTGAGGGTTGTTTTTTCGTCTTGTTTGCAGTTTCCTTTGGTTTGAAAAAGCTTTTAAGTTTCATGAGGTTCCCTTTGTTTATTTTTGTTTTTTATTCCATTACTCTACAAGGTGGATCAAAAAAGATCTTACTGTGATTTATGTCAAAGAGTAGTTTTCCTATGTTTTCCTCTAAGAGTTTTATAGTATCCAGTCTTACCTTTGGGTCTCTAATCCATTTTGAGTTTATTTTTGTGTATGGTGTTAGGGAGTGTTCTAATTTCATTCTTTTACATGTAGCTGTCCAGTTTTCCCAGCACCACTTATTGAAGAGGCTGTCTTTTCTCCATTGTATATCTTTGCCTCCTTTGTCATAGATTAGTTGACCATAGGTGCGTGGGTTTATCTCTGGGCTTTCTATCCTGTTCCATTGATCTATATTTCTGTTTTTGTGCCAGTACAATATTGTCTTGATTACTGTAGTTTTGTAGTATACAAAGCTCTGAAGTCAGGGGGTCTGATACCTCTAGCTCTGTTTTTTTTTTTCCTTTCCCTCAAGACTGCTTTGGCTATTCGGGGTCTTTTGTGTCTCCATACAAATTTTAGGATTTTTTGTTCTGGTTCTGTAAAAAATGCCATTGGTAATTTGATAGAGATTGCATTGAATCTGTAGATTGCTTTGGGTAGTATAGTCATTTTCACAATATTGATTCTTCCAATCCAAGAACATGGTATATCTCTCCATCTGTTGGTATCATCTTTAATTTCTTTCATCAGTGTCTTATAGTTTTCCACATACAGGTCTTTTGTCTCCCTAGGTAGGTTTATTTCTAGGTATTTTATTCTTTTTGTTGCAATGGTAAATGGGAGTATTTCCTTAATTTCTCTTTCAGAGTTTTCATCATTAGTATATAGGAATGCAAGAGATTTCTGTGCATTAATTTTGTATCCTGAAACTTTACCAAATTCATTGATTAGCTCTAGTAGTTTTCTGGTAGCATCTTTAGGATTTTCTATGCGTAGTATCATGTCATCTACAAACAGTGACAGTTTTACTTCTTCTTTTCCATTTTGGATTCCTTTTATTTCTTTTTCTTCTCTGATTTCCATGGCTAGGACTTCCAAAACTATGTTGAATAATAGTGGTGAGAGTGGACATCCTTGTCTTGTTCCTGATCTTAGAGGAAATGCTTTCAGTTTTTCACCATTGAGAATGATGTTTGCTGTGGGCTTGTCGTATATGGCCTTTATTATGTTGAAGTCGTTTCCCTCTATGCCCACTTTCTGGAGAGTTCTTATCATAAATGGGTATTGAATTTTGTGGAAAGCTTTTTCTGCATCTATTGAGGTGATCACATGGTTTATGTTCTTCAATTTGTTAATATGGTGTATCACACTGATTGATTTGCATATATTGAAGAATCCTTGCATCTCTGGGATAAATCCCACTTGTTCATGGTGTATGATCCTTTTAATGTGCTGTTGGATTCTGTTTGCTAGTATTTTGTTGAGTATTTTTGCATATTTATTCATCAGTGATATTGGTCTGTAATTTTCTTTTTTTGTAGTATCTTTGTTTATATCTATACAAGCCTACCTCAAGAAACAAGAAAAATCTCAATAAACAATCTAACCTTACACCTAAAGGAACTAGAGAAGAAGAACAAACAATACCCAAAGTTAGCAGAAGGAAAGAAATCATAAAGATCGGAGCATAAATAAATGAAATAGAAACAAAGAAAACAAGATCAATAAAACTAAAAGCTGGTTCTTTGAGAAGATAAACAAAATTGATAAACCATTAAGCAGACTCATCAAGAAAAAGAGAGGACTCAAATCAGTAAAATTAGCAATGAAATAGGAGAAGTTACAACAGACACCGCAGAAATACAAAGCATCCTAAGAGCCTACTACAAGCAACTCTCTGCCAATAAAATGGACAACCTCGATAAAATGAACAAATTCTTAGAAAGCTATAACCTTCCAAGACTGAACTAGGAAGAAATCGAAAATATGAACAGACCAATCACAAGTAATGAAATTGAAACTGTGATTAAAAATCTTCCAACAAACAAAAGTCCAGGACCAGATGGCTTCACAGGTGAATTCTATCAAACATTTAGAGAAGAGCTAACACCCATCCTTCTCAAACTCTTCCAGAAAATTGCAGAAGAAGGAAAACTCCCAAACTCATTCTATGAGGCCACCATCACCCTGATACCAAAACCAGACAAAGATGCTGAGTACTATTTTAGTGCATGTATATGAGGAAACTACCTGAGGCCAAATCAATAAGCAACCAAAAAGAGCCAGGGGAACAATACTGTTAACTCAGCTTTGGGAATAGTTCTTGTTCCCACAAGCCATAGTTGGAAAACTAATAAGAATACTCAGGGGGGTATTGTCTAAGGAGGGAGGCAAAATTGATCCTAGATAAAGGCTGCTGTGCTCCCATCTAATAAACTTAAAGTCACATCCCCAAAGGAGAAAGTATTTCCAAGTAACATAATTGTGTCCAAGAAGAAAGCTAAGCTATATTTATTGAACACAGTGATATCCAGTGCTCAACAGTGACACAAAATCACTATGTCAGGCATCGAATAAAAAGTTACAGTGCATGAAAAGAAGTGGGAAAATATAGCACCAAAAAGAGAAAAATAGCTGACTAGAATCAGTTTCAGCAAGGATGGAAATTATAGAATTAATATACAAGGACATTAAAATAATTAGTATTGACTCTATTCCATATGTTCAAGAAGGTAGGGAAAAGATTGGGCATGCTTAGTAGATGCAGGAAATATATAGAAACACCCAAATAAAACTTCAAGAGATGAAAAATGCAACATATGAATTAAAAAATTATTATATGGGACTATGCAGTTTAGACACTACAAAAAAGATTAGTGAACTTGAAGATACAGCAACTGAAACTATCAAAAATGAAAAAGTAAGGCATTACACTTTCTGATTTTAAACTATATTATAAAACTATAGTAATCAAAACAGTGTGGTAGGGCTTCCCTGGTGGTGCAGTGGTTGAGAGTCCACCTGCAGATGCAGGGGACACGGGTTCGTGCCCCAGTCCGGGAAGATCCCACATGCCGCAGAGTGGCTAGGCCCGTGAGCCATGGCCGCTGAGCCTGTGTGTCTGGAGCCTGTGCTCTGCAACGGGAGAGGCCACAACAGTGAGAGGCCCGCGTAGCACACAAAAAAAAACCCAAACAAACAGTGTGGTACTAGCATAAAAACAGACATATAAATCAGTGGAACAGAATTGAGAGCCCAGAAATGAACCCAGGCCTATATGGTTAACTGTTTGCCATGGGAGACAAGAACGCTCAATGCAGAAAAGACAGTCTCCTCAATAAATGGTGCTGGGAAAGGTGGATATTCACATGTAAAAGATTGAAAGTAGACCCCTACCTTTCACCATAAACAAAATGGATTGAAGACTTAAATGTAAGACCTGAAATCATAGAACTAGAAGAAAACAGAAGACAGTTCCTTGAAATGGGTCTTGGCAATGATGTTTTGGATGTGACACCCAAAACACAAGCAACAAAAGCAAATCTAAACAAGTAGGACAACATCAAACTAAAATGCTTCTGCAGAGTAAAAGAATCCATCAACAAAGTAAAAGGCAACCTATGGAATAGGGTAAAATATTTGCAAATCATGTATTTGCTAAGAGGTTAATATCCAAAATATGTAAACGACTTATACAACTCAATAGCAATAATAATAATAATCCAATTTTTAAAATGGGCAAAGGACCTGAATAGACATTTTTCCAAAGAAGATATTCAGATGTCCAACAGGTATATGAAAAGGTGCTCAACATTACTAATCATTAGGGAAATGCAAATCAGAACCACAGTGAGACATTTCTTCACACCCATTAGAATGGCTATTATCTAAAAGGAGATAATAAATGATGACAAGGTTGTGTAGAAAAGAAAACCCTTGTGCACTGTTGGTGGGGATGTAAGTTCGTGCAGCCACTATGGAAAACAGTATGGAGGGCCCTCAAAAAATTAAAAATAGAGCTACCATATGGTCCAGCAATTCTACTTCTGGGTATATACCATATGAAACAAAATCAGTAGGACACAGAGATACCAGCACCCCAATATTTATTGCAGCATTATTTACAATAGCCAAGACAGAGGAACAACTTAAGTGCCCATCAACAGATGAATATAAAGAAAATGTGGTATATGTATTCAATGGAATACTATTCATCCATAAGAAGGAGGAATTCCTGCCATTTGCAACAACACAGATGGACTTTGAGGGTAGTTTGCTAAGTGAAATAAGTCAGACAGAAAAAGGGTTGGGAGTTTGATTAGCAAGGAGAATATGTAAAATTGTCTTTAGAGATCTTGCAGAAACTTGCCAGGAAAAAATTACTTGGTAGGTTTTCTGGAGAGTGTCAAAGGCTCACTTGAAGTCTGTGCTCTTTTTAGAGAAATGTTGAAACACCATATTTTGTATAGCTATGCATACTAGTTTCCTATAGCTACCATAACAAATTACCACAATTGTAAGTGATTTAAAACATTACAAATATATCATCTCACAGTTCTGGAGGTTAGAAGTTCAAAATGGGTCACACTTGGCTAAAATTAATGTTTTGGTAGAGCTGCATTCCTTTCTGGGGGCTTCATGGGATTGTATTAGATTCCTAAGGATGCCATAACAAATTACCAAAAATTTAGTGGCTTAAAAAAGCAAAAATTTACCCTTTTATATTCCGGAAGCCAGAGCTCCAAAATCAAGGTGTCAGAAAGTGCCACCCTCACTTTGGAGGCTCTAGGTGAGAATCCTTCCTTGCCTCTTCCAGCTTCTGGTAGCTTCACATGTTCTTTGGCTTGTGGCTATATCACTTCAATCTTTGCCTTCATCTTTAATTGCTTTCTCCTCTTCACTGTCTTCCATTCTTCTGTCTGTCTCAAATCTCCCTGTTTCTGTATCTTATAAGAACATTTGTCATTGGATTTGGGGCCCACTCAGGTAATCCAGGACAATCTTATCTCAAGATTTGTAGTTTAATTACATCTGAAAAATTATATTTTCCAAATAAGGTAACATTCAGTTTACACAGTGTACAGGGATTTTACATAGACATATTTTTTGAGGGGGGCCACCATTCATCCCATTACAGACCCAATCTGTTTTCTTGTATTTTTCAGCTTCTGGATGCTGTCTGCATTCTTTGTCTTATGGCTCTTTTCCATATTCAAAGTAAGAAATGGCTAGTTGAGTATTCCTTACATTATATCACTCTGACTCTGAATAAGAACCCTTTATATTGCCCCCCACCCCACCCCAATAATCCAGCATAACATTCCCCTCTCAAGGTTAGTTGCTTAGCAACCTTAATTACCTAATCCAAGTTCAAGAGAATAGGGGGTGGACATTTTGAGGGAATAATTAGTCTGCCTACCACACTATAGAAAGCGAGGATACCCTTTGTTCATCAGAGACACATATTTTCCCATATTTTTCATAAGTCTGTTCCATGTCCATAATAACAAAATCAGGCATATCTAATTTCCAGTTGAGTTATTAGCCAATCTAATTCTAAAATGTCTGTACAATGTTGATGTTATTCTCTCTGCAAGAAAGCACAGATTGCTTATAAATTTAATCACATTTAGATTTCATCATATATAACTTTGTGCTCAACTTTGCTAATATTTACTCATGTGCAGAGTTTTTCATTCTTGGAAATGAAGATAAGTCAAAGGATATTGACTGGATTATATTGATTTAATTACATTATTCTTACTATAGTCAAATACAAGTTTTTAAAATAAAAACTTAGAAGTCGTATTGGGGGTTTTAACTATGAAAGTTCTTGCAAAAAAGTCAAGTGTTGTTTTGTCTTGGGCTGTGGAAATGGAAATGTGCTGAGTTTTTTGTTTCTTTGTTTTATTTTTGTTTTCATGCTCTCATTAAAGATGACCTTATGTTATTCAAGCAAATGTAATTATTACTGGTGTTACTGTTGATTTTTCATAGCATTCTAGTACATACCATTACATACCATTTTTTTTCTTCCAGTTTTATTGAGATATAGTTGACATACAGCACTGTATAAGTTTAGGGTATACAGCACTGTATAAGTTTAGGGTATACAGCACAATGATTTGACTTAACATACATTATGAAATGATGACCACAATATGTTTAGTGAACATTCATCATCTCATATAGATACAAAATTAAAGAAATAGAAAAAAAATTTTTCCATGTGATGTGAACTCTTCGGATTTACTCTTTTAAGCATTTTCATACATAGCATACAGCAGTGCTTAGTGTATTCATCACGTTGTAAATTACATCCCTACTATTTATTTATCTTATAACTGGGAGTTTGTATCTTTTGACTACCTTCATCCATTTCCCCCTCCCCCCACTTCTGGAAACCACAAATCTCATCTCTTTTTCAATGAGCTTGTTTGTTTGTTTTTGAAGTATCCATTAGTGACCTTTTAAGGTAGAATTTGCACAACTTCTGGACTAGTCTTACTTTAGTAAATAGGGAGGTTAGATCATTTAATAGCATTTTATACTCTTATTATAGAATAATGGGACATATTCAAAGTTTATCCAATGAAATATTTTTTCTTAAGTCATTTCCTGCTTTTTATTAATCCAAAGTATAAAGTTCACTAATGTTAGTAGTTTGACAATAATCTAAAAAAGGTATGTAAAAATCAGATATCCCTATAATCAATTACACTGAAAGCATGACAATAAAAATAGATATAAGATGTAGGTTTCATCAATAAAGGTGCATTCCCTGGTTCAGTGATATCACTCCAAAGTGCTGGGCACCAAATGAGTTATAAATCTGAGAAAAAATTAAATCACAGTTGAGTGTATGTTACTAAAACACAAAGTACATAGAGGATGAAATCATAAAATAACTATAAAGTTAGAACCATTCTGTAATCTGTTCAATAAATATATATTGAGCATGTTATGTGTGATAGGTATAATAGATCAAATGATCAAATGAATCTAATGCAGTTTGGTAAATGCCACTATAGGAGACATGCAGGGTGCTAGGAGTACACATATGAGGAGCTCTCATTCCTAGAACATGAAAACACTGTAGAAGATATAATCCTCCATTTTTTTCTCTCAGATAACATAAAGTTAAGGAAATTATATATCTAGTAGCACGCCAACACAACAATAAGAAATCAAATACTATAAAAGATTTGGAATATAAATGCTAAAGAGAATTAGAAAAAAGTAAAGGTCATTGGAGCAGTGAGCTAACAGAGAAGATGGAATTTGAGCAACTGAGGAAAGAGTTGGCCTTCAGTAAGTGGAAGTGTAGTGCAAGAATATTATAGTCAACGAGTACAACATATAATAGAGGAACAGTGACAAAAATGGCAGCTAAGGAGATGGGGAATAAGACAAAGGCACAGTAAGGACTGGAACAAGAATTTTGTGGAAGGGGGTAGTAAGTGATAAGCTTGATTTAAAAAAAAAAGTGGGCCAAGATTGTGAAGTATTGGAGATTTTTGATTTGTTTAGGTCATTTATAATGAGCTCTTGTGTCAGCCATGAAAGTGCAGCTCTAAGATCTCATGTAATAGACAGAAGACCCCAGGAGCACCCACAGGTGGCTACCAATAAATGACTGAAAGTCACAGTGATACTAAGGCAGATCCATTCCTATGAGATGTAGGACTAGTCTCACAAGGCAACTTTGGTCCCAGGATACCATATTAGCCTGATGTAAATTTTCCTAAAACTGTGCTGCAGTCTGAGACTCTTCCTCGCTAATTCTTTCCTTCACAGAGCCCAGACTTGCAGTGTAGAATAACAGCTCTTTCCCTCTTCTCCAGCTTCCTGTCCTACCTTTTTTCCCCCCTCACAGGACTTTCTGGCAATAAAATTTCTTGCCCTTCTGACAGCACAACTCTTATTAATTCTTAAGCTGGAAAATGCAATAATGAAAATGAGGTTTTATTAGAACTATAATTGTAATGCTATAAACAGGGAAGTAAAAAACAAAGCCCTGGAAATTGGGAGGGTATGGATTTATTTAATAGCTATGTGATGATGACGTGAAATTCAGATTTGGCAGCACATATGGGAAGAAAATGATAGAACAGGTTTGATGGAGAATTGCACAGTAGATCAATGTTTGCTCTGGTGAAAAGAAGAATACATATATCCAATAAAGGATTTCCTTCCAAAATATATAACGAACTTCTTCAAATCAATTTAATAAAAGACTGATAATCTGACTTGAACAGGTTCTTCCATATAGATGATTCCAAATCTCCAATAAACATATTAACATGTAGTCAGCATCAATTAGTCATCAGAGGAATGTTAATTAAAATCAGATTGAGAAACTATTAAATGATCATAATAATGGTTAAAATTTTAAAAGCAGATAGTACCAAGTTTTGGTTAGGATGTAAAACAAGCTGATTTCCTACATACTCCTGGTAGGAGAATAAACTGTTAGATTCACTTTGGAAAAGCATTTGGCAATAGCTAATATAGTTGACTAATATGTAAACTCAATAGCCCAGGACTTCCCTTTCTTTCCTAGTGTGTTCATTCTCATTGCTGTGCAATTTCCATTCTTTGACTGTACTAAAGCTTATGTATTCATTCTACTGTATGTATATAAATGTATATAAAGTTTAAAACCAAGGAGAACTAATTCGTGATGCTTAAGGTCAAGATAGTGGTCATTCTTGGGTGACTGTGCTTCAGTGCTGCTGAAAATATTATACTTCTTGGCCTGAATGATGGTTATCCATATATTCACTTTGAGAAAGTTCATCTAACTGTACACTTATGATTTATGCATCAATAAAATATTGTACATTATATATTGTATTTAAATATTAAGAGAAATTTTAAAATAACAAAAATATGGTCTTTCCAGATTAAAATGTTCATATTATTCTATTGATCTTACTATATATGCTTTTACTGTTAGAGTTGGATTTGTTGAATGTTCATTATTTTCTAGATTTATCAATTTAAATAGGATTTGACTTTCCCATTAGACAGTAAAACCTTGAGCACTAGACTATTTCTAATCTTCATATCCACTCATGGATCTCTCCTTAAACAAAAGATACAGTGCTGCTAAAACCTTAGGTCATTGCTCTTGTATCTCCATTTCTTGTGTGAAGGATACACACACACACACACACACACACACATTTGTGTATGTGTGTGCTAGGTTGAAAATGGTATTTATTTTTAACTTCCTGATATTATCTCCTAATTACCTTAAACTTCCATAATTATGTTTTCATTATTAAGACTTTTTTGCATCGTGCTGGTTTTTTAAAATTTTTTTAATTTAATTTTTAAGATCTTTATTAATAGGTGCTTGCAGTTTGACTTTTTTGAAAAAAAACAAGCTGTAAACTTTTATTACAAATTTAAAATGAGGCTCTTGAAAATCTCAAACTTTTGGCTTCCCTGGTGGCGCAGTGGTTGAGAGTCCGCCTGCTGATGCAGAGGACATGGGTTCGTGCCCCGGTCCGGGAGTATCCCACATGCCGCAGAGCGGCTGGGCCCATGAGCCATGGCCGCTGAGCCTGCGCGTCTGGAGCCTGTGCTCTGCAACGGGAGAGGCCACAACAGTGAGAGGCCCACGTACCGAAAAAAAAAAAAAAATCTCAAACTTGACCAGATATTAAACAATTTAAAAACCTTTAAAAGTGTATTGAGAAAAACAAGGCTTAAAAAAAATTGTTTTTCATTACCAAAAAGAGACGTTTTTAGGTAAAAATAATAAAAACCCCATGCTGCATAGATAACGCAGATAGTTCTGGTTATCTGGTCAACAGGCAAAAAGCAAGCACTTAAGGTCTTCAGCTCCAATCTTTTGTTCATTTCTTATTCATATTCATTTCTTCTTGTTGGATGACTAAACCGGATGATGGTAGAGATGATAAGTGGGCATTTACTCAGCCCTGCCCTGCTCAGCCTCGTAGCAGATGAATTCTCAGCTGGTGGATAGGCTGCTTTTGTCTCTTTGCCATCTCGTGGTTTAGGGTTTTCTGGGCATCTGTGTCCGTAATTGAAGTTGCGGCGGTACAGACGTTGAGGCGGCTGCTGACCTTGGGTCTCATCTCCTTGATTTGTCTCATCTTCTTCATTGCCGTCCTCTCTGGGCTGTCTTTGGCCAGGAGGGCCCCTGTGGTATCATGGTCTATAACCCCGAAACATATTCTGTCTCACTGGTCTACCTTGTTCCCCTGCACCCTGGTTGTCAGTACCCTCCAACCTGCACAGGAGGGTTGGAATACAGTGGTCGTCGCCCATAGGGTCTCCGCATGTAATAAGGTGGGAACCTTCGCCTGAGGTAGGGCCTGGCCTTCGGGAGCACTCTCCGATCCCTCATCCTTTTCCCCACTCTCACTATTCTGGTAATTCTGCTGGTGGTTGCGTGGAAGACCCCTGCGATGTGGAGAGCGTCTATAATGGTTACGGTCTGGTGCACATGCACCGCCTTGCGCTGGAACTCCACCAGGGCCTGTAACATATCCTGTCTCCGCGTCCTTTTCTCCTTCAACAACATCGAACTCCACAGTCTTTCTGTCTCCTACGCTGCGAAGGTACTTCCTGGGGTTCTTCTTCTTTATGGCAGTCTGGTGTACAAATACATCTTCCTTGGTGTCATTCCTCTTAATGAAACCATATCCGTTTCTTACGTTGAACCGTTTTACTGTTCCCAAAACCTTCGTTGCGTTGACCTTTTTGTCGCCGCCGGCAGGCACCGCCAACGTGAGGCCGCCGGGGCCACCGCTCCCTGCACCGCTGCCCGTCAGACCCGGCTCGGGGTCTGCAGCGCTGAGGGCGGGGGCGGCGGGCGGCTGCTGGGTCTCGCTGCTCATGGCTGCGGTGATGGTGACTGGGGCCGGCGGCTGGCAGCTGCGGCTCCTCCGGGGCTGGGATGGTCACAAGGCCAGCTGCGGCGGTGGGGCTGCTCAGCGCCTCGCTGGGGTCCTGCTCTTCAAATTTAAATGAAACAGTTGTCACTACATTGTCATGCAAGGATTCGCGATTTGCCCTAATGAACCATTTTCACATCTTTCCCAGTAAGGTTCTAGATATAATTTAGATTCTGCCAATGAGATGTACCAGAAAGAGACTTAGAAAGCAGAAGAGTGAAAGAAGTCGTTTGTCCTTATTACAGGAGGCAACAAGTGTTGATATTGGGTTCACCAGACATGACTAATTGTCACAGTCAGCCAGAGTCCTTCCCTCCCTGTAAGTCACATATGTTAGAGCTGCAGGGAAAGTGTGACATTTTCACTTGTTTCCTACATTGTCTTTACCAAAATTGCCGTAGTGAATCTGAAAGCTGCTGGTGCTCCACAACTGATTTCCAAGCCTTGCAATGCTTTTAAGCACTTAATAATACTTTGTATTAAATCCCTTTTCAGAAGAAATACCTAGAATGATTTTTATATCCCACATCATGTTGATATAGTCTCAATATTATAATGTTTGAGGAAATAACTACTTTTAACAAACATAACTAATCCAATTACATTTTCTTAGGTGAATTCTTCAATTCAGCAAGTACATGTGCTTTTATTGTTTTTTAAAGTTCTTTTTTACCCTTGCATCAACTTATGTTAGGGCACATATCAATTACCAACAATTATTCATTGGCCACCTACAGGCATGCCTCTGAGATACTATGAGTTTGGTTCCAGATCACTACAATAAAGCAAATATTGCAATAAAGTGAGTCAAACAAATTTTTGGCTCCCAATGCATATAAAAGTTATGCTTACACTATACTATAGTCTATAAAATATGTAATAGCATTATGTGTAAAAAAAAACAATGTACATACCTTAATTAAAAAATAATGCTGGGGGAGGGATAAATTAGGAGTTTGGGATTAAAATATACACACTACTATATATAAAATAGATAACCAACAAAGACCTACTGTATAGCACAGGGAACTCTGCTCAGTATTCTTTAATAATCTATAAGGGAAAAGAATCTGAAAAAGATTAGATATAGGTATATGTATAACTGAATCACTTTGCTATACACTTGAAACTAACACAACATTGTAAATCAACTATACTTCAATAAAAAAATAATAATGACGTTGGAAAACTGGTGCCGACAGACTTGCTTGATGCAGGGTTGCCACAAACCTTCATTAAGTAAAAAACACTGTCTATGAAGAGTGATAAAGCAAAGTGCATTAAAACAAGGTATGCCTGTACTATCTTCTGAACACTGTGCTATGTCCTGGTGTTATAAGAATGTTGTATAACATGCTTTATGCTTACAATTTTATATTAGAAATTGTAATCCTTGGTCTTTGGCAACCAAGGCCAAAAGTGTCTTTTGTAATAAAGACACTTGGATTAAGTAAAAGATTGTCTTATTTTATCCCACACCATAATCTGTCATAAGACTTGATTGCACTATAAACTTTACCGTTTACTTAATAAACATAATGTCCTTCTATGTACACAAATCTACATTTGTTTACAGAGTTACAAAGATGAATACAATATGGTCCATTTCCCAATGTGCTCACAATCTAGTAGTGAGGGCAGGCATAGTTATGACAAATTATAATGAGTTTAGGTTATGATGAACTCAACATAGAAGTAAAAAAAATACTACAATAGCATAAGCAAAGGGTTTTATTCTGCATCAAGGGTTGAATAAACCTTGCCATATGAATAGAAATGTTGTCTGTCCCTAATTTGAATTCGATCAAGGCTGAAGAGGAAGAAGGACATTTTGGACAAACAGAACAGCTAGAAAATGATATAAATGCATCAAAATAAACTATTAGGTAATCAAAAATATTTCATGATATTGGTGTATACATTGCATGCTATCAGGATGAGTTTGAATTTTATTCTCTAAGCAATCAAGAGCCAACAGAAGAGAGCTAGCAGTGGAGAACATGATCAAAGTTGGATTTAGAGAGAATTTCAGTGGTACTGGGAATTCTGGAATAGAGGGGAGAATAATAGGTGTCCTGAAAATACCAATGTCCTTCTTTTGCTTTGTCTTTAATGCCTATTTTGCAAAGGTGACTTGCCTCATCGGCATAACTGCTGTAGTGTAACTGCCTGATATTAAGCTTTTTGATTGTAACGTAAGTGTCTGATATTAAGCTTTTGATTGCCGAGGCATCCATTTCAAAGACATCCATCTTGAATAAACATTGCCAGCTGTATGACACAGCTCAGCTAAGTAAAAAACCAGGCTGCTCCACACATGAGGTTTCCCTTTTAGAAAACCCTGAGTAACCTAGGTTTACTGAGGGTGACCTTGCTTTTTCCTTCCTGTGCTCTAATTCCCACTCTTATGCTTTAAATTCTCTAATAAAGAGTGAACCTGTGAGGGCTTAGGCACCCCTCTTTTGGCCCGTATAAGGGCAGAGCCCCAGGTTGGCGCTCTCTCTCTCTCTTTCTTTCTCTGCTCATGACTTTGCTGTGTAGCCCTTGGGTGTGCCACGTACCCTCCAGGACCTGTGAGTAATAGATCTTTTTTTTTCCCGCCAAGTTCCTTGATGGATTTTTGCTGATGTGCATCTTGCAGTCATAATAAGAACCACAAGGGCCTGTCCAGCCACAACACTGGCTTTGGTTGGGAAAGTATCTGTGGGCCCAGGTGAGTACATTAGAAATTCCTAGCCAATAGTATCACTATTGGTAGGCTGAGAGTGACACAAAACAACTGGCTTATAACAAAAATGAGGTACTTAACAACTGAAGTTCCTCAGACAAGGGTCCAAAGCCAGTCTTTCAAAAATAATATTTTTTGAATTGTGCTATGTATAATGAGAAATATTAATGTATGACTTTATGAGCTCATACATGGTTAGTTACCTTAATTTATTATAGTTTCAGTTTTTTGTTTTTTTCAAAAAAGCAAGCCCATAATTTGTATAATTGGTCTAAATTCTATCCATTGTACACTTTGTCTAATGATACCATTGATCAATTTACTCTTTTTGAATAAATTCGTCCTATTATTGAATCCCCAATAAGCAGTAAGAACTGAGAAATCTTTCAACCTGAAGTGGAGCATTAGAGGTAGGGTCTCAAACCTAAAGTAGTTTATGACAGACCATTTTAAATTTAAGAAAAGCAATGTAAAAGTGTATACACTATCATCTAGTCCAGTAAAAGCTAGCTCATTACCTACATTTCACCAATTTTTCAAGGACAAATATAACTTCTCTGATTTTTTTTCCTCATTATTCTTTCTTTTGCTCTCTCTTTTGTCATTGAACACATTTTTGCTGGAGCCCAAGGGACAAAAAGTGCATTTTAAAGTCAAATATATAAGCTGTAATTAGGCTCAGGACCTGATTTTTTTAGTGAAAAAATTGAGGTCACATTATAGTTCAGATTTGTCCTTATGGATAAAGATGTTAAGATCACATCTTATTAAGTCTTGTGCTTCTTTTGGTCACATTCAAGAAACAAACAAACAAAAAATTCAATTATTTAATCATTATATCTTTTTCTTAGTGGAGTAATGGAATCATCATATTATTTCTCTGTTTTTATTATTCATCTTCCTGTGCTTTATTATTACTGATAGAATGATAAGGTTAAAAATAATGCCTTTTGTTCAATACTTCTGAGTGTCTTTGAATGCCATACTTTTGAACCAAACTAAACATTATTCTTAACATTTATTATATTTCAAAACCAGGAAAGATACTCATAGGGAAATATTTAAAGAGTTCTACTTTCTCAAATTCCCCTTGGATTGACTAGTGAATAAAAAACCATGTTCTTAACTCACTGGGTTTTAATTCACCATCGGAGTTATCTCCAGAGAACTGGATTTCTACATCTAGGGAGACCCTTCTTGCTTGTCATTCTTAACTGAGAGCAGCAGCCCAAGTAACACAACAGTACAAAGACCATCAGTAAAACTGTCACATCAAAATGAATTAAAGTAAATGGATTTGCTAGCTATCAGTGTGTCTGTCAGGACATTACCAATCTTGACTCTCACATATCATATGTATGAACTGTTTATCATGGTTGATTTTTCCTGCTGCAGTGTGTACACTAACAATTACAGCAATTGCCTACACAATGTAAAATCAGCTGGCATAAAGCTATAATAAAAATTGTGTGATACTACTGCAAGTATGAGCATACAGATTAATTGAACAAAACAGCAATTATAGAAGGACAAAGAGAAGTTAGTTATTTAGGATATGACAAATAGAGCATATCAAATTGGAATGAAGAAGAGTTACTATTCAGTCAAGTATCTTAGGATAAATAGTGATTTAGGAAACACATATATAATTTCTATAACTACATCTATATGTTTTTTACTTCAATAGATACTATATGGACTAAAGCAGTGGTTTAAAGCCAGGAGATACATGTCAGAATAATTTTTTCAGCTCTTTCAAAATATACATCACAGCTGGTTCACTTGAAAAAAATGGGACAAACTAAACTATCAAAACTAGAAGATGTTATTTATTGGTACATCAAATCAAAAGACTATTAATGGAAGAGATATAAGGATAATATCTAATTTTATTGACATGAAAACATCATAATATAATATTGAGAAAATTGACCAGGATACAGAATTGCATGCATAGTATGCCAGGGGTGGGGAGTAAAAGAGAGAGAAGGATTGGAGAAAATACACCACAAAACAATAATGATTATCCCTGGATATTGGAATTAAAATAGATTTTTCCTATTTTATTTACTCTGTTACCTTTGCTTATCTGTATTTTCAAATTTTTCTTCCCTTAGCACATATTACTTTTACATTAATAATATTATCAAAGTTAGAAAAAAGACTGAGTTATATATATTATATATAATAAGTATATATAAATAATGCATTATATATTATATATAATTTATAATTTCTGTATTATATATTATAGTTTATATTCTGTATTATACATGATAATTTCTATATTGCATCATATAACTGATATCTTATAATTTCTGTATTGTATGTAATATATATAATTTCTATAACCAGTTCTATTTCACCTAACGTAATTATTATTATTATTATTATTTTTTTACTTTAACATTCATTTAATCAAACTAAAGGAAACACATATATTAAGAGAGTTTCACTAAGAGTAGTAGAGTAGGTAGGCTCACAGTTTCTCTCTAACGTCAATAGCTCTTTGTCTTCACAGAAATGATGGGCAGGGCGGGGGGTGGTGTCGATGGATCCTAAACCAGGAGGACAGGTTGCCACGTTAACAGCCCAAATGAATTCTCGAGGAGTTTGCGGGGCTTCAAAATTTGTCCTCTTCATATGCTCATGTAAACAATCTCAAGTATTAGGAGCTACAGTTCAACAAAGCCTCTGACAGAATTGGTTACCAGAGATGGGCAAGCCTGGTTGGTCCCACAGAAGGAGCTGGCATCTGGACCAAGCTGGTCGTCCCTGACCCCAGGAAAGAGCTGCTCAGTTCTCTGAGCTTCTTTGCAGGGGCAAACGCCCCCCTCGGTGGAGGTACAGGAAGTTACAGGCCACATATATGGGGAAAACCACGTCTTGGTTTTCCAGGTTCATTATCTCTAGCCCTTTATTCTGTCTCAGGGAAAGCATCTGGTATTCTGTGTCCTTCCTGAAAACGGCTCTCCCATCCCTGTCCAAGGAGAACAGGCGCAGGTGGAACACGACCTTTCTCTGCCCGAGTAGGCTGACCCCGAGGCTGCGGGACTTTTTCCGTGCACTGCACCGGAAAATGATGCGCTGGTTGGCGTAGCACAGCACCAGGTCCCAGCTGAATTTGAAGCCTTCCCACCGCCAGCTGCACAGCTCGTCCCTGTGGAGCTGGCTGCCGCACCGCATGCTTCTCCCCTGGGGGTCGGACACGTAGACGCCCACGGGCCGGACAGTTCTGGTCTGCTCAGCCCGGAGGGGTGCAAGCCAATGCTCACTGTACAAGGGACACAACCAAGAGGGAGGGATCAGCGCATCCTGGTGGATGACGTGTGCTGACATCGGGTCGCACATTATGTAGGCAAGCCGCAGCTGCTGGAACACTGGCACGAAGGCTCTGCCCTGCTCGGTCTCCAGGAAAGGGGTGCCCTCTGAATCCCTCCTGGACCTGGCAAACCATGAGTCAGTGTCAGGCAATAGGGCACTGCGCGGGCCCTTCCATGTCGGCTGCAGCTGCAAGAACATCCACATTTTCAGCATGGTGTACACGTTCATCTCCACCCCCATCACAAAGAGCCGTGAAGAGGCAACGACCTCTTTCATGAGATCCAGGCTGACTTCTCGCAATAGCCCCTCACTACACAGGGTCATCATGTTGTCCAGCAGCCACTGAAGACACCTGGTCCTGATGGTCTGGAGTCCGTAGCTTTCAGCAGAGTGGTAGTAGCTGCACACGGTCTGGGCACTGACAGTCTCCTTCATGACCTGCCCGCACCGCTGAATCAGCTCGTCCAGCTGCAGCATGCTGGCTGTGGCCAGGATGGCGATGACTCGACTGGGTGGGATGAGGATGGAGCCTCGGTACAGGGAACCTAAAGCCTCGTGCAGTGCCTCGCGATCAATGTGCTCGTCAGGCATCTCTAATTCTATAGTATCCATGTTTGTCTCCCGCCAAGCGCCACTGAACATGCTAGCAAAGAACCCTGACTGGCACAAGTAGACCCTATGCAAGTTCCACTCCTCCCCCAGTGCGCAGATCCGCACGTCGCTCTCTTCTCCTCTCAGGAAGAGTGCCTCATAAATGGACCCTGAATGATCTTTAGCACGTTTCCAGCAGGGCTCTTTTGTGAGCGGCCCCCCTGGGCCTGTCTTCCGCTTGCGGCTCCTCTGACGGGCGGCGGGTCTGGCCTTTTCACTCTCGTTCCCTTCCTCTCTCTCTGCCACTACTGCCTCCTTAGCCTCCTCCTCCCCACCAGTGGCACCTGGCTCCTCTGGGGGATGCCCCCACCAGTGCCATGGCATCCGACTGCTTCGTGCTCCCATGGCCTATACCTCAGTTGTGCAGTGGACAAACTTCCTCTCCAGGCGCCGTTGCCATGGGCACGAGCTCAGCCCAGAATGCTGCTGCATACTATGACGTTTGCTCTGAGGGTCTCGCAAGAGGACGCCATGCTAAGCCACACCCACTAGGCCCCACCCGCCAAATAAGGGCACTCCATACCAGGGATTCCACTCTGTTTATCTTTCCCTCCTGGGATGATTGCTCTCAGGCTCCCTTCATAGGATCATGGTGGAACAGAGGCCTTTGTGTGTGAATTTTCCCCATTAATTTCAAGAACACAATTCGTTCTTCCCCATCTAAAACAGTTAGTGATTATTCCTTTATGGAGAATTACATCTTGGTCCCAGCTCTGTCCTCTAGGCACCTTAATTTCCATAATTAACTTCTTATTTATTTATTTATTTATTTGTAATTAATTAATTAATTTTTATTAGTTCCTGCTTTATAACAAAGTGAATCAGTTATACATATACATCTGTTCCCATATCCCTTCCCTCTTGTGTCTCCCTCCCTCCCACCCTCCCTATCCCACCCCTCCAGGTGGTCACAAAGCACCGAGCTGATCTCCCTGTGCTATGTGGCTGCTTCCCATTAGCTATCTACCTTACATTTGGTAGTGTATATATGTCCATGCCTTTCACGTGCTTTGTCACAGCTTACCCTACCCCCTCCCCATATCCTCAAGTCCATTCTCAAGTAGGTCTGTGTTTTTATTCCTGTTTTACCCCTAGGTTCTTCATGACATTTTTTTTCTTAAATTCCATATATATGTGTTAGCATACGGTATGTGTCTTTCTCTTTCTGACTTACTTCACTCTGTATGACAAACTCTAGGTCTATCCACCTCATTACAAATAGCTCAATTTCATTTATTTTTATGGCTGAGTAATATTCCATTGTATATATGTGCCACATCTTCTTTATCCATTCATCCGATGATGGACACTTAGGTTGTTTCCATCTCTGGGCTATTGTAAATAGAGCTGCAATGAACATTTTGGTACATGACTCTTTTTGAATTATGGTTTTCTCAGGGTATATGCCCAGTAGTGGGATTGCTGGGTCATATGGTAGTTCTATTTTTAGTTTTTTAAGGAACCTCCATACTGTTCTCCATAGTGGCTGTACCAATTCACATTCCCACCAGCAGTGCAAGAGTGTTCCCTTTTCTCCACACCCTCTCCAGCATTTATTGTTTCTAGATTTTTTGATGATGGCCATTCTGACTGGTGTGAGATGATATCACATTGTAGTTTTGATTTGCATTTCTCTAATGATTAATGATGTTGAGCATTCTTTCATGTGTTTGTTGGCAGTCTGTATATCTTCTTTGGAGAAATGTCTATTTAGGTCTTCTGCCCATTTTTGGATTTGGTTGTTTGTTTTTTTGCTATTGAGCTGCATGAGCTGCTTATAAATTTTGGAGATTAATCCTTTGTCAGTTGCTTCATTGGCAAATATTTTCTCCCTTTCTGAGGGTTGTCTTTTGGTCTTGTTTATGGTTTCCTTTGCTGTGCAAAAGCTTTGAAGTTTCATTAGGTCCCATTTGTTTATTTTTATTTCCATTTCTCTAGGAGGTGGGTCCAAAAGGATCTTGCTGTGATTTATGTCATAGAGTGTTCTGCCTATGTTTTCCTCTAAGAGTTTGATAGTTTCTGGCCTTACATTTAGGTCTTTAATCCATTTTGAGCTTATTTTTGTGTATGCTGTTAGGGAGTGTTCTAATCTCATACTTTTACATGTACCTGTCCAGTTTTCCCAGCACCACTTACTGAAGAGGCTGTCCTTGCTCCACTGTATATTCCTGCCTCCTTTATCAAAGGTAAGGTGACCATATGTGCGTGGGTTTATCTCTGAGCTTTCTATCCTGTTCCATTGATCTATATTTCTGTTTATGTGCCAGTACCATACTGTCTTGATTACTGTAACTTTGTAGTATAGACTGAAGTCAGGGAACATGATTCCTCCAGCTCCGTTTCTTGTCCTCAAGATTGCTTTTGATATTCGGGGTCTTTTGTTTTTCAAAACAAATTTTGAAATTTTTTGTTCTAGTTCTGTGAAAAATGCCAGTGGTAGTGTGATAGGGATTGCATTGAATCTGTAGATTGCTTTGGGTAGTAGAGTCATTTTCACAATATTGATTCTTCCAGTCCAGGAACATGGTATATCTCTCCAACTATTTGTATCACCTTTAATTTCTTTCATCAGTGTCTTATAATTTTCTGCATACAGGTCTTTTGTCTCCTTAGGTAGGTTTATTCCTAGATATTTTATTCTTTTTGTTGCAATGGTAAATGGGAGTGTTTTCTTGATTTCACTTTCAGATTTTTCATCACTAGTGTACAGGAATGCCAGAGATTTCTGTGCATTAATTTTGTATCCTGCTACTTTACCAAATTCATTGATTAGCTCTAGTAGTTTTCTGGTAGCATCTTTAGGATTCTCTATGTATAGTACCATGTCATCTGCAAACAGTGACAGCTTTACTTCTTCTTTTCCGATTTCAATTCCTTTTATTTCCTTTTCTTCTCTGATTCCTGTGGCTAAAACTTCCAAAACTATGTTTAATAACAGTGGTGAGAGTGGGCAGCCTTGTCTTGTTCCTGATCTTAGTGGAAATGGTTTCAGTTTTTCACCATTGAGAACGATGTTGGCTGTGGGTTTGTCATATATGGCTCTTATTATGTTGAGGAAAGTTCCCTCTATGCCTACTTTCTGCAGGGATTTTATCATAAATGGGTGTTGAATTTTGTTGAAACCTTTCTCTGCATCTATTGAGATGATCATATGGTTTTTCTCCTTCAATTTGTTAATAGGCTGTATCACGTTGATTGATTTGCGTATATTGAAGAATCCTTGCATTCCTGGGATAAACCACACTTGATCATGGTGTATGATCCTTTTAATGTGCTGTTGGATTCTGTTTGCTAGTACTGTGTTGAGGATTTTTGCATCTATGTTCATCAGTGATATTAGCCTGTAGTTTTCTTTCTTTGTGACATCCTTGTCTGGTTTTGGTATCAAGGTGATTGTGGCCTCGTAGAGTGAGTTTGGGAGTGTTCCTCCCTCTGCTATATTTTGGAAGAGTTTGAGAAGGATAGATGTTAGCTCTTCTCTAAATGTTTGATAGAATTCGCCTGTGAAGCCCTCTGGTCCTGGGCTTTTCTTTGTTGGAAGATTTTTAATCACAGTTTCAATTTCAGTGCTTGTGATTGGTCTGTTCATATTTTCTATTTCTTCCTGATTCAGTCTTGGCAGGTTGTGCATTTCTAAGAATTTGTCCATTTCTTCCATGTTGTCCATTTTATTGGCATAGAGTTGCTTGTAGTAATCTCTCATGATCTTTCGTATTTCTGCAGTGTCAGTTGTTACTTCTCCTTTTTCATTTTTAATTCTATTGATTTGAGTCTTCTCCCTTTTTTTCTTGATGAGTCTGGCTAATGGTTTATCAATTTTGTTTATCTTCTCAAAGAACCAGCTTTTAGTTTTATTGATCTTTGCTATCATTTCCTTCATTTCTTTTTCATTTATTTCTGATCTGATCTTTATGATTTCTTTCCATCTGCTAACGTTGGGGTTTTTTTTTTTCTTCTTTCTCTAATTGCTTTAGGTGCAGGGTCAGGTTGTTTACTCGAGATGTTTCCTGTTTCTTAAGGTGGGATTGTATTGCTATAAACTTCCCTCTTAGAACTGCTTTTGCTGCATCCCATAGGTTTCGGGTCCTTGTGTCTTCATTGTCATTTGTTTCTAGGTATTTTTTTATTTCCTCTTTGATTTCTTCAGTGATCACTTCGTTATTGAGTAGTGTATTGTTTAGCCTCTATGTGTTTGTATTTTTTACAGATCTTTTCCTGTAATTGATATGTAGTCTCATAGCATTGTGGTCTGAAAAGATACTTGATACAATTTCAATTTTCTTAAATATATCAAGGCTTGATTTGTGACCCAAGATATGATCTGTCCTGGAGAATGTTCCATGAGCACTTGAGAAAAATGTGTATTCTGTTGTTTTCAGATGGAATGTCCTATAAATATCAATTAGGTACCTCGTGTTTAATGTATCATGTAAAGCTTGTGTTTCCTTATTTATTTTCATTTTGGATGATCTGTCCATTGGTGAAAGTGGAGTGTTGAAGTCCCCTACTATGAGTGTGTTACTGTCCATTTCCCCTTTTATGGCTGTTAGCATTTGCCTTATGTATTGAGGTGCTCCTATGTTGGGTGCATAAATATTTACAATTGTTATATCTTCTTCTTGGCTCGATCCCTTGATCATTATGTAGTGTCCTTCTTTGTCTCTTCTAATAGTCTTTATTTTAAAGTCTATTTTGTCTGATATGAGAATAGCTACTCCAGCTTTCTTTTGATTTCCATTTGCATGGAATATCTTTTTCCACCCCCTTACTTTCAGGTCTGAAGTGGGTGTCTTGTAGACAGCATATATATGGGTCTTGTTTCTGTATCCATTCAGCCAATGTGTCTTTTGGTGGGAGCATTTAGTCCATTTACATTTAAGGTAATTATCAATATGTATTTTCCTATTCCCATTTTCTTAATTGTTTTGGGTTCGTTATTGTAGGTATTTTCCTTCTCTTGTGTTTCTTGCCTAGAGAAGTTCTTTTAGCATTTGTTGTATAGCTGGTTTGGTGGTGCTGAACTCTCGCAGCTTTTGCTTGTCTGTAAAGGTTTTAATTTCTCCATCAAATCTGAATGAGATCCTTGCTGGGTAGAGTAATGTTGGTTTTAGGTTTTTCTCCTTCATCACTTTAAATATGTCCTGCCACTCCCTTCTGGCTTGTAGAGTTTCTGCTGAAAGATCAGCTGTTAACCTGATGGGGATTCCCTTGTTTGTTATTTGTTGTTTTTCCCTTGCTGCTTTTAATATGTTTTCTTTGTGTTTAATTTTTGACATTTTGTTTTGTTTTGTTTTGTTTTTTTGTTTTTTTGTTTTTTTGTTTTGCGGTACGCGGGCCTCTCACCATTGTGGCCTCTCCCGTTGCGGAGCACAGGCTCTGGACGCACAGGCTCAGCGGCCATGGCTCACAGGCCCAGCCACTCCGTGGCATGTGGGATCTTCCCGGACCAGGGCACGAACCTGTGTCCCCTGCACCTGCAGGCGGACTCTCAACCACTGCGCCACCAGGGAAGCCCTGACAGTTTGATTAATATGTGTCTTGGCATATTTCTCCTTGGATTTATTCTGTATGGGACTCTCTGTGCCTCCTGGACTTGATTAACTATTTCCTTTCCCATATTAGGGAAGTTTTCAACTATAAGCTCTTCAAATATTTTCTTAGTCCCTTTCTTTTTCTCTTCTTCTTCTGGAACCCCTATAATTCGAATGTTGGTGTGTTTAATGTTGTCCCATAGGTCTCTGAGACTGTCCTCAGTTCTTTTCATTCTTTTTTCTTTATTCTGCTCTGCAGCAGTTATTTCCACTATTTTATCTTCGACGTCACTTATCCGTTCTTCTGCCTCAGTTATTCTGCTATTGATCCCATCTAGAGTATTTTTAATTCCATTTATTGCATTGCTCATCATTGCTTGATTCATCTTTAGTTCTTCTAGGTCCTTGTTAACTGTTTCTTCCATTTTGTCTATTCTATTTCCAAGATTTTGGATCATCTTTACTATCATTATTCTGAATTCTTTTTCATGTAGACTGCCTATTTCCTCTTCATTTGTTAGGTCTGGTGGGTTTTTATCTTGCTCCTTCTCCTGCTGTGTGTTTTTCTGTCTTCTCATTTTGCTTATGTTACTGTGTTTGGGGTCTCCTTTCTGCAGGCTGCAGGTTCGTAGTTCCCGTTGTTTTTGGTGTCTGTCTCCAGTGGCTAATGTTGTTTCAGTGGGTTGTGTAGGCTTCCTGTTGGAGGGGACTGGTGCCTTTGTTCTGGTGGATGAGGCTCGATGTTTTCTTTGTGGTGGACAGGTCCACGTCTGGTGGTGTGTTTTGGGGTCTCTGTGGCCTAATTATGATTTTAGGCAGCCTCTCTGCTAATGGGTGGCGTTGTGTTCCTGTCTTGCTAGTTGTTTTGCATAGGGTGTCCAGCACTGTAGCTTGCTCGTCGTTGACTGAAGCTGGGTGCTGGTGTTGAGATGGAGATCTCTGGGAGATTTTTGCCGTTTGATATTATGTGGAGCTGTGATTTCTCTTGTGGACCAGTGTCCTGAAGTTGGCTCTCCCACCTCAGAGGCACAGCACTGACTCCTGGCTGCAGCACCAAGAGCCTTTCATCCATCCAGCTCAGAGTAAAAGGGAGAAAAAGTAGAAAGAAAGAATTAGTAGAAGTAGAAAGACAGAAAGAAATAAGGAAAGAAAGAAAGAAAGGAGGGAGGGAGGAAAGAGGGAAGTTAGGAAAAAAAGAAAGAGAAGATAAAGTATGATAACATATAATAGAGTTATGAAAATAAAAAAATAGTTATTAAAAATTTAAAAAAGAAACAAAAAAAAACACAAAAAAATGGACGGATAGAACCCTGGGACAAATGGTGGAAGTAAAGCTATACAGACAAAATCTCACACAGAAGCATACACATACACATTCACAAAAAGAGGAAAAGGGGAAAAAATCATAAATCTTGCTCTCAAAGTCCACCTCCTCAATTTGGGATGATTCATTATAAAAAGAGGAAAAGGAGAGAAAATCATAAATCTTGTTCTCAAAGTCCACCTCCTCAATTTGGGATGATTTGTTGTCTATTTATGTATTCCACAGATGCAGGGTACATCAAGTTGATTGTGGAGCTTTAATCCGCTGCTTCTGAGACTGCTGCGAGAGATTTCCCTTTCTCTTCTTTATTCTCAGAGCTCCTGGGTCTCAGCTTTGGATTTGGCCCCACCTTTGCATGTAGGTCGCCGGAGGGTGTCTGTTCTTCGCTCAGACCGGATGGGGTTAAAGGAGCAGCTGCTTTGGGGACTCTGGCTCACTCAGGCCGGGAGGAGTTAGGGGTACAGAGTGCGGGGCGAGCCTGCAGCGGCAGAGGCCAGCATGACGTTGCACCAGCCCGAGGCGCGCCGTGCACTCTCCCGGGGAATCCATCCCTGGATCCCGGGACCCCAGCAGTGGCGGGCTGCACAGGCTCCTCGGAAAGGGGGTGTGGACAGTGACCTGCGCTCGCACACAGGCCTCTTGTCGGCAGCAGCAGCAGCCCCAGCGTCCCATGCCCGTCTCTGGGGTCCAAGCTTTTAGCCGCGGTTCGCGCCCGTCTCTGGAGCTCCTTTAAGCAACGCTCTTAATCCCCTCTCCTCGCGCGCACCAGGAAACAAAGAGGGAAGAAAAAGTCTCTTGACTCTTCAGCAGGTCCAGACTTTTTCCCAGACTCCCTCCCGGCTAGCCATGGTGCACTAACCCCTTCAGGCTGTGTTCACGCCGCCAACCCCAGTCCTCTCCCTGCGCTCCGACCGAAACCCGAAACCCGAGCCTCAGTTCCCAGCCCCGCCTGCCCCGGCGGCCGAGCAGACAAGCCTCTCGGGCTGGTGAGTGCCCGTCGGCACCGATCCTCTGTGCGGGAATCTCTCCGCTTTGCCCTCCGCACCCCTGTGGCTGCACTCTCCTCCATGGCTCTGAAGCTTCCCCCCTCCACCACCCGCAGTCTCTGCCCACTAAGGGGCTTCCTAGTGTATGGAAACCTTTGCTCCTACATGGCTCCCTCCCACTGGTGCAGGCCCCGTCCCTATCCTTTTGTCTCTGTTTATTCTTTTTTCTTTTGCCCTACCTAGGTATGCGGGGAGTTTCTTGCCTTTTGGGGGGTCTGAGGTCTTCTGCCAGCGTTCAGTATGTGTTCTGTAGGAGTTGTTCCACGTGTAGATGAATTTCTGGTGTATCTGTGGGGAGGAAGGTGATCTCCGTGTCTTACTCTTCCGTCATCTTCCGAGATATCTATCCTAACATAATTATTTTTACTTACCTTTCTTTTTACTGTGTCACCATGATATAAATACAACCTGTTGAAAAGTGAAAATTGAAAAATCCAGTCAACTGTGTCTCTTTTCCACACATTTCCTTCTGTGAACAGAATTAACTGAAAGATTGGATGACTTATAGAAATAATGATATAATACATTGAACAGTAAATGAAAAATATATCTGTCAAACTGTAATCATCATAGTATTTTAGAATTGCAAAAAACTTTAGAAATCAGATAATATAATTCTGTCTTCCTGGAAATGAGATAAGTGAGTAATCAGTAGTTTTTTTTAAACATAATGTGGATATTGAACATGTATTTCTCAGAAGACTGCATAGGAAAAAAATGGAAGCAACGACAATGAAAGCATACAAATTAAGAAGCAAAACGATGAAACACCAGTTACAATGTTGTGGTAATTCTTTCCAGGACTGTGTAATTTTGGATTAAACTAAACTGTCCCTTTAGAGAAGAGGTAAAAATCAGACCTAAGGAATTGTTGTTTTCAAAAGGAAAGGCTGATCATCTTGTTCTCCATGGCTTCTCCTCATTCTTAAACTTGTATAAAAATTTCTGAACCTCATAGAAAAACTCTCTTCATTAGTAGGGTGGTCAGCTTTCCAACAAATTAAATCCTCAAGTAATGCACCTGTAACAAAGGCAATGGGAAAAAAGATCCACAACTTCCAAAATCTTGTCACAATTGGAAGACTGTAGCCCACAAAATAGAAAGGAGCACATTTGTGTGAGGCAATAGATTGAAATTTCAATCAGGCAATAGATTGAAAGCAGAATCACCATGATGATACCAAAGGCATGCAGAAATAGAATATACAGTACAACCAATATAAAAATTTTTGTTGTTATAAAACTATTGTCTATTACCCCCCAAATTGTTTGCATCCATTTTAGTAACCAAAATGTATGATTATTTTAAAAATTTACTTATACCTGATTTATATTCTCACTAGAACTTCTTCCATATTATAACTTCTCCATTATTTTGTTTCCTCTCTCAGTAAATAGATTTATGTCTTTAATTAATTTTTATTTTCAAGATAAGTAGATAGCTTATTTTCAAATTCCTTACAGATTCAGGCTTGATTTCTGCTGTCTTCATTCATTAAAACAACTTGGTTGGTAGAACTGCTTGTGTTCCACATTTTATCTGCTGAGATTCTCGGAATATTTCTTTCTTTACGTCTTGAACAGAATGTTGCCAAAGAATAAATCTGAGGACAGCTTGATTCTTATGTTTTTCTGTTTGTATGAAGCAACTTGCTTTTCAGGTCTCAGTTCATAAACAATTATTTTGTAAATATTTGAAATATTTTATTTTGCCAGGATGTGTCCGTATTTGGGCTATTTTCCTTTGAGTCCATGGGTGTATGGTGATTGTGTGGGCATACATACCCACATACCTGTGTAAAATTTCTCAAATAAACATATCTTTTCCAAAGACATTAACAATATTTTTGAAATTGGTTTTATAAAACAGTATGAAGAAGAAAAAATAACCTTATATTCTTTTATTCCCACAACATATAGTTAAATTCATCATATTTTAGATTATTGATTTCTGGCTTTTTTAGGTTTATATTTTGAAATTATAGTATAATATATGATTGCCTTGTAATAAGAAATAAACAAATATTTGAGGTGACTAAAGCTAATGTCCCATTCACTCATTTAATAGTATATTCAACAGTATTTATGGAGCCACAAATTGTTCTTGCTATACATCAGTAGTTGGGCTACCTTAGTATAAAAAGAGAGAAAATATCACTGCTCTTGCAGAGCCTGTATTATAGTGATCACAAAAACATAAATCAAATACATAAGTAAATTGAAACATATATTAGGTGGTAATTAGTACTGTATTAATGAAGACATTCCAAAGAAACAGAACCAATAGGATGTGTGTGTGTGTGTATCGTAGAACATGTATGTTTACTTTTGTTGCTGGTGGTGGTGTCATTCTTGACACATATCTGATGCCTTTACCACATCTTTGGCTAACCTTGAAGGACAAGAAAGACAATTAAGTCATCACAAGGGAAAGAAGCTTGTTTTATTTCTCTTAGAGTAGTCAGATGCAATTTGTATCACTGACAGCAAAGGCATGATGCCACCATCTCAGCGCTTTGCAAGGGCAACACTTTGTAAGAGGGAAGCACAGCTATGCCACCCACTGCAAGACAAATGGCTAGGGGAGAGAGAGAGAGAGAGAGAGAGAGAGAGAGAGAGAGAGAGAGAGAGGAGAGAGAGAGGGAGAGGGAGGGAGGGAGAGAAAGAAAGAAAGAAAGAAAGAAAGAAAGAAAGAAAGAAAGAAAGAGAAAGAAAGGAAAGAAAGAAAGAAAGAGAATTTGTCTCTTAAGATTATGGAGTCTGGCAAGTCCAAAATGTGCAGAGTGGGGCTGGCATGCTGGAGACCCATGGGAGAGTTGATACTACAGTTTAAGTATGAGGGTCATCAGTTGGCAGAATTCTCTCTTATTTGAGGGAGGTCAGATTTTTATTCTATTCATGCCTTTAAATGATGGAGTGAGTCTGATCCACATTTTGGAGGGCAATCAGAAGTAGTGCTATGTGGAATACCATGAGGGTAGATAAGGCATTCTGTAAGCCCAAGGATGGTAGTTTTGGCAGAAGCATTGTGTGCAGGGAGGGCATATCCATATTCAGAGTAGGTGTCTTTTCCATAACAATAAAATACTGCCCTTTCCATAACAGAAACAGTCCAATGTAATCAACCTGCCACGAGGTAACTGGCTATCACTTCAGGGAATGGTGCCATTTTATGAGGCCAGCATTGCCCTAATATAAACCACACAAGGATGCTAAAAGAAAAGAAAATTACAGGTCAGTATCCCAGATGATTGTATATGCTAAAATCTCCAACAGAATATTAGCAAACTGAATTCAACAATACATTAAAAGGATCATACACCATGATCAAACGAGATTTATTTCAGGGATGCAAGGATGGTTCAACATCCACATCAATCAATGTGATACACCACATTAACAAAATGAAGAATAAAAATCATATGATTATGTCAATGGATGCAGAAAAAGCATTTGACAGAATTCAAGATGTATTCATTATAAAAACTCTCAATGAAATGGGTATAGCACCAACATGCATCAGCAAAATAAAGGCCATCTATGACAAGCCCAAAGCTATCATTATTCTCAATGGTAAAAAGCTGAAATATTTTCCTCTAAGATCAGAAACAAGATAAGGATGACCACTCTTGCTACTTCTATTCAACCTCATACTTGAAATCCCAGCCAGAGCAATTTGGCAAGAAAAACAAACGAAAGGCATCCAAATTAGAGAGGAATAGGTAAAACTGTCTCTATTAGCAGATTATTTATTTTAGATAGAAAATCTTAAAGAATACACCAAAAAACTGTTGAACCAATAAACAAACTCAGTAAATTTCCAAGAGACAAAATCAATGCACCAAAATCATTTGCATTTCTATACACTAATTAATGAACTATCAAAAATATTTTTTTTTAAAAATACCCCATTTACAATTGCATCAAAATGAATAAAAGAATTAGAAATAAATTTAACCAGAGAAGTTAATGACCCATACACTGAAAAGTAAAAGAAATGATGAAATAAATTGAAGAACAAAAAAAGGAAAAATATCCTGTGCTCGTGGATTGGAAGAATTAGTACTGTTACAATGGTCATACTACCCAAAGCACTTAAAGATGAAATGCAATCCCTATCTTAATTCCAGTGACACCTTTGACATAGATAGAACAAACAATTGTAAAATTTGTATGGATCCAAAAAGACCCTGGATAACCAAAGCAAACTTCAGAAAGAAGAACAAAGCTGGAGATGTCACACTTGCTGATTTCAAACTATAATATAAAGTTATAGTAATCAATGCATTATGATGATTGCATAAAAATACAGATAGATCAATGGAAAAAGATAGAGAGCCCAGAGATAAACCCATGCATAAACAGCAAATTAATTTATGATGAGGGAGCCAAGAATATACAATGGGGAAACAATAGTCTCTTCAATAAATGGTTTTGGAAAAACTGTACAGCCATATACAAAAGAATGAAACTGGACCACTATGTTATACCATACACAAAAATCAACTCAAAATGGATTAGACTAGAATGTAAGACCTGAAATCATAAAATTTCTAGAAGAAGACATAAGGTTTAAGCTCCTTGACATCAGTCTTGGCAATGATTTTTTAGATTTGACAACAAAAGCAAAGGCAACAAAAGCAAAAATAAGCAGTTGGGATTACATCAAACTAAAAGCTGCAAAGGAAACAATAAAATGAAAAGGCAACCTATGAAATGGGAGAAAATATTTGCAAATCATATATCTGATAAGGGGTTAATATGCAAAATATATAAAGAACTCATACAACTCAATACAAAAATAACAAACAAGCCAATTAAAAAATGGGCAAAAGATGTGAATAGACATTTTTCCAAAGAAGACATACATATGGCCAACAGGTACATGAAAAGATGTTCAACATCACTAATTATTAGAGAAATGAAAATCAAAACTACAATGAGGTATCACCTCACACCAGTCAGAATGGCCATCATCAAAAAATCTACAAACAATAAATGCTGGAGAGGGTGTGGAGAAAAGGGAACCCTCTTGCACTGTTGGTGGGAATGTCAGTTGGCACAGCCACTATGGAAAACAGTTTGAAGTTTCCTCAAAAATTAAAAAGAACTATAGTATGGTCCATTAATTACATTTCTGAGTGTTTATATGAAGGAAATGAAATCACTGTTGAAGAGATACGGGTACTCCCATGTTCATTGCAGCATTATTTGCAATTGCCAAGACATGGAAATAACCTAAGTTTACACTGATGGATGAATGGATAAAGAAAATGTGAGAGATATATATTCCATACATATAATATATAACAAAATACTATATAGTTAATAATGTTAATTAATATTAATTAATAATTTAAATTAATATTAATAATGTATGATATATAGCTATATTATTCATCCATAAAATAGAAGTGAATCCTGACATTTGTAACAGCATGAATGAATCCTGAGGGCATTATGCTAAGTGAAATAAATTAGAGAAAGGTAAATACTGTATGATCTCATTTAGATGTGGAAGCTAAACAAACAAACAACAATAAAAAAACCCCTAAACTCATGGATACAGTGTACAGATTGGTGGTTGCCAGAGGTGGGGGAAGAGGTCTGGACCAAATGGGTGAAGGTTATCAAAAGGTACAAACTTCCAGTTATAAGATAAATAAGTCATGGAGATTTGATATACAGCATGGTGACTATAGTTAGCAATTCTATATTATATATCAGAAAGTTGCCAAGAGTAGATCTTAAAAGTTCTTATCACAGCAAAAAGTTTGTAACTATATGTGGATACTATAGTTGGTAACTATACATGGATGTCAACTGTTGTGTTAATCATTTCAAAATATATACATATATCCAGTTATTATGATGTACACCTAAAACTAATACAATGTTTTAAGTCAATTATATCTCAATTTTAGTAAATATTTTTTAAATCAAGAAAAATACTGTCTATTAATTTTCTTCCTTTCCTTTTCTGAAAAAAATGAACACTAAATAAAGCTACACATCTCCTCATTTTTTCTTCTTCCCTATATGTCCTCTTTTACAGGGTTCCAGTTATATTTTTATCATTGCTGATTCCTTTGTAAATTATGATAGAACAGCCTCAAGATTTGGGGGGTATAAGTGGGATATAAATCTTAATTAAGTAAAGTAAAATGCTCGAATATGTTTTCATTTATCCTTATGAAAATATATGATGACTCCATATTGGAAATTGTGAAATTTACTCTTTTTTGCTGTAATGAACAAATTTCTTCTGTCTTCATTGAATTAAAAAATTGCTATGAAATTTGCAGTAGTCACTTAAATTCTGTTTTAAAAGTTGGTTGATACTTATGGATTCTCCCCTAAATCTGTTGAAGAGTATTAGAGTTTTTATCCATGGATCCATGAAACCCTAATTCTGTTGTTACCTTAGTTTAAAGAAGTCTTAAACTCAGTCATGGCTCTGAGTTAAAGCTTAAGGAGGATGTTTGCATAGTGAGTGTCAGACATTTTCAGTGTTAATATACAGTTGTCCCTCTGTATCCTCAGGGAATTAGTTCCAGGGCCCCTTCCCTGTGGACAGCAAAATCTATGCATGCTCAAGTCCTTTATATAAATTGGCATAACTTTTGCACATAACCTATGCACATCCTCCCATATACTTTAAATCACTTCTAGATTACTTATAGACAATTGTCTAGATTACCATTGTCTAGATTACCTAAGACAATGTAAATGTTATGTAAATAGTTGTAAGTACAATATAAATGCTATGTAAACAATTGCCAGTGCACAGCAAATACAAATTTGGTTTTTGAAACTTTCTGGAAATTTTTTTCAAATATTTTCAATCCATGATCAGTTGAATCTGCAGATGCAGAAACTGTGGATACAGAGGGCAGACTGTATAACATCTTTTGGCACAGTTGACTGTAAAGATTTTTTCAGTGGCCAAATGGTACTTATATTTCACTCAAAAGTATGTATGTCATAGAATCGGAAGAATAACAGGTTGCATGAATATCTGCCACAGACTGTTATTTGTTTTTTTGTATTGTTAGCCTCAGTAGCCTCTATGATCATTTGTATTTCTGTGGCGTTGATTGTTACTTCTCCTTTTTCATTTCTGATTTTATCAGTTTGGACCCTCTCCCTTTTTCTCTTGCTGAGTGTGGCTAAAGGTTTATCAATTTTGTTTATGTTTTCAAATAACCAGCTTTTAGTTTCATTGATCTTTTCTATTGTGTGTGTGTGTGTGGTTTTTAGTCTATATTTCATTTATTTCTGCTCTGATCTTTATGATTTCTTTCTTTCTACTAACTTTGGGTTTTATTTGTTCTTCTTTCTCTGGTTCCTTTTGGTGTAAGTTTAGGTTATTTATTTGAGCTTTTTCTTGTTTCCTGAGGTAAGCTTGTTTTGCTAGAAACTTCCCTCTTAGAATTGCTTTTGCCACATCCCATAGGTGTTGGATCATTGTGTTTTCTTTCTATTTTTTTTTTGTCTCTAGGTATTTTTTGATTTCCTTTGATTTCTTCAGTGATCCATTGGTTGTTTAGTAATATATTGTTTAGCCTCCACATTTGTGGTTTTGCAGTTTGTTTTTCTTGTAGTTTATTTCCAGTTTCATAGTGTTGTGGCTGGAAAGATGCTTGATATGATTTTAATTTTCTTAAATTTACCGAGGTTTGCCTTGTAGCCTAGCATGTGATCTATACTGGAGAATGTTTCATGTGTACTTGAAAAGAACATGGGGAGCCGGAGGAAGATGGCGGAAGAGTAAGACGCGGAGATCACCTTCCTCCCCACAGATACATCAGAAATTCATCTACAAGTGGAACAACTGCAACAGAACACCTACTGAACGCTGACAGAAGACCTCAGACCCCCCAAAAGGCAAGAAACTCCCCACATACCTGGGTAGGTCAAAAGAAAAAAAGAATAAACAGAGACAATAGGATATGGACGGGACCTGCACCAGTGGGAGGGAGCCGTGAAGGAGGGAAGGTTTCTACACACTACAAGCCCCTTCGAGGGCGGAGACTGCAGGTGGCGGAGGGGGAAAGCTTCGGAGTAGCGGAGGAGAGCACAGCAACAGGGGTGCGGAGGGCAAAGCGGAGAGATTTTGGCACAGAGGATCGGTGCCCTCAGGCACACACCAGCCCGAGAGGCTTGTCTGCTCGGCCACCGGGGGGGGCGGGGCTGGGAGCTGAGGCTCGGGTATCGGCTTTCAGTCGGAGCGCAGGGAGAGGACTGGGGCTGCCGGCAGGAAGAGAGCCTGAAGGGGTTAGTGCTAGACCGGAGGGAGTCCGGGGAAAGGGTCTGGAGCTACCGGAGAGGCAAGAGACTTTTTTCCCTTTTGTTGCCTGGTGCGCGAGGAGAGGGCATTCCCCTCCCTCCCCTCTGCCTGAGTGAGCCAGAGCCCCCGAATCAGCGGCTCCTTTAAACCCGTCCTGTCTGAGCGAAGAACGGACGCCCTCCGGCGACCTACGCGCAGAGGCGGGGCCAGGTCCAAGGCTGAGACCCGGGAGCTGTGAGAGCAGAGACACGGAAATCTCTCTGTGCAGCCTCCGAGGCAGCGGATTAAAGCTCCACGGTCCATTTGATGTGCCCTGCGTCTGTGGAGTGCATGAATGGACAGCGAATCATCCCAAATTGAGGAAGTGGACCTTGAGGACAAGATTTAAGACTTTCCCCCCTTTTTTTTTCCTCTTTTTACAACGAATTATCTCAAATTAAGGAGGTGGACTTAGCAAGATTTCAGACTTTTCGCCCTTTTCCTCTTTTTACAACGAATTATCCCAAATCGAGGAGGTGGAGTTGGAGAGCAAGATTTTTGATTTTTCCCCCTGCTCTCTTTTTGTGAATGTGTATGTGTAATCTTCTGTGTAAGATTCTCTCTGTATAGCTTTGCTTCCACCATATGTCCCAGGGTTCTTTCGGTCCGTGTTTTTCTTCAATAATTACTTTTTAATTTTAATAACGCTACTATATTTCATACTTTATTCTATTTTACTTTACCTGCTCTTTCTTTTTTTCCTCCCTTCCCTTCCTCCCTCCCTCCCTCCGCTCCTCCTTTCCTTCTTTCTTTTTCTTTCCTCCATCCCTCCCTCCCTCCCACCCTTCTTCTTTCCACTTTCTTTTTCTTTCCTTCCTCCCTCCCTCCCTCCCTCCTGTCTTTCTTTCTTTCTTTCCTTCCTCCCTCCCTCCCTCTCTTCTTCCATTCACTCTTCCTTTTGCTTTCATTCCTCCCTCCCTCCCTCCTTTCTTTCCTTTCTTTCCATCCTTCCTCCCTCCCTCCTTTCTTTCTTTCTTCCTTCCTTCCTTACTTCCCTTCTTCCTTTCTTTCAATCTCTCTTTCTTTCTTCTACTAATTATTTCTTTCTACTTTTTCTCACTGTTATTCTGAGCCGGGTGGATGAAAGGCTCTTGGTGCTGCAGCCAGGAGTTAGTGCTGTGCCTCTGAAGTGGGAGAGCCAACTTCAGGACACGGGTCCACAAGAGACCTCCCAGCTCCACATAATATCAAGCAGCGAAAATCTCCCAGGGATCTCCATCTCAACACCAGCACCCAGCTTCAGTCAACGACCAGCAAGCTACAGTGCTGGTCACCCTATGCCAAGCAACTAGCAAGGCAGGAACACAACCCCAGCCATTAGCAGAGAGGCTACCTAAAAACATAATAAGGCCACAGGCACCCCAAAACACACCACCAGACGTGGACCTGTCCACCAGAAAGACAAGATCGAGCTTCAACCACCAGAACACAGGCATTAGTCCCTCCCACCAGGAAGCCTACACAACCTACTGAAACAACCTTAGCCACGGGGGACAGACACCAAAAACAACGGGAACTACGAATCTGCAGCCTGCAAAAAGGAGACCCCAAACACAGTAACATAAGCAAAATGAGAAAGCAGAAAAACACACAGCAGGTGAAGGAGCAAGATAAAAACCTACCAGACCTAACAAATGAAGAGGTAATAGGCAGTCTACCTGAAAAAGAATTCAGAATAATGATAGTAAAGCTGATCCAAGATTCTATTTCCCAGATCCAAAATCTTGGAAATAGAATAGACAATATGCAAGAAACAGTTAACAAGGACCTAGAAGAACTAAAGATGAATCAAGCATCGATTAAAAACACAATAAATGAAATGAAAAATACTCTAGATGGGATCAATAGCAGAATAACTGAGGCAGAAGAACAGATAAGTGAGGTGGAAGATAAAATAGTGGAAATAACTGATGCAGAGAAAAATAAAGAAAAAAGAATGAAAAGAACAGAGGACAGTCTCAGAGACCTCTGGGACAACATTAAATGCACCAACATTCGAATTATAGGGGTTCCAGAAGAAGAAGAGAAAAAGAAAGGGACTGAGAAAATATTTGAAGAGATTATAGTTGAAAACTTCCCTAATATGGGAAAGGAAATAGTTAATCAAGTCCAGGAGGCACAGAGAGTCCCATACAGAATAAATCCAAGAAGAAATACGCCAAGACACATATTAATCAAACTGTCAAAAATTAAACACAAAGAAATCATATTAAAAGCAGCAAGGGAAAAACAACAAATAACACACAAGGGAATCCCCATCAGGTTAACAGCTGATCTCTCAGCAGAAACTCTACAAGCCAGAAGGGAGTGGCAGGACATAATTAAAGTGATGAAGGAGAGAAACCTGCAACCAAGATTACTCTACCCAGCACGGATCTCATTCACATTTGATGGAGAAATTAAAACCTTTACAGACAAGCAAAAGCTGAGAGAGTTCAGCACCACCAAACCAGCTTTACAACAAATGCTAAAGGAACTTCTCTAGGCAAGAAACACAACAGAAGGACTATACCTACAATAACGAACCCAAAGCCATTAAGGAAATGGGAATAGGAACATACATATCAATAATTACCTTAAATGTAAATGGACTAAATGCTCCCACCAAAAGACACAGAGTGGCTGAATGGATACAAAAACAAGACCCATATATATGCTGTCTACAAGAGACCCACTTCAGACCTAGAGACACATACAGATTGAAAGTAAGGGGATGGAAAAAGATATTCCATGCAAATGGAAATCAAAAGAAAGCTGGAGTAGCAATTCTTATATCAGACAAAATAGACTTTAAAATAAAGACTATTAGAAGAGACAAAGAAGGACACTACATAATGATAAAGGGATCGATCCAAGAATAAGATATAACAATTGTAAATATTTATGCACCCAACATAGGAGCACCTCAATACATAAGGCAAATACTAACAGCCATAAAAGGGGAAATCGACAGTAACACAATCATAGTAGGGGACTTTAACACCCCACTTTCACCAATGGACAGATCATCCAAAATGAAAATAAGTAAGGAAACACAAGCTTTAAATGATGCATTAAACAAGATGGACTTAATTGATATTTATAGGACATTCCACCCAAAAACAACAGAATACACATTTTTCTCAAGTGCTCATGGAACATTCTCCAGGATAGATCATATCTTGGGTCACAAATGAAGCCTTGGTAAATTTAAGAAAATTGAAATTGTATCAAGTATCTTTTCCGACCACAATGCTATGAGACTAGACATCAATTACAGGAAAAGATCTGTAAAAAATACAAACACATGGAGGCTAAACAATACACTACTCAATAATGAAGTGATCACTGAAGAAATCAAAGAGGAAATTAAGAAATACTTAGAAACAAATGACAATGGAGACACGACGACCCAAAACCTATGGGACGCAGCAAAAGCAGTTCTAAGGGGGAAGTTTATAGCAATACAATCCCACCTTAAGAAACAGGAAACATTTCGAGTAAACAACCTGACCCTGCACCTAAAGCAATTAGAGAAAGAAGAACAAAAAACCCCCAAAGTTAGCAGAAGGAAAGAAATCATAAAGATCAGATCAGAAATAAATGAAAAAGAAATGAAGGAAACGATAGCAAAGATCAACCAAACTAAAAGCTGGTTCTTTGAGAAGATAAACAAAATTGACAAACCATTAGCCAGACTCATCAAGAAAAGAAGGGAGAAGACTCAAATCAGTAGAATTAGAAATGAAAAAGGAGAAGTAACAACTGACACTGCAGAAATACAAAAGATCATGAGAGATTACTATAAGCAACTGTATGCCAATAAAATGGACAACCTGGAAGAAATGGACAAATTCTTAGAAATGCACAAACTACCAAGACTGACTCAGGAAGAAATAGAAAATATGAATAGACCAATCACAAGCACTGAAATTGAAACTGTGATTAAAAATCTTCCATCAAACAAAAGCCCAGGACCAGATGGCTTCACAGGCGAATTCTATCAAACATTTAGAGAAGAGCTAACACCCATCCTTCTCAAACTCTTCCAAACAATATCAGAGGAAGGAACACTCCCAAACTCATTCTACGAGGCCACCATCACCTTGATACCAAAACCAGGCAAGGATGTCACAAAGAAAGAAAACTACAGGCCAATATCACTGATGAACATAGATGCAAAAATCCTCAACAAAATACTAGCAAACAGAATCCAACAGCACATTAAAAGGATCATACACCATGATCAAGTGGGGTTTATTCCAGGAATGCAAGGATTCTTCAATATACGCAAATCAATCAATGTGATACACCATATTAACAAGTTGAAGGAGAAAAACCATATGATCATCTCAATAGATGCAGAGAAAGCTTTCGACAAAATTCAACACCCATTTATGATAAAAACCCTGCAGAAAGTAGGCATAGAGGGAACTTTCCTCAACATAATAAAGGCCATATATGACAAACCCACAGCCAACATTGTCCTCAATGGTGAAAAACTGAAACCATTTCCACTAAGATCAGGAACAAGACAAGGCTGCCCACTCTCACCACTCTTATTCAACCTAGTTTTGGAAGTTTTAGCCACAGCAATCAGAGAAGAAAAGGAAATAAAAGGAATCCAAATTGGAAAAGAAGAAGTAAAGCTGTCACTGTTTGCAGATGACATGATACTATACATAGAGAATCCTAAAGATGCTACCAAAAAACTACTAGAGCTAATCAATGAATTTGGTAAAGTAGCAGGATACAAAATTAATGCACAGAAATCTCTGGCATTCCTGTACACTAATGATGAAAAATCTGAAAATGAAATCAAGAAAACACTCCCATTTACCATTGCAACAAAAAGAATAAAATATCTAGGAATAAACCTACCTAAGGAGACAAAAGACCTGTATGCAGAAAATTATAAGACACTGATGAAAGAAATTAAAGATGATATAAATAGATGGAGAGATATACCATGCTCCTGGATTGGAAGAATCAATATTGTGAAAATGACTCTACTACCCAAAGCAATCTACAGATTCAATGCAATCCCTATCAAACTACCATTGGCATTTTTCACAGAAGTAGAACAAAAAATTTCAAAATTTGTTTGGAAAAACAAAAGACCCCGAATAGCCAAAGCAATCTTGAGAACGAAAAACGGAGCTGGAGGAATCAGGCTGCCTGACTTCAGACTATACTACAAAGCTACAGTAATTAAGACAGTGTGCTACTGGCATAAAAACAGAAAGATAGATCAGTGGATCAGGATAGAAAGCCCAGAGATAAACCCACGCACATATGGCCAACTTATCTTTGATAAAGGAGGCAGGAATGTACAGTGGAGAAAGGACAGCCTCTTCAATAAGTGGTGCTGGGAAAACTGGACAGGGACATGTAAAAGTATGAGATTAGATCATTCCCTAACACCATACACAAAAATAAGCTCAAAATGGATTAAAGACCTAAATGTAAGGCCAGAAACTATCAAACTCTTAGAGGAAAACATAGGTAGAACACTCTATGACATAAATCACAGCAAGATCCTTTGGACCCACCTCCTAGAGAAATGGAACTAAAAACAAAGATAAACAAATGGGACCTAATGAAACTTCAAAGCTTTTGCACAGCAAAGGAAACCATAAACAAGACCAAAAGACAACCCTCAGAATGGGAGAAAATATTTGCAAATGAAGCAACTGACAAAGGATTAATCTCCAAAATTTATAAACAGCTCATGCAGCTCAATAGCAAAAAAACAAACAACCCAATCCAAAAATGGGCAGAAGACTTAAATAGGCATTTCTCCAAAGAAGATATACAGACTGCCAACAAACACATGAAAGAATGCTCAACATCATTAATCATTAGAGAAATGCAAATCAAAACTACAATGAGATATCATCTCACACCAGTCAGAATGGCCATCATCAAGAAATCTAGAAACAATAAATGCTGGAGAGGGTGTGGAGAAAAGGGAACACTCTTGCACTGCTGGTGGGAATGTGAATTGGTACAGCCACTATGGAGAACAGTATGGAGGTTCCTTAAAAAACTAAAAATAGAACTACCATATGACCCAGCAATCCCACTACTAGGCATATACCCTGAGAAAACCATAATTCAAAAAGAGACATGTACCAAAATGTTCATTGCAGCTCTATTCACAATAGCCCAGAGCTGGAAACAACCTAAGTGTCCATCATCGGATGAATGGATAAAGAAGATGTGGCACATATATACAATGGAATATTACTCAGCCATAAAAAGAAACGAAACTGAGCTATTTGTAATGAGGTGGATAGACCTAGAGTCTGTCATACAGAGTGAAGTAAGTCAGAAAGAGAAAGACAAATACCGTATGCTAACACATATATATGGAATTAAAAAAAAAAAAATGTCATGAAGAACCTAGGGGTAAAACGGGAATAAAGACACAGACCTACTTGAGAATGGACTTGAGGATATGGGGAAGGGGAAGGGTAAGCTGTGACAAAGGGAAAGAGAGGCATGGACATATATACACTACCAAACGTAAGGTAGATAGATAGTGGGAAGCAGCCGCAGAGCACAGGGAGATCAGCTCGGTGCTTTGTGACTGCCTGGAGGGGTGGGATGGGGAGGGTGGGAGGGAGGGAGATGCATGAGGGAGGGGATGTGGGAACAGATGTATATGTATGACTGATTCACTTTGTTATAAAGCAGAAACTAATAAAAAAAAAAAGAAAAGAACATGTATTCTGCTGCTTTCAGATGGAATGCTCTACATAAATATTAAGTCCATCTGGTCTAATGTGTTATATAAGGCCTGTGTTTTGTTACTGATTTTCTGTCTGGATCATCTGTCCATTGATGTGCTGGGTGTTAAAGTCCACCACTATTATTGTGTCACTGTCAATTTCCCCTTTTTTGGCTGTTAGCATTTGCCTTATATGTTGAGGTGCTCTTGTGTTGGGTACATATATATTTACAATTGTTATATCTTTTTCTTGGATTGATCCCTTGATCATTATATAGTGTCCTTCTTTGTCTCTTATAATCGTCTTTATTTTAAAGTCTATTTTGTCTGATATGAGAATTGCTACTCCAGCTTTCTTTTGGTTTCTGTATGCATAGAATACCTTCTTCCATCCCCTCACTTGCAGTCTGTATGTGTCCCTAGATCTGAAATGGGTCTCTTGTAGACAGCATATGTACAGATCTTGTTTTTGTATCCATTTAGCCAGTCTGTGTCTTTTGGTTGGAGCATTTAATCCATTTACATTTAAGGTAATTATTGATGTATATGTTCTTATTGCCATTTTGTTAATTGTTTAGGATTTATTTTTGTAGGTCTTTTTTATTTCCTTTCTCTACTGTTCTCTTCTCTTGTGTTTTGATGACTATCTTTAGGGTTGTGTTTGGATTGCTTTTTCTTTTTGTGTGTGTATCTGTTATAGATTTTTGGTTGGTGGTTACCATGAGGTTTTGTATAGCTATATATATATATATATATATATATATATATATATATATATATATATATACATATATACATGATTGTTTTAAGTTGCCAATCTCTTAATTTCAAATGCATCTTAAAAACTCTGCATTTGTATTCTCTTCCTCTCATGATTACTGTTTTTAATATCGTATTTTACATCTAAGTGTTTTGTGTCTCTTAACTACTTATTGTGTATATAGATGATTTTACTATTTTTGTGTTTTGACCTCCCCACTAGCTTTATGTATGGATGATTTCCTACCTTTACTCTATGTTTGCCTTTACTGTGAACAACTATATGCCAATAAAATGGACAGCCTAGAAAAATGGACACATTCTTAGAAAGGTATAATCTCCGAACATTGAACCAGGAAGAAATAGAAAATATGAGCAGACCAATTACCAGTTAGAAAATTGAGTTAGTAATTTAAAAACTCCCAACAAACAAAAGTCCAGGAGCAGATGGCTTCACAGGTGAATTCTATCAAATATTTAGAAAAGAGTTAATACCTATCCTTCTGAAACTATTCCAAAATATTGCAGAGGAAGGAACACTTCCAAACTCATTCCATGAGGCCACCATTACCCTCATACCAAAACCAGACAAAGATATCCCCAAAAAGAAAATTACAGGCCAATATCACTGATGAACATAGATGCAAAAATCTGAAACAAAATACTAGCAAACCAGTTCCAACAATACACTGAAATGTTCATACACCATGATCAAGCGGGATTTATTCCACAGATGCAAGGAGTTTTTCAATATCCATGAATCAATCACTGTAATACATTACATTAACAAATTGAAGAATAAAAACTGTATGATCATCTCAATAAATGCATAAAAGCTTTTGATAAAATTCAGCATCCATTTTTGGGAAAAACTCTCCCAAAAGTGGGCATAGAGTAAATATACCTCAATCTAATAAAGTCCATATATGACAAGCCCACAGCTAACATCATACTCAATGGTGAAAAACTGAAAGCTTTTCCTCTAAGATCAGGAACAAGGCAAGAATGCCCACTCTTGCCACTTTTATTCAACATAGTTTTGGAACTCCTAGCCACAGCAAAAAGATTAGAAAAGGAAATAAAAGGAATCCAAATTGGAAAGGAAGATTACTTCTTCCTGTCACTGTTTGCAGATGATATAAAGCTATATATAGAAAATACTAAAGACACCACCAGAAAACTACTAGACCTCATCAATAAATTCAGTAAAGTTGCAAGATACACAATTAATATACAGAAATCTGTTGCATTTCTATACACTAACCATGAAGTATCAGCAAGAGAAATTACAGAAAGAGTCCCATTTACTGTCACATCAAATAGAATGAAATACCTAGGAATAAACTTACTGAAGGGAGCAAAATACCTGTACTTTGAGAACTGTAAGATACTGATGAACGAAATTGTAGAAGACACAAATAGATGGAAAGATATACTGTGTTCTTGGATTGGAAGAATCAATGTTGTTAACATGACCATACTACCCAAGGCAATCTAGAGATTCTATGCTATCTCTATCAAAATAACAATGGCATTTTTCACAGAATGAGTATAAATAATTTTAAAATCTATGAAAGCACAAAAGACCCCAAATAACCAAAACAATTTTGAGAAAGAAGAACAGAGCTGGAGGAATCATGCTCCCTGACTTCAGACTATACTACAAAGATATAGTAATCAAAGCAGTATGGTACTGGCAGAAAAACAGACACATAGTTCAATGGAACAGGATAGAGACTCCAGAAATGAACCTATGTGCTTATGGTCAATTACTCTATGACAAAGGAGGCGAGAATATACAATGGAGAAAAGACAGTCTCTTCAACAAGTGGTGTAGGGAAAGCTGGAGAGCTACAGTAAAACAATGAAATTGGACATTCTCTAACACCTTATATTGTTAGTCTTTTTACTAACTGCTGATGACAGTGTGGCACAAAACAGAATTTTTAAAAGTTTTTCTAACTAACTGAAGTTTCTTTACCCAGATAACATGGCTTTTAAAAACTCCCAGAAATAACCCAGCTTTAAATACTTCCCGTCTTGAAAAATCCAAAAGGAGACGTAACTTTCAGTAGTGTTTATGGTATCATTAAGTAGGCCTTTCACCTTTGTATAGGTCAGTTTTTGCAAATATTGATTCCACTAGCCTGTGTATTATATAATTATCATCAAGAGAAATCTATAAGTTAGCTGCAGCAATTTTCTAGAATTCAATCTAACATATTATTCTGAAGGTGAAAAACAACAGAAAAATCAGGTTCTCATTTATGCCATCTCCTGGTTATTTATTGAAAAATATTTTTGAGCACTGGTGAAGTAATCTTAATATGAGAACAAATAAACTAGGGTGTAGCCTTTAGCCATTGAAAGACAATGATCATTTTCTTCAGGGAAGGATTGATGCAGAGGTTAGAACCCTGTTTTTATCAGTTGCATGTGTGAATCATCAACTCGTTACATGTGCCTAGTGACAAAGTGTAGTGAGGGAAAGTGTTTATTTTTAGTTTCTATCCATGTAAGGCTCAAACTGGGAATTTCCTCTCACATTATCTTCATTATTGCTACTATATGTCTTCCCTGCTGCAATGGAAAATATTTTATCTTATGAGGCATTTTCAGCTTTTGAAGTTTAAAGATTGACTTTAGAAAGAAGGTACTGTACTGAGGCTCTGTAAATATTTAGAGTTTACTGTTGTTAAGTTGAGACTAATTCTCTGATTTGATGTTGCTGGTGTAAATCTGTCTGATGCCCAGTAAGTGTCTGTCTGTCTAATGATGTGTCAGAGTTGATAAATGGGCCCATTATAAAAGACTGAAAACATTAAAAATATGTCAATATTATTAGTCCAGAAACTGAACATATGTCATGTTATGTGTATTCTATACACCCTGATTCATATGAGTCTGATGGAAGATGGATGATGGGAACTGTGTGCAAAAATATATACATTAATGAAATTAAACTGTATTGTTGGTGATGGATGAAGTCTCAGTTACCAGGTGTTTAATAATAGTAGAGATAATGCAAAAACTGAAAAGGAATTCTGGTTTAATTATGTATTTTCTGTGTAGCTTCACTAATGAATTTAACTGGTCTCTGGGAGATAGCACAACTGAGATGTCAAAAAGCAGCTTTAGCCTCCCAATCCAGAGTAGAATGGCAATTTAAATAACAATCCTTGAATAATAGTAAGAGAAATAATATTAGAAAGATCTACTGAGATAAATAAATGGAATTGTAACTGAAGCATATATCAAATAATTCTATGCATCATCTGTGTGTATAACCTATGGGAATTAATTCTTTGTATTTACTTTTCTTGATAATTCACTGTTTTGAGTTTGATATATTAACAACATTAAAATTCCTTCTAAAATATATCAGGGCTATGCTATTTGCTCTCCTCTAAGCCATATGCTATTAATTAATTTTACTTTTCTAAGTTTGATATATGCCAGCTGTCTTAGTCCATTTGGGTTGCTTTAACAAAAATACCATGGAAACATTTATTTCTCACAGTTCTGGGGGCTGGGAGTCTACCCTCAGGGCACCCACAGATTCAGTGTCTGTTGAGAGTCAGCTTCCTAGTTCATATATGTCCATCTTCTTGTTGTATCCTTACATGGTGAAGGGGGAGAACTCTGGTCTTTTCAGTCTCTTATAAGGGGGCACTAATTCCATTCTCAAGGGCTCCACCCTCATGACTTAATTACCTCCCAAATGTCCTGCTTTCAAATACAAGCATATTAGGGACTTAGGCTTCAACATATGAATTTTGGGGGAACATAATCATTCAGAGCATAGCACCAGCAAACTAAGCTTTTTCATAATTAAAATTGTTATAGTTATTATTTTCTAGAATCTATACATAAGGGCCTCCCCTGATGGCGCAGTGGTTAAGAATCCACCTGCCAATGCAGGGGACACGGGTTCAAACCCTGGTCCGGGAAGATCCCACATGCCACAGAGCAACTAAGCCCCTGTGCCACAGCTACTGAGCCTGCACTGTAGGGCCCATGAGCCACAACTACTGAGCCCACATGCCACAACTACTGAAGCCCACACCTAGAGCCCATGTTCCGCAACAAAGAGAAGCCACCACAATGAGAAGCCCGCTCACCACAATGAAGAGTAGCCCCTGGTCTCCACAACTAGAGGAAGACTACACACAGCAATGAAGACTCAACACAGCCAAAAATAAATAAATAAATAAACTTATTTTTAAAAATTTATACATAAATGTTGGGACAAATGTAGAGGCTTTTTCTACTTACATGCTAGTATTGGAGGTTTTATCCATATTAAGTTTTCACCAAGATTTGGGCAACAGAGGATTTTTTCCCCCTACCTTCTTAAGTATTGTCAATGCATGAGGCTTGAAGGAATATTGATGTTTCAATATCTCAGACTTTGTATGAGAGATGATTACTGAAAATCTGAAAGACTGATTTTTTAAAAATTCAGCAGATAGAAACAGCAAGCAAAAGTCAGTGATTTTTTACATGCAAAAAACTATTGCCACATTTGAGCTATAGAGAGTACCTGCCTTACTGTGACACATATCTGGGTTGAAAGGGAAGGGACAGATCTGCTTTCACTGGATGCAAATACATTCTCAATACCACCCTTTACCCACAAATGCAGTTATTAAAACGCTGAGCCATTTTTTATCAGTACAATACTCCAGTTTTTTTACAAAACAAGCCCACTCACTCAGTGATTGAAAAGGTTGAGAATGGAAATCTGGATTGGCTAAGACTTGTCTAATGTAACTTTCCTTAGTATGCACATCACATCCTGCCAGCTATACTGCACGGAGCAAGTGGTTATCACACAAATGTGCATCCTCTGAGCCAGAATAAGCACCCGGTTACTCTCCATCTAAACTCATTTTCTAGAAGGAAGAGAAAATATATAGGAACAAAAAAAAAAAAGAGAATGAAGAAAGGGGGGGAATGAATAATGCTTTTCTCTTTTCTAAGAAAGCAACAACCAATAGAACTTTTTTTTTCTTACCACTTTCTACTGGGAAAAAAAAAAAAAAAAAAAAAAGCATTATCTCAGCCGTTAAGCCAAAGAGCAACAACTTAAGGTTCCAAGCTGTGAAAGGAAGTAGCAACTTGTGCCAGGTAGGAAGTCCTTTCTGCCTCCTCTTTAAGTTTTCTAAACCATGATTTCTCTGTTAAAATCCTAGTGCTGACTTCTAGAGATCTGGTGTCTGTCATCTACTTTTTCTTGAATGAAAAAGCCCTTGGTGAAACTTCATTACTAATGACCTTCAGGATATTTATTGGAAAGGAGAGGAGACAGTGCAATAAAAGGAGGCAGTCTCTACTATTTTCTCGAGCAGAGGTGTGTGGAACATTAGGATGCAGCTGACAAAACTGCAGCTGTTGCCTATCTATGAACTCGTGTCCCAAATTAGTAAAAATGAGCTGTTTTGCAATTACAGAAACAGCTGCTCTGCTTATTTAGGAACACTGTTGCAATAGCTTTTATAAAATGTATCACCATATGTTTTGTTCTGTACAATAGGTGAAAGTGGCTTAGGGTACTCAAAGATATGCTGCAACTTAACATATTGTTTTAGTTTTCTGAACACCTTGCATATTTCATTCCTAGTTTTTCAGCACTGAGTTTCTTTAGTGGCAGTTGTTTCTCTTACAAAAGGTTGATGTCTTTCCCATTTTCTACTGTATACATTTAACAATATATGCTTTTCCATTCCCTATACCTATTGGGATTTGAATTTGAAAGGCCTTCTTGAATTTATTCACTTTCCCATGCCTCATTTATAAAATTCTTAGATTGTGAACAATTTATTACAAAATTCTTAATTTGATATTAATTTTTTTCTTAGCTCTCCTTCTCTTATTTCTTTTATTTAACTTGATTTGTATACTTAATTTCACTCAAGCCTTCACTTTATGTTTTAGGTTTAGGTTAGAAAAGTGAGTTTTCAATCTGCATTTATTAAAATGGAATCTAAAAAAAATGATCAAATGAACTTATTTACAAAACAGAAACAGACTCACAAACTTACAGAAAGAACTTATGGTTACCCGGGGGAAGGGTTGGGGGGAGGGTAATTAGGGAGTTTGGGATTGACAAAACAAAAATTGTAAATCACTATATCATACACCTGTATCTTATATGATATTGTACATCAACTATATATCAATAAAAAAGAAAGCGAAAAATAATTAAATGGAAGTTATTTAATCTCTATTTTATATTTTGGTGCCTTAAAATGCATACATGCAAAATACCAGCTGCTGGCATTCTTCTTAAAATTTTTTTTTTTTGAGGTTGTGTTTCAAGTCTCTTCCATAGTCATGTTTTCTATTTCAGGTAAATATTTGAATGGCTCATAGAACTCAAAAAGTGTAATATTTCTGTGTTCTCAATTTGTGATTAGTAAACGTAGTCTTTGCAGAAGATTAAACTTATTTAAAATGATTATACCTAAATAAGACTTAAAAATCGTTTATAAGTCTAATAATTTTCAATTTTCTAATACAGATATTTTGGTACTTTGGTCAAAATTCTGTTACGTTAGTAAACAGTAGTAATGAATTCCAGGAATTAATAATTACTAGGCACCTATGATAGGTGAAAATTATGTATCTTATAAATGCTTTCCACTTATAGAATTTAATGGCCAGTCTATTATAAACATTATGGCCAAATATTTAATGACTAATAAGTACCCATACCAAAGAAGGACAATTAGGAAATTTATGAATCCTAGTCTAGTGAAATAATTAGTTTTGCATAGGTAAAATTCTATGCTTTAGGTACAGGCGTAGTTACATGGGAATATTGACTGATCCTGAGAACCTTTTGAGAAATATATGAGTGTAAAATTCAAGAACATACATTACAATCTGCCATTTATTTTTCTAAGTAAGACAGAGAGTTGTCCAATTTAATGATCTAATCGGTTTCCTAATCATTCTTTTGTTTGTTTGTTTACATAACTATCTGGACCTGAACATTAATTTCAACACCTATATGTATTTGTCTTATTAATTAATTAACTAAGTCTACACCACTGAAGCAATCTGTTAGTGAAAAAAGTACCCAGTTAACCCAATACTTTTAAGATATCATTTTGTAAATTCTTAATTTTAAATGACAGTAACACTATCATCTATGCAAAAGAAAAGTGAAGAATGTTACCATTTCTGCTGTTCATGAGTGGAACTTGCATTCCATTTTTTGCTAAAATTTATATTTCCTAATTTTTCATAATATCTGTACAGGCAAGTCAGATTTTTTTCTATCTTTATCCAAGTCATATTTTTTCGATCTTTATCATTATATAAAATGATGTATTTTTCACCAAGTTGTAACTTGGGGTGAGAGTCAATGAGCTCTGACTACTCTATAGAGCCCCAAATCCCATTACCAGGTCTAAGTGAGGATCAATGTTCTAACTAGGAATTTATGCTTCCTCTCACAATGAGTGGCTATTTTATGTTAAAATGTCTTTGAATTGAGCTTAATAAGATCCCTGTTTTCAAAAGTGGGATTTCAAACACAATCATCATAGCTTACCTAAGTCCTAATACAAAACACATAATATAGTAAATTAATGCATTATTATGAATGATCCATCTTAAAGAGTCTAACATTGTGTTTGCAGATGGGACCAACTGTTTTGATTCATATGTCTGTAGAGAGAGATTTATACCAAATATAGAGAAGGGTAATCCATTTAATGTGTGAATAAAATTAAGAATAAAATATTACATATGGGGAATTCCCTAGCAATGCAGTGGTTAGGACTCTGGCTTTCACTGCCACGGGCCCAGGTTCAATCCCTGGTTGGGGAGCTAAGATCCTGCAAACCCTACAGTAGAGGGTTTGCTCATTTCTGTAGTGGATATTACTCTGAGAAAACCATAATTCAAAAAGAGTCATGTACCACAATGTGCATTGCAGCTCTGTTTACAATAGCCAGGACATGGAAGCAACCTAAGTGTCCATCGACAGATGAATGGATAAAGAAGATGTGGCACATATATACAATGGAATATTACTCAGCTATAAAAATAAATGAAATTGAGTTATTTGTAGTGAGGTGGATGGATCTAGAGTCTGTCATACAGAGTGAAGTAAGTCAGAAAGAGAAAAACAAATACTGTATGCTAACACATATATATGGAAACTAAAAAAAAAAAGAAAAGTTCTGAAGAACCTAGAGGCAGGACAGGAATAAAGATGCAGATGTAGAGAATGGACTTGAGGACACGGGGAGGGCGAAGGGTAAGCTGGGACGAAGTGAGAGAGTAGCATGGACATATACACAATACCAAATGTAAAATAGCTAGCTGGTGGGAAGCAGCCACATAGCACAGGGAGATCAGCTCGGTGCTTTGAGACCACCTACAGGTTTGTGACCACCTAGAGGTTTGCGATAGGGAGGGTGGAGGGAGATGCAAGATGGAGGGGATATGGGGATATATGTATATGTATAGCTGATACACTTTGTTATAAAGCAGAAACTAACACACCATTGTAAAGCAATTATACCCCAATAAAGATGTTAAATAAATAAATAAAAGCTAAGGAATGCCAAAGATTACCAGAAAACCACTGGAAACTAGGGTAGAGTCACAGAATAAATGTTTCTATTTTCAAAAGGAAACAACAGTGGTGACATCTTGATCTCTGACTTCTAGCCTCCAAAACTTATAAGACAAAATTTTTTTGTTGCTTAAGCCATCCAGTGTGTAATACTTTGTTACATTACAGCAGCCCTAGAAAATTCACACAGTACCCAAGAATTAAAAACATATGTTAAACAAAGACTTGCACAGGAATGTTCAGAGCAGCACTGTTTACCATAACCAAACGGTAGAAACAATCCAAAATGTCAATAAACTGATGAATAGATTAAAAAGATGTATATCTATATGATGGAATATTATTGTCACAGAAATGAATGAAATACTGATACATGCTACAACATGGATGAACCTTCAAAGCATTATTATGTTAAGTGAAGGAAGCCAGACACAAAAGGCCACATGTATGATTCCATTTGTGTGAAATATCCAGAATAGGCAACAGAAAGCAACTTAGCTTCCACCAAGATTGGAGGAAGGGATGAATGGAAAATAACTGTTTAAAGGGTATGTGGGTTGTTTTTGAGGGAGGAATGATAAAAATATTCTGGAATGTAGTGATAGTTGCACAACATTATGAAGGCACTAAAAGCCACTAGAATTGTATACTTTAAAATGGTGAATCTTATGTTAAGTGAATTTTACTTCAATAGTATAAAAAATAGTAACAGCTGTACTTTAGGCATGGGAATTTGAATTTCTTTGTTTTACTGAGACAGGAAAGAACATAGATATTGCAATTTGAAAATCAAGGTTTTAGCATTGCAATTTAAGGAGAAAATCATCTTTTTACTAGTAAACTGAGACAATTTTGTATGAAAGTCATTGAAGAAAAACATTGACTCCCCTAGTGTCATTTTTACCATCACTTTTCTCATCTTAAGAGCAATTTTAAAAGAGAAGTATGAAAAATTATGTTTATGACTTTCTCATTTCAGTTGACTTAGTATTATTTATGACTTTTTTGTGAGATGACCTCTGTTTTCTATGTAATATTTATGCCAGACAATTTATTTTATTTTATTTTATTTTATTAATTAATTAATTAATTAATTATTTTTATTAGTTTCTGCTTTATAACAAAGTGAATCAGTCATACATATACATCTGTTCCCACATCCCTTCCCTCATGCATCTACCTCCCTCCCACCCTCCCCATCCCACCCCTCCAGGCGGTCACAAAGCACCGAGCGGATCTCCCTGTGCTCTGCGGCTGCTTCCCACTATCTATCTACCTTACGTTTGGTAGTGTATATATGTCCATGCCTCTCTTTCGCTTTGTCACAGCTTACCCTTCCCCCTCCCCATATCCTCAAGTCCATTCTCAAGTAGGTCTGTGTCTTTATTCCCGTTTTACCCCTAGGTTCTTCATGACATTTTTTTTTTAATTCCATATATATGTGTTAGCATACGGTATTTGTCTTTCTCTTTCTGACTTACTTCACTCTGTATGACAGACTCTAGGTCTATCCACCTCATTACAAATAGCTCAGTTTCGTTTCTTTTTATGGCTGAGTAATATTCCATTGTATATATGTGCCACATCTTCTTTATCCATTCATCCGATGATGGACACTTAGGTTGTTTCCAGCTCTGGGCTATTGTGAATAGAGCTGCAATGAACATTTTGGTACATGACTCTTTTTGAATTATGGTTTTCTCAGGGTATATGCCTAGTAGTGGGATTGCTGGGTCATATGGTAGTTCTATTTTTAGTTTTTTAAGGAACCTCCATACTGTTCTCCATAGTGGCTGTACCAATTCACATTCCCATCAGCAGTGCAAGAGTGTTCCCTTTTCTCCACACCCTCTCCAGCATTTATTGTTTCTAGATTTCTTGATGATGGCCATTCTGACTGGTGTGAGATGATATCTCATTGTAGTTTTGATTTGCATTTCTCTAATGATTAATGATGTTGAGCATTCTTTCATGTGTTTGTTGGCAGTCTGTATATCTTCTTTGGAGAAATGCCTATTTAAGTCTTCTGCCCATTTTTGGATTGGGTTGTTTGTTTTTTTGCTATTGAGCTGCATGAGCTGTTTATAAATTTTGGAGATTAATCCTTTGTCAGTTGCTTCATTTGCAAATATTTTCTCCCATTCTGAGGGTTCTCTTTTGGTCTTGTTTATGGTTTCCTTTGCTGTGCAAAAGCTTTGAAGTTTCATTAGGTCCCATTTGTTTATCTTTGTTTTTAGTTCCATTTCTCTAGGAGGTGGGTCCAAAAGGATCTTGCTGTGATTTATGTCATAGAGTGTACTACCTATGTTTTCCTCTAAGAGTTTGATAGTTTGTGGCCTTACATTTAGGTCTTTAATCCATTTTGAGCTTATTTTTGTGTATGGTGTTAGGGAATGATCTAATCTCATACTTTTACATGTCCCTGTCCAGTTTTCCCAGCACCACTTATTGAAGAGGCTGTCCTTTCTCCACTGTATATTCCTGCCTCCTTTATCAAAGATAAGTTGGCCATATGTGCGTGGGTTTATCTCTGGGCTTTCTATCCTGATCCACTGATCTATCTTTCTGTTTTTATGCCAGTAGCACACTGTCTTAATTACTGTAGCTTTGTAGTATAGTCTGAAGTCAGGGAGCCTGATTCCTCCAGCTCCGTTTTTCGTTCTCAAGATTGCTTTGGCTATTCGGGTCATTTGTTTTTCCAAACAAATTTTGAAATTTTTTGTTCTAGTTCTGTGAAAAATGCCAGTGGTAGTTTGATAGGGATTGCATTGAATCTGTAGATTGCTTTGGGTAGTAGAGTCATTTTCACAATATTGATTCTTCCAATCCAGGAGCATGGTATATCTCTCCATCTATTTGTATCATCTTTAATTTCTTTCATCAGTGTCTTATAATTTTCTGCATACAGGTCTTTTGTCTCCTTAGGTAGGTTTATTCCTAGATATTTTATTCTTTTTGTTGCAATGGTAAATGGGAGTGTTTTCTTGATTTCATTTTCAGATTTTTCATCATTAGTGTACAGGAATGCCAGAGATTTCTGTGCATTAATTTTGTATCCTGCTACTTTACCAAATTCATTGATTAGCTCTAGTAGTTTTTCGGTAGCATCTTTAGGATTCTCTATGTATAGTATCATGTCATCTGCAAACAGTGACAGCTTTACTTCTTCTTTTCCAATTTGGAATCCTTTTATTTCCTTTTCTTCTCTGATTGCTGTGGCTAAAACTTCCAAAACTAGGTTGAATAAGAGTGGTGAGAGTGGGCAGCCTTGTCTTGTTCCTGATCTTAGTGGAAATGGTTTCAGTTTTTCACCATTGAGGACAATGTTGGCTGTGGGTTTGTCATATATGGCCTTTATTATGTTGAGGAAAGTTCCCTCTATGCCTACTTTCTGCAGGGTTTTTATCATAAATGGGTGTTGAATTTTGTCGAAAGCTTTCTCTGCATCTATTGAGATGATCATATGGTTTTTCTCCTTCAACTTGTTAATATGGTGTATCACATTGATTGATTTGCGTATATTGAAGAATCCTTGTATTCCTGGAATAAACCCCACTTGATCATGGTGTATGATCCTTTTAATGTGCTGTTGGATTCTGTTTGCTAGTATTTTGTTGAGGATTTTTGCATCTATGTTCATCAGTGATATTGGCCTGTAGTTTTCTTTCTTTGTGACATCCTTGCCTGGTTTTGGTATCAGGGTGATGGTGGCCTCGTAGAATGAGTTTGGGAGTGTTCCTTCCTCTGATATTGTTTGGAAGAGTTTGAGAAGGATGGGTGTTAGTTCTTCTCTAAATGTTTGATAGAATTCGCCTGTGAAGCCATCTGGTCCTGGGCTTTTGTTTGATGGAAGATTTTTAATCACAGTTTCAATTTCAGTGCTTGTGATTGGTCTATTCATATTTTCTATTTCTTCCTGAGTCAGTCTTGGTAGGTTGTGCATTTCTAAGAATTTGTCCAATTCTTCCAGGTTGTCCATTTTATTGGCATAGAGTTGCTTATAGTAATCTCTCATGATCTTTTGTATTTCTGCAGTGTCAGTTGTTACTTCTCCTTTTTCATTTCTAATTCTATTGATTTGAGTCTTCTCCCTTCTTTTCTTGATGAGTCTGGCTAATGGTTTGTCAATTTTGTTTATCTTCTCAAAGAACCAGCTTTTAGTTTGGTTGATCTTTGCTATCGTTTCCTTCATTTCTTTTTCATTTATTTCTGATCTGATCTTTATGATTTCTTTCCTTCTGCTAACTTTGGGGGTTTTTTGTTCTTCTTTCTCTAATTGCTTTAGGTGCAGGGTCAGGTTGTTTACTCGAGATGTTTCCTGTTTCTTAAGGTGGGATTGTATTGCTATAAACTTCCCCCTTAGAACTGCTTTTGCTGCGTCCCATAGGTTTTGGGTCGTCGTGTCTCCATTGTCATTTGTTTCTAGGTATTTTTTAATTTCCTCTTTGATTTCTTCAGTGATCACTTCGTTATTGAGTAGTGTATTGTTTAGCCTCCATGTGTTTGTATTTTTTACAGATCTTTTCCTGTAATTGATGTCTAGTCTCATAGCATTGTGGTCGGAAAAGATACTTGATACAATTTCAATTTTCTTAAATTTACCAAGGCTTCATTTGTGACCCAAGATATGATCTATCCTGGAGAATGTTCCATGAGCACTTGAGAAAAATGTGTATTCTGTTGTTTTTGGATGGAATGTCCTATAAATATCAACTAAGTCCATCTTGTTTAATGTATCATTTAAAGCTTGTGTTTCCTTATTTATTTTCATTTTGGATGATCTGTCCATTGGTGAAAGTGGGGTGTTAAAGTCCCCTACTATGATTGTGTTACTGTCGATTTCCCCTTTTATGGCTGTTAGTATTTGCCTTATGTATTGAGGTGCTCCTATGTTGGGTGCATAAGTATTTACAATTGTTATATCTTCTTCTTGGATTGATCCCTTTATCGTTATGTAGTGTCCTTCTTTGTCTCTTCTAATAGTCTTTATTTTAAAGTCTATTTTGTCTGATATAAGAATTGCTACTCCAGCTTTCTTTTGATTTCCATTTGCATGGAATATCTTTTTCCATCCCCTTACTTTCAATCTGTATGTGTCTCTAGGTCTGAAGTGGGTCTCTTGTAGACAGCATATATATGGGTCTTGTTTTTGTATCCATTCAGCCACTCTGTGTCTTTTGGTGGGAGCACTTAGTCCATTTACATTTAAGGTAATTATTGATATGTATGTTTCTATTCTCATTTCCTTAATTGCTTTTGGTTCGTTATTGTAGGTATATTCCTTCTGTTGTGTTTCTTGCCTAGAGAAGTTCCTTTAGCATTTGTTGTAAAGCTGGTTTGGTGGTGCTGAACTCTCTCAGCTTTTGCTTGTCTGTAAAGGTTTTAATTTCTCCATCAAATGTGAATGAGATCCTTGCTGGGTAGAGTAATCTTGGTTGCAGGTTTCTCTCCTTCATCACTTTAATTATGTCCTGCCACTCCCTTCTGGCTTGTAGATTTTTTGCTGAGAGATCAGCTGTCAAGCTGATGGGGATTCCCTTGTGTGTTATTTGTTGTTTTTCCCTTGCTGCTTTTAATATGATTTCTTTGTGTTTAATTTTTGACAGTTTGATTAATATGTGTCTTGGCGTATTTCTCCTTGGATTTATTCTGTATGGGACTCTCTGTGCCTCCTGGACTTGGTTAACTATTTCCTTTCCCATATTAGGGAAGTTTTCAACTATAATCTCTTCAAATATTTTCTCAGTCCCTTTCTTTTTCTCTTCTTCTTCTGGAACCCCTATAATTCGAATGTTGGTGTGTTTAATGTTGTCCCAGGGGTCTCTGAGACTGTCCTCTATTCTTTTCATTCTCTTTTCTTTATTTTGCTCTGCATCAGTTATTTCCACTATTTTATCTTCCACCTCACTTATCCGTTCTTCTGCCTCAGTTATTCTGCTATTGATCCCATCTAGAGTATTTTTCATTTCATTTATTGTGTTTTTAATCGATGCTTGATTCATCTTTAGTTCTTCTAGGTCCTTGTTAACTGTTTCTTGCATATTGTCTATTCTATTTCCAAGATTTTGGATCTTGGAAATAGAATCTTGGATCAGCTTTACTATCATTATTCTGAATTCTTTTTCAGGTAGACTGCCTATTACCTCTTCATTTGTTAGGTTTGGTAGGTTTTTTTCTTGCTCCTTCACCTGCTGTGTGTTTTTCTGCTTTCTCATTTTGCTTATGTTACTGTGTTTGGGGTCTCCTTTTTGCAGGCTGCAGATTCGTAGTTCCCGTTGTTTTTGGTATCTGCCCCCCGTGGCTAAGGTTGTTTCAGTAGGTTGTGTAGGCTTCCTGGTGGGGGGGACTAATGCCTGTGTTCTGGTGGTTGAGGCTCGATCTTGTCTTTCTGGTGGACAGGTCCACGTCTGGTGGTGTGTTTTGGGGTGCCTGTGGCCTTATTCTGTTTTTAGGTGGCCTCTCTGCTACTGGGTGGGTTTGTGTTCCTGCCTTGCTAGTTGCTTGGCATAGGGTGACCAGCACTGTAGCTTGCTGGTCGTTGACTGAAGCTGGGTGCTGGTGTTGAGATGGAGATCCCTGGGAGATTTTCGCTGCTTGATATTATGTGGAGCTGGGAGGTCTCTTGTGGACCCGTGTCCTGAAGTTGGCTCTCCCACTTCAGAGGCACAGCACTAACTCCTGGCTGCAGCACCAAGAGCCTTTCATCCACCCGGCTCAGAATAACAGTGAGAAAAAGTAGAAAGAAAGAATTAGTAGAAGAAAGAAAGAGAGAGGGAAAGAAAGGAAGAAGGGAAGAAAGGAAGAAAGAAAGAAAGGAGGGAGGGAGGGAGGAAGGATGGAAAGAAGGAAGGAAAGAAAGGAGGGAGGGAGGGAGGAATGAAAGCAAAAGGAAGAGTGAATGGAAGAAGGGAGGGAGGGAGGGAGGAAGGATAGAAAAAGAAAGTGGAAAGAAGAAGGGTGGGATGGAGGGAGGGAGGAAAGAAAAAGAAAGAAGGAAAGGAGGAGCGGAGGGAGGGAGGGATGTAGGGAAGGTAGGAAAAAAAGAAAGAGCAGGTAAAGTAAAAGAATAAAGTATGAAATATAGTAGCGTTATTAAAATTAAAAAGTAATTATTGAAAAAAAACACGGACCGATAGAACCCGGGACATATGGTGGAAGCAAAGCTATACAGAGAGAATCTTACACAGAAGATTACACATACACATTCACAAAAAGAGAGCGGGGGAAAAATCAAAAATCTTGCTCTCCAAGTCCACCTCCTCGATTTGGGATAATTCGTTGTAAAAAGAGGAAAAGGGCGAGAAGTCTGAAATCTTGCTAAGTCCACCTCCTTAATTTGGGATAATTCGTTGTAAAAAGAGGAAAAGGGGGGACAGTCTTAAATCTTGTCCTCCAAGTCCACTTCCTCAATTTGGGATGATTCGCTGTCCATTCATGCACTCCACAGACGCAGGGCACATCAAATGGACCGTGGAGCTTTAATCCGCTGCCTCCGAGGCTGCACAGAGAGATTTCCCTGTCTCTGCTCTCACAACTCCCGGGTCTCAGCCTTGGACCTGGCCCCGCCTCTGCGCGTAGGTCGCCGGAGGGCGTCCGTTCTTCGCTCAGACAGGACGGGTTTAAAGGAGCCGCTGATTCGGGGGCTCTGGCTCACTCAGGCAGAGGGGAGGGAGGGGAATGCCCTCTCCTCGCGCACCAGGCAACAAAAGGGAAAAAAGTCTCTTGCCTCTCCGGTAGCTCCAGACCCTTTCCCCGGACTCCCTCCGGGCTAGCACTAACCCCTTCAGGCTCTCTTCCTGCCTGCAGCCCCAGTCCTCTCCCTGCGCTCCGACTGAAAGCCGATACCTGAGCCTCCGCTCCCAGCCCCGCCCGCCCCGGCGGTCGAGCAGACAAGCCTCTCGGGCTGGTGTGTGCCTGAGGGCACCGATCCTTTGTGCCAAAATCTCTCCGCTTTGCCCTCCGCACCCCTGTTGCTGTGCTCTCCTCCGCTACTCCGAAGCTTTCCCCCTCCGCCACCTGCAGTCTCCGCCCGCGAAGGGGCTTGTAGTGTGTAGAAACCTTCCCTCCTTCACGGCTCCCTCCCACTGGTGCAGGTCCCGTCCATATCCTATTGTCTCTGTTTATTCTTTTTTTCTTTTGACCTACCCAGGTATGTGGGGAGTTTCTTGCCTTTTGGGGGGTCTGAGGTCTTCTGTCAGCGTTCAGTAGGTGTTCTGTTGGAGTTGTTCCACTTGTAGATGAATTTCTGATGTATCTGTGGGGAGGAAGGTGATCTCCGCGTCTTACTCTTCCGCCATCTTCCTCCGGCTCCCAGACAATTTATTTTATAGCTCAGATGAGTCATAAGAAAGTGACATATCATAACAGGGTTTTATTGCAACTAATTACTGGGCCCTTAGCTACCCTTGCCTAAAAATCACTCTATTCAAAATCCAAGTCTTGTCAGTGGTATAGAAACATTATTGATTGTCAATAAGTTTCTTGAGTTGGTCAGCTCCTAGAGTGTATCTAACTCTCAATTAAATTGTCATCCCTGAACTAAACTGTACACATATAATTTATCAGAAAAACTACCACACACTACCACACCTTATTATTCATCTTTAGCTTGAACACGTCCAGCGAAGGGGAACTCACTAGCTCTTGAAAAAAAGAAAATCCATATTATTTTTGATAGTTTAGGCTATCAGAAAGTTGTCCTTTTTATTTAGCCACTTTTTTCCCCTTCAAATTCTACTCCTTTGCCCTAGTTTTTTTTGTGTAAGGTAACATAGAATAAATATAATCTTTCTTTCATACACAATTATTTAATTTTTATTTTTATTTGGAAACATCAATCATATCTCCTTATAAATTCACTTCTTTGAAGCAATATCTGGAAATTTATTTTAGTCACATGTACCAGATAGGCCACCTCTCCTTCAATTTCAGCATGTTTTAGACTCAAATACTTTATTTTTGTTAAATTTTGCCTTGTTAGATTTAGCCCATTAGATCTTTATTGGTTGTCATCCTGCTGGTTATCAAGTCAGCTCTTCGTTCCTTTTTTGTGTATGTTTTCCACAAATTTGATCAGCAAGTTACTAATGTCCTTGTTTATGTCACTAATAAAAATATTTAATAGGACAGGACTGATAGACAACTTACTTAAAAATGTCTCCAGCTTAAAAATGACCCCTTAGTCAAATCCCCATAGTTATGGACATTCAACTTCCATAGTTATGGACATTCAACTACTTGTAATTCTGCAAAACTTCCTTTTTTTTCCACTTTGCCATCCTTTCCAAAATGTTATCATGAAACATCTAGTTCTAATTATTGTTTAGTACAGAAATGCAATAATTTTTGTAGAATTCCTATAGTTCAAAACACAAATGACTCTCTAATAAAAGCAAATTGAATTAACTTGAGCTGGATAATTTTCTTAGTAAATGTCAGTTTCAGACCTTTCCTTCCCAAAGGCATGCTCTGCTTCACCCCGCCTCTGAGAAAATGTGATAATATATGACAAGTCTCCACAAGAAGGTAGATATTGGAATTAATTTTCCTGGTCTGAAATCTGGAGTGTCTTCTAGAAACATATCTTGTTCACTGATTTATTTGCACTGGTCCCTTCCCCTCCAAGTTACTGATTAATGTAGCCATTGTCAATCACTGGGACTAAGTCTCATTTGCTTGGTTCTGTTTCTGCATTGAGTTCCCACTTGCTTGACTATGTCTCTGAACATTTTCTTAAGCCTTGCCATACCCTTTTTAGTGTGGAGCTGAACATTTGAGCATTTTTCTTATGCTCTTATCATCTGGGATCTTTTCCAACTGGAATATGTATGTAAGGAGCTCAGCTGAGCCGGAGAGTGAGCTGAGATGTCAGGTGTCAGAACATCCAGTTAAAGCAACAAGCCAAAAATTAAACTAACAATCAAAACTTTAGTCATTTACTGTAATTCTATAAGAAAAAGGTTAAAATTAGAAAAAATACAGATCCCTTGTATTCCATTTTTTCCAAGGAACAGCATGCTGGTAGACGGTCAAGTAGATCAAGTGCAGATGTGGGAGTCATCTTACTATTGAAGGAGGCTGTATTAGGTTGCTTTGATAGGGCTGCTGTTATAGACTGAATTGCGCCCCCCCAAAATTCATATGTTGACGTGCTAACCCTCAGTACCTCACAATGTGACTTTATTTGGATATAGGACTTTTAAAGAAGTGATTAAATTAAAATGAGGTCACTAGGGTGGATCCTAATCCAACAGGACTAGTGTCTTTAGAAGAAGAGATTAGGACACATATACACACAAAGGGAAGAACATGGACGATACAAGGAGAAGATAGCCATCTACAAGGCAAGAAGAGAGGTACTCAGAAGGAACCAATCCTGCCAACACCTTGATCTTGGAACTCCAGCCTCCAGAATTGTGATAAAATAAATTTCTGTTGTTTAAAACACCCAGTCTGTGTCATTTTGTTATGCAGTCCTAGCAAATGAGTATAGCAGCCATAACATTCTAAGTACCATAGAATGAGTGTCTTAAACAACAGAAATTTATTCTCTCACTATTCTAGAGGCTAGGAGTCTGAGACCAAGGTGTCAGCAGGGGTGGTTTCTTCTCAGGCCTCTCACCTTACCATGTAGATGGCCATCTTCCTCTAGTATCTTCATATGGTCTTCTCTCTAGGAGTTTCTGTATCCAAATCTCCTCTTAGGACATCAGTCAGATTGGATTACGGCCTAGCCATATGACCTCATTTTATCTTAATTACCTCTTTAAAAGCCTTATCTCTGAATACAGTCACATTTTGAGGTACTGGGGGTTATAACTTAGACATATGAACTTAGGGGGAACACAGTTCAGCCAATAACAGTGAGCAGAACAAAAGACTGTGGCAGTTTTATCAACCCGGGGACCATGGGGAGTCAAGGAGGGGGAAGGCTAGGAATGGAAAAGTACTGAGTACTAAGTCAGAGTGTGGAAAAGTGCCTTCAAGTTTTCCCCCTACTTCTCCTCCCCACTTAAGGAGGCCTTAGCAGAAGTGCCTAAAGAAGATCTCTGCCCATGGCCTCAGATAAAGAGACAGGAATAAAGGCACTTGGGCTAGAAATGCAAATAAGTGAAGAGCAAGACCAGCCAGAGGGGCCTGATAACTTGACTACAACTCCCTTCAGAGACTACAGTGCATTAACTGTGCATCAAATCTGGTATGGGGAGAGCAGCTTTCCCCCCATAAGGCCTGCCAGGTAAAGCCTTTGTAATTGTCTATGATCAGACTTGAAAAATCTCTTATAAGTTTTTATCCAGGAGCTGGACTCCTCAATGTAATTTCACTGTGAAGATCTCTTGGATATTGATGCCAGCTCACACTAGAACTGAGATCTGGAAGTTCCTTTTGGAATACACACTACCTTTGTTGGAGATCAGATCTAGAGAATGAATCGGTCCACCTTCCCCTCTCCCTGCTGATTTGCCATTGGCATCTCGACACGTCTAGGTGCTGTTTTTATGACATAACTGACTTCTAATACAAAGCCCTTATTGTATTATATAATTAAAACCCATTAATTTATATATACGTATTCTGACATCTTTCGTATAGTTACCATAAAACTCACTGACCCATTGCGTGATGTACTTTCATCTTTTTAGAAAAAATATTGTTGCATTTGATTACCTCAATTTGTTGTCACTTCGTCCATTTACCATGACTCCTAAAACATTGTAAGCAGTACTTTATCAATAGCATCTGGGAACAATTTTCATAAACTGAGATCCTTGATTTATGTAAAGCAATTATGTGATATCTTACAATCAATGCCAAATACCTTATGGTTTAATTTTGTTTTGTGAGTGTTCCCTGTGCTGTACAACATATCATTTTTGCTTATCTATTTTATACATAGTGGTTTATATCTCTTCATCCCATACCCCTATCTTGCCTCTCCCCCTTCCTTCTCCCCACTAGTAACCATTAGTTCTGTATATCTGTGTGTCCGTTTTCTGTTTTGTTATTTATATTCATTTGTTTTAATTTTTAGATTTCACATATAAGTGATAACATACAGTATTTGTCTTTGACTGATTTATTTCACTAAACAAAATACTCTCTAGGTCCACCCATGTTGTTGCAAATGGCAGAATTTTATTCTTTTTTATGGTTGAGTAATATTCCATCATATATATATATAAAACATCTTTATCCATTCAATCTGTTCATGGACACTTAGGTCGCTTCCATATCTTGGCTACTGTAAATAATGTTGCTATGAACATTGGGGTGCATATATCTTTTCAAGTTAGTGTTTTCATTTTCTTCAGATATATATAAAGGAGTAGAATTGCTGGGTCATATGGTACTTCTATGCTTAGTTTTTTGATGAAGCTTCATAATGTTTTACACAGTAGTTCCACCAATTTACATTCCCAACATCAGTGTAGGAGGGTTCCATTTTCTTCACATCCTCTTCAACATTTGTTATTTGTAGACTTTTTGATGATAGCCATTTGACAAGTGTTAGGTGATACCTATTGTGGTTTTGATTTGCATTTCTCTAATGATTAGTGATATTGAGCATCTTTTCATGTGAGTGTTAACCAGCTGTATGTCTTCTTTGGAAAAATGTCTATTCAGGTCTTCTGCCCTTTTTTTTTTTTTTTTTTTGCGGTATGCAGGCCTCTCACTGTTGTGGTCTCTCCCGTTGCGGAGCACAGCCTCCGGACGTGCAGGCCCAGCGGCCATGGCTCACGGGTCCAGCCGCTCTGCGGCATGTGAGATCCTCCCGGACCAGGGCACGAACCCGTGTTCCCTGCATCGGCAGGTGGACTCTCAACCACTGCACCACCAGGGAAGCCCTCTTCTGCCCATTTTTAAATTGGGATTTTTTCTTTGATATTGAGTTGTATGAGCTGTTTATATATTTTGGACACTAACCGCTTAATGGTCATAACATTTTCTCCCATTCAGTAAGTTGTCTTTTCATTTAGTCAGTGGTTTCCTTTGCTGTGCATAAGCTTTTGAGTTTAATTAGGTCCCACTTGCTTATTTTTGCTTTTATTTCTTTTGCCTAAGAGACAGATCCAAAAACATATTGCTACAATTTATGTCAAAGAATGCTCTGCCTATGTTCTCATCTAGGAGTTTTATGGTTTCAGGTTTTACATTTAGGTCTTTAATCCATTTCGAGTTTATTTTTGTACATGATGTGAAGAAATGTTCTAATCTAATTCTTTTCCATGTAGCTATCCAATTTTCCCCACACCACTTATTTCATTCTTAGGATTTTAAATACCTGTGAAATTAGACATATGCAATGTACTTTACTTTCCTCTAACAAATTTGTATTTAATGGACAACTGTTTCCTTTCACAGCTAAATTTCAGTCCTATATCCTTTACTTCCCTTTTTAGTTGAAATTCCCTTCATCAGATCAAGAAGTCACTCAAAATATATATGCATGTCTGGTGTTACTTGATTCTTAGCTAAGAGTCCATTACTCAGGTGTCATAAGCAATGCTGATCCATATAACTAAAAGAGATGAGAATCATATTGTTTTCTTTTTGTTTTGTATTTAATCTTGTTTAGTTGATATTGACACCTCTCCCTGTGCTTGGTTGGTGAGGTCATACATACTCCTGAACAATAACTGAAGATATATTATTGCTTTATCTTTTCTTATACTCATTTTTTCATTGATATTTAAATAATTTTTCTGAGAGAAATTGGATATATGGAACTGTAGCATATCTATAAATTTGAGTATTTGTTAGACTCATGAAATTTCAGCAGTAATTAATTTGTGGCACCATATTTTCTTCTTTTTAAACTAGAGTAAGATTGGAATTTTTTTTTTTTTTTTTGCGGTACGCGGGCCTCTCACTGTTGTTGCCTCTCCCGTTGCGGAGCACAGGCTCCGGACGCGCAGGCCCAGCGGCCATGGCTCACGGGCCCAGCCGCTCCGCGGCATGTGGGATCCTCCCGCACCGGGGCACGAACTCGCGTCCCCTGCATCGGCAGGCGGACTCTCAATCACTGCGCCACCAGGGAAGCCCCAAGATTGGAATTTTATAGCAGAAAGTTCAATTGTAGTTTTTCACATTGTCCTTAAAGATACTTCCTAGGGTTCTTCTAGTAGTAACGTTTATCCCACCTGAATTCAGAAGAGTTAGAAACAGTCCAAATTTTTGGCAAACTTCTCACGTACTCCATTACTCCATTACATCCTAGAAGTACATTCAGAAAGTCAGCATGCCTCCCTATTTGCCATATTGTCCCCTCAAATATTCCTCCATATCACTTGGCAGTGAGATGCCTACCACCTCTATAGATATTTTTTATACTTGCTAAGGCATATGCCACCTCGCTACTGTTCTGTGCAAAATGAGATGTGTACTTTGAGTCTCTTTCTATGCAAAAGACTGAGGAATTTTCTCATTCTGTCTTCAAAATGTATTGGACACTTAGATAAGTAGGGAGGGAGTAATACTGAATTATTCAAAAATGAAATATGTGATATTATGCAATGAGTAAAAAATAATTATAAGAGAAGAATTGGGGCTTGTGAAATTGTTTTTAGTCATTAAATACCAAGCATTGCTTGGTAGCATTCCATTTGAATTATTTAATAAATCTACTGGGAAAAATTTTAAATAGTATTTAAAGACTAGTTTTGAAATAATATTGCATCAAGACTGTAGACTAGATGGTGATATAAGTGATAGAAATGATGTGTTTATAGTTTATTGTGACAGAAAATTTCCTAGTAGACCTCAGCAAATTATCAGAGTTGTTCTGGGAATCATTCCAATTTATTGTCTTTTTTCCAGCGCTTGATGAATTCCAAAATTGATTTTACAGTTGTTGGGTTTTTGGTTGTTGACTAATATGAGACATATGCATAAACACACTTGGATTTATATGGTATTGAATCATGGCATTAGAAGAAACCCTAAGATACCACCTTGTACTTTGCCTTGCTTCTAGACATCGGATAGAAAGAAAAAAAGTCATCTTTCTTTCTTTCTTTCTTTCTTGCTTGCTTGCTTTCTTGCTTTCTTTCTTGCTTTCTCTATTCCTTATATGCCCTGGTCCCTAGAACTAGTAATATTTAGCATAACTCTTTTGAAAAGTATAGAATTACTTGATATTTTTGTGATAAAAGTTGACAATCTGGAATTTAAGAGGGAGGGGAGAGAGAGAGAGAGAGACTGAGATTGAGAGAGATACTGACTGAGAAGTTTCACTATGAAATATCTAAAGAGGCTTAACAGAATTAAGGCCAAAAAGCTTACAAACATTATAGGTTTCATTCCTTATAGTTTATCATGTGCAATCTTACATGCAATTCATGTAGATAATTCATAAATAAAGACTACAAGGGTTGGTTAAAGGCAGAATTACAATTGGTGTTTATATTATAGGGCTCAATTCACTATCAGTCATATTTAAATAACTGTACAGTAAGACTTTTAGATATCAGCAATGCGGTATGTATGGACTAAGAACAGATGTTTCTACCTCTTGATTATTATACCAATCAGGGTTTTTAGGTTCAAGCAACAGAAACCACTTTTGATTAATTTAAGCAGAAAATATCATTTGAGGATATCTGAAAGCTCAAAGGATTTCCAGAAAGACAGGAGAATCAGGCTTAGAGTCTATGTGGCCAGAAAATGTGCTCCAGGTAATGCCACAGTATTACATTTCTAAAGATAACATTGTTATTGCTGCTGGTCAGAGACATCACAGCTTGCTACAGTCACTAACACCTACTAATGCTACTGCTAGAACCGATGCCACTCCAGGCTGTAGACATTGAATGTATATCTACTGCCTCTACTGTACCATCATCACAATCAATTCTGCTGGGCCCTGCTTCTTCTAGGCCATTGCTTCCCATTCAAAATCTGAAATAGTGAATATAATTTGTCAATGTTAAGTCATGTCCCTGCACCCTAGCTGCAAGAGAATCTGGGAAAGTGGATATCCAGCATTTAAAAACTTTGTAATAAGAGAAAATTCTGCATCATAATGTAGAACATTCCCAAATATATGGAGTTTGTCAGCATTCAACAAGAATGACAGAAGTTTACTATAGTTGCTAATTCTGGTCATCATGAAGGTCATTTAGTGTGTCTATTCTCAAGCAAATGTAATGCATAATAATTCAGAGGCTACTCCTTCCATTCTTAAGGAAGAATCCTTAGTTAATTTATGTTGATTTAATTATCACTTATATGCACCTCAGAATTGGAATTATCCAGTTACCTAACACCACTGCCACATTCTATCACCACTTGTAATTTTTTTTTTTTTTTTTTTTTTTTTTTTTTTTGCGGTATGCAGGCCTCTCACTGTTGTAGCCTCTTCCGTTGCAGAGCACAGGCTCCGGACGTGCAGGCTCAGCGGCCATGGCTCACGGGCCTAGCTGCTCCGCGGCATGTGGGATCTTCCCGGACCGGGGCATGAACCCGTGTCCCCTGCATCAGCAGTCAGACTCTCAACCACTGTGCCACCAGGGAAGCCCCTCACCACTTGTAATTTTAAGTGACAACTTTATGGGAAATTACTCTGTCCAACTGGAGCTTAGATGGAATGTGGTACAACAGGCCTTCTTTCTTCTGCTACAATGACCTTTCAGCCTATACAAGGATAATGCACTTATTTCAATGTCTTTAGTATAGAGATAGGAAAATTTAATATCAAAATTATGATGGGATGGGGAGAAAAATAAAAGTACTAACTTTAACTTCCCTTTAAGTTCATAAGGGAAGGTATCTAATAATTTAGTTTTTCTCCAAAAAAGCTTTTCCCATGAATACTTTCTCCACTCCATCTGTAGCTCTCCTCCTTTCAGTTTTGTACTCATATCTTCAAAGCATTCTTGTATTCAAGTATTTCAGTCAGAAATACTATCTCCGTCCTTGAGAAAATTCTGCCTCTTTCCAGAGGCAAGAAAGAGTGTTTGTCTCTGATCCTTACCAAATCCTACAGTTTGACGTTTGAATTGTGTCTTACTCTGTTCCGGCTACTATAACAAAATAGCACAGACTGGGCGGCTTTAAACAACAGAAATTTATTGATCACAGTTCTGAAGGCTGAAAGTCTGAGATCAAGGTGCCAGAATGATTGGGTGAGGGCCCTCTTTCAGGCTCCAGACCTGTCATTGTGTCCTCACATGGTGGAAGGGGCTAGTCAGCTCAGAGGGTCCTCCTTTACGGAGCACAAATCCCATTTATGAGGGTCCACCCTCATGACCTAATCACCTCCCAAAGGCCCGATCTCCAAATACCATCATATTGGGCTTTAGGATTTCAGTATATGAATTTTGGGGGACACAAACATTCAAACAATAACAAAGAGTAACCCCAGAAGCCTCTGATGGCTTCAGCTGGATGGGCATTAGTAGTTCTTTCTAAGATACTTCACTAATGATTTTATTTTCAATATCCCAAGCAGTGGAAATTCTTAGCCTCATATTTCTTTTATTATTTGGCTTATTAAACGTGCACATCTCTGAAGGTAAAACATTTTTTCTTTCTTTTCATTAGAAATAGCACAGTCTAAATCCATGTTGAAGAAAAAATATCCTATAAGCAAGGTTTTGGTTCTGTTTTTAAGTAAACATGTGTCTCTTACAGAGTTAGGAAATATCTTTTTTGCCTGAAGTAATCAGAAAAGTGTCATACAAGCTTCTTTATTTCCTCAGGGAATGCTGCTAGCCTCAATTCTGTGTTTTTCATAAAACTGAGGAGTGGCAGGCAGAGTTCTTGCAATTGTTCTCACCACACATCATCCCTAAAAATCAAGTATCTATAACAATAAAGAATCAGCAAATCAATGTCATGCCTAATTTTACAGATAAACTCACCTAATTAAGTCCTTAGATTAAGGACTGTTAGGGCTAGAAAGTTGCTCAAAAGATAATCAAGTCCCAAACTTTCTTTAGATTTAAAAATGCTGAGGCTTAACGCGGAAGTGACTTGTCCAGTTGTCTCAGCCAGAAAATATGTTTACAGTTCACAAGCACATGCTAAATTACAAGCCCTGAATTTAATACCAGGAGCCCATTTTATCCAAATTATATTGTAACCACTGTTAGCTAACCATAGAGGTATGCTTAAATAAACACTTTTAAATGAATGGTCCCACAGCACTATCATAAATTAACTGACATTTAATATTTTATAGCTAAACACATATTTTCTGTATTCCATGTATACTTAAAGATAAAAATATTGAATAACTTTCAAGATGGACATTCAGTGAATTAAACATAGGCTGATAGGTAATGATTTTTAAAAATCATCTAGAGAATGGGGAAATAATTGGAACATTTGGATGTATTATTTATTTTTATTCTACAGAAGAGCAGATTTCCAGAAGAAAGTACAAATTTCTTTCTTTCACTTTATGTGGTTTAAAATTAGCTTACAAAAATTTCTGTTTTAACTCTGGCCTACCTGGAAAACAAAATACAAATCAAATCCATGAATTATATAGTTATAATGCATTTATTATTATTATTATTTTTGCATTACAAGGGCCTCTCACTGTTGTGGCCTCTCCCGTCGTGGAGCACAGGCTCTGGGCGTGCAGGCTCAGCGGCCATGGCTCACAGGCCCAGCCGCTCCACAGCATGTGGGATCTTCCTGGACCGGGGCACGAACCCGGGTCCCCTGCATCGGCCGGCGGACTCTCAACCACTGCGCCACCAGGGAAGCCCTATAATGCATTTTGAGTGCTCACTTAATACCCATGATGACTGTGATGAACCCTAAAAATATTCAGAAAAAATAGAGTATTTATGTTTAGAATGTGATATCAGAGCCTTGATTACTGATAGAGATAAATAGAGAATAAAGAGAGAATAAAAGACATTCTATTCTCTAGAATAAAAGAGAACCACATGGCTATATGTTAGGAAAGTAGTCAGTTTGCCAAAGAGTTCTATTATTTGCTGAAGGAAACACCTTTTTAAGTTCATTTTTCTTCACAACTTAAATTTAAATGGAGTTTATATACAAGAGCTCATAATAAATTCCATCTTGGAGGAGCAGTAATTTCATGTGGAAATTTCCTTAGTGCTTTTCTCATGGTAAAATAGTGTTCTAAATTATAAGCCAGGTTCAATTGCCTATAAAAAAAGAAAGTAGAATAGTCTTCTAAGTAGTAGGACATATCCATTACAAATTTGAAAATGGCCATTAAAACAAGCATTAAAAAATTTATGAATTTCTAAATAGATTAAACTCATGCAAATGTGGCAGCTATAAAAAATAACTTTAATATACCACCTTATGAACAGGTATCTTGGGCTACAATCTCTCTCTTTTTTTGAATATTCACTAGGCCAAAATGGGCTTTTAAAGAGTTTTGATATATCTTTTTAAACTTGAAATCATTAGGGAAATTTGTTGTTTTCAGGCAGTATATTTAAACCTCAAAAAACATTTTAAATCCGCAAATCTATAAAATAAAAAAGAGACAAATATATGCAATATGGAAACAAAGTTGGAAGAAAATTTGGACTTGGAGGGCATGATAGAAATAGGACAACCACAAAAAAGAAAAAGATTGGTTGATTAGAGTTAGTTTCTGAAGATTAAATGATGTATTAGAATTATTTCATGTACATCTTTCCAACATGGTAATGTATGTCCAAAAAGGTAACATAGTTTGATTTCCATGTGGGATGTATAAGGCAGAAGGAGTATTGCTAGCACAATAAAAATGAGAAAATTCAGATAATCTAAAATGACATTTAGATTGATGTCACAGGGCAAACATGGCAAATAGGGCAAATAGGTCTGAATTCCAAAGAGACACAAACCTTTCCAAAAAAGAGACCCAGGATACAGAAATTCTATCCCCTGAGGCAGAGCAGTCCTGGTGAAGGGCTGGAAATGGAGGTTGTGGATGGAGGAGAGGGCTGACTACAAAGTAGCAGAGAGAACATTTTGTGATGATGAAAATGTTCTAAATCTTGACTGTGGTAGTGGTTACATTATTATATGTGCTTGTCAAAGTTCATAAAACGAAATCTAAAAAGAGTGAGCTTTAGTATATGTAAATCATACTTCAGTAAACTGAGTGTTGAAAATGTAATAAAATAATTACTACTATAATATTCGTAGTCAAGTGTTGCTATCACCAAACTTTGATGAGGTTTGAGCGAATTATATATATATAATGAGTTAATTCTCAGAAGTCATTAGTTTTGTTTTCTGTAGTAAAGAGATTGGAATATACATTCTTGATTGGGGAATTAGTTCAACAGGTGTTTGATGAGCAACTTACGTTTACAGAGCTGTTTACCATTTATCAAGTGCTTTCGGTTCTCATTTAATTGTAAATACACACCTGGGATATGTTTACAACAGAGGATAGTGTATTGTACTAGGATCTTAATTTATAAAAGTGACTGAAGGATCACATACAGAGGTTAATTCCATTGAAAGAAGATTTTAAAAACAGTTGCCCCAGAAATGAGAGGCACAGCAGGCCATGCAGGACCACACAAAGTCTATCACATGAAGGAGTCAGTAGCAGACAGAGGAATTGGGATTCTGCCTTTATGACTATGGTGGCAGGATGTGACTAGGTCGAGATGTCCCTTATTGGGTAATAAGGGGAAACAGGCAGGTTAGGGTCACTGGCTGGGGAATTGTAAAATGACTTTCTCACTCTGTGAAAGCTACCTTGCAATGAAGATGTTAAGAACTTTGGCCCTGTGACCCAAAGGACTTATGGAGAGCTTGGGAATAATCAATGTCAAATAGCCAGTACAGAATCTAGAAGCATGGTTAATACAGATAGACATTATTTCTGTCTTATATATAGGGAAACTGAGGCTTAGAAAAGTTAAACCACTTGCTTAAAAACAGACACAAAGCAAAGAGCAGAGCCAGTTTTGGAATCAAAGTCTTATGAGACATGTTCAACAATTTTCAAGTTATCCTCCCCAGACACACACATACAAATCTACACTGTCTATATGTAATAAAAACAAACATTTTGATAAAATTCATTCAAATATACAGATATAGTAGGCACTGAGATCCTGGAAATAAAAGAGTGAAACAAAGTCTCTTGTTTTATTGCATGGAATACCTAAATTAACAATAAATTGCTCAGTTGCATGAGAATGTAATCTTCATATTACCAATAGTATGTTTTCCCCAACTAGTCTAAGAATCTCAGATCAAAATACTCATTATTTAAATCCATCTTTGCTAAATCATGCAGACATCTTTTTTTCCATAAGAAGAGGAAATACCTTTTACATCATTTATAACAATGACGATGACTAGTTTTTATATGTTATCAATACTTACTATGTGCCAACAGGCACTCTTCTAAACATTTTAGGTATATTAACTCCCTTAATCCTTACAAAAATTTTCTGAGTTATGTACTATGATTACATGTGTTTTTTTTAACAGATGTGAACCAAGATGCATAAAATATTATTTAAATAGAGTTGAGATTTGAACCCAGGAGGTCTGTATCATCCTTATTCTTAACTACTACATTAAATGGCATTCATAATATCCTCAGACAATATAAACTCAGGGTCACTGAGAATCAATACAATGAAACTTGAGAAGTAGTATCCCAAGACACCTTAAATCTAGTGTTCATTTCAGAGAAGATGAAGACATTAAGCCACCCAGAATCTCTCAATGGTATGATAGATTGAGCACTAAAAAATAGTCTGCATGGTTTGAGAGGTAATATGGCTTGGTTGAAAGAAAAGAGGGCTTTGGATAACATAAATTGTATTCCAGATTCTCATATATTAGGTCTATGCTTTTACAAGCTACTCTAGTTTCCTCATCTCTAAAAGGAGATAATCATCTTCAGGGTTTAAGGATTAAACACATATTACATATTAAAGTAGTTGGTGCAGTATCTGAAACAGCAATTAATATCAGTTACTTCCATTGCATCTTAAAGATAGCTCTATCCAATATTTATCTTTAAAGTGTCACTTTTGTTCTTACCACACCAAGCTACATTGTTTTTCATGAAATAATAAAATAGTATTAGTGGCTTTTCTTAGAACAGCATTTTAAGGACTTACTCACCGTTGATTTAAAACAAAACAAAGCAAAAACGCCCCCTGAAGACTGTGGAGACAAAAAAATAGGGACTCTCGCTTCTCAGTTAAGTGAAAAGGTGTTCTGGTTTACTTCTTCCTCTATACTTTTTAGAAAACTGTAATAGCTCAGACTGTCCTAACAAAATACCATATACTAGATGGTTTAAACATGGAAAGTTATTTCTCACAGTCCTGGAGGCTGGGAAGCCCAAAAATGGGTGCCAGACCATTTGGTTCCTGATGAGAGCTTTATTTCTGGCTTTTTAAAAAAATTGAAGTATAGTTGCTTTATGATATTGTGTTAATTTCAGGTTTACAGCATAGTGATTCAGTATTTTTGCAATTATATTCCATTATAGGTTATTAAAAGATATTGGGTATAATTTCCTGTACTATACAGTAAATGCTTGTTGTTTATCTATTTTATGTATAGTAGTTTATATTTGTTAATCCCATACTCCTAATTTATCCTTCCCCCGACCTTCCCCTATGGTAACCACAAGTTTGTTTTCTATATCTGTGAGTCTGTTTCTGTTTTGTACCTACATTCCTTTGTTTTATTTTTTAGATTCCACATATAAGTAGAATCATACAGTATTTGTCTTCTCTGTCTGACTTATTTCACTGAGAATAGTATTCTCTAGGTCCATCCACATTGCTGGAAATGGCACTATTTCATTGTTTTTTATGACTAATATTCCATTATATATATATACACACACACATACACACATGTATATACATACATACCACATCGTCTTTATCCATTCATCTCTTGATGGGCACTTGGGTTGCCTTCATGTCTTGGCCATTGTTAATAGTGCTGCTATGAACATTGGGGTCCATGTATCTTTTTCAATTAGTGTTTTTTTTTTTCTGGATATATACCCAGGAGTGGAATTGCTGTATTATATGGTAGTTCTATTTTTAGTTTTTTGAGGAACCTCCGTAATGTTTAATGTAGTGGCTCCACCAATTTATATCCCACCAACAGTGTATGAGGGTTCCCTTTGCTCCACATCCTGGCCAACATTTGTTATTTGTAGACTTTTTGATAATAGCCATTCTGACAGGTGCAAGGTGATATGTCACTGAGGTTTTGACTTGTATTTCTCTAATAATTAGCAATTTTGAGCATCTATTCGTATGACTGTTAGCCATCTGTATGTCTTCTTTGGAAAAATGTCTGTTCAGGTCTTCTGCCCATTTTCTGGTAGGATTGTTCCTTTGATATTGAGCTGCATGAGCTGTTTGTACATTTTAGTGATTAACCCTTTGTCAGTCACATTATCTGCAAATATTTTCTCCCATTCCGTGAGTTATCTTTTCATTTTGTTGATGGTTTCCTTTGCTGTGCAAAAGCTTTTAAGTTTAATTAGGTCTCATTCATTTATTTTTGCTTTTATTTCTTTTGCCTTGGAAGATTAAGAAATTACTGCTGCGATTTATGTCAAAGAGTATCTTGCCTATGTTTTCTTCTAGAAGTTTATGGTTTCAGGCCTTACATTTAGGTCTTTAAACCATTTTGAGTTTATTTTTGTATATCATGTGGGAAGTGTTCTAATTTCATTCTTTTACACGTGGCTGTCCAGTTTTCCAAGCACCAGCTGTTGAAGAGACTGTCTTTTCTCCATTGTATATTGTTGCCCCCTTTGTCATAGATTAATTGACTTTAGGTATATGGGTTTATTTCTGAGATCTTCATTCTGTTCCATTGATCTGTGTTTCTGTTTTTGTGCCAGTACCACGGTATTTTGATTACTGTAGCTTTGTAGTATAGTCCGATGTCTGGGAGGGTTATACCTCAAGCTTTGTTCTTTTTTCTCAGGACTGTTTTGTCATTGAGGGTCTTTTGTGTTTCCAAATAAATTTTAGGATTATTTGTTCTAGTCTTGTGAAAAATGTTCTGGGTTTTGATAGGGAATGCATTAAATCTGTGGATTGCTTGGGTAGTATGGCCATATTAATAATAATTCTTCCAATCTAAGAACACAGGATATCTTTCTGTTTCTTTGTATCACCTTCAATTTCCTTCATCAATGTTTTATAGTTTTCAGCATATAGGTTTTTTACCTCCTTGGTTAAGTTTATTCCTAGAGGGTTTTTTTTTTGGATGCAATTATAAATGGGATTTTTTTCATTTTCTCTTCCTGATATTTCATTACTAGTTTATAGAAACACAAAAGATTTCCATATGTTAATCTTGTATCCTGCAACCTTACTGAATTCATTTATTAGTTCTCATAGCTTCTGGCTTCTTCATGGCTTCCTGATGGCAACCTTTTTCCTGTGTTCTCACATGCTCTTTCCTCAGTGTGTGTGTGTGTGCACAGGGATTGTGAGAGGAGAGGAGAGGACAGAAGAGGAGAGGAAGGGAGAGGAGAGAAGAGGAGAGGAAGGGAGAGGAGAGAAGAGGAGAGGGGAGGAGAAGAGAGACAGAGAGACAGAGAGAGAGAGAGAGAGAGAGAGAGAGAGAGAGAAAGAGAGAGAGGAAGCTAGGTCTTTGATGTTTCTTCTTATAAGGACACTAATCCTATCATGAGAGCCCCACACTTATGATTTCATCTAACCCTAATTACCTCCCCAAATTCCCATCTCCAAATACAAAAAAATTGTGGGTTAAGGACTCAAAATATGAATTTTGAGGGGAAACATTCCATCTATAAAAAACTAAAGGCCAAATCTTTTCATTATTCTCTTATTCGTATGTTCAAAACAGAGCTTTTGACATAAATATTTCAGTTGATGAAATATGACAGGATACTTAGAAGCTTGAAAGGAAAGCTTGAGTTAAATTAAATTATTCACAGGTTTTACTTTGTATATTGACTTCTCCAAATAATTTTATTAAAATGAATCATCCCTTTGAAAATCAGGATGACTTGTCAGAGGAATACTACTTGAATATTATGTCTATAAAGATCTTGGAGCTCAAAATATATCAATATGCATTTAAAATCTATATAAAAATAGAATATATGTCTTAATCATTTGTTTTCCAGAGTGATAGAATATCTACATGCCTGTTTGTATTTACTTTGGTGAGTATATATCGAGCATCAACAGACATGTAGAATATGCCTATAAATGACCTCCATTTTCTCACATATTTAATTTAATCTCTGGTGGTTTACTCTCCTTATTAGAGACTTTACATTTTTGGGGTCATTTTTGTTTGATTGTTTTTCTCATTCTGGAAAATTGATACATGATTTTCACTTGTTCTTCCTAAAAGTTAATTGATGTATAATACTGATATGGATACTGATAACTGATCATGGGAATAATGGTCATTGGTCAAAATAATAAACCAATAACCTGGGAGCCCGACTTCAATAGAAGTACAATTTAGAACTTTGTGGATTTCTAGATAGGTCTTACAGTAATTGAAATACAAACACATTAGTTTTGAAAACCAATTTCCAGAAATTATGTAATTTTTTCTCTTGAATCACTTTTCAGCTTCAGAAAACCACTTGATATATACCATGCATATATTAGGATTGCTTGGCTTGAAAAGTAGTTAGCTTGGTACTTTTAAATAGATGCAGTTATTTATAGAAGATGACCTTCCACTTTCATTGTATTATGGAATTGCCAAAGTGTCATCGAAAACTGCTCAATATCCTTTGATAGAAACCATCATCACAGGAGCAAAGCTGAGGGTAGTTGGCCTGTGACCAGTGTCACAGCCAATTTTGCTACTGCATTAGGAAATATCTTTTGGAAGCCAGTTGTCATAGATGCAGATGCGGTTTGTTGGAAACAATCCATGCCACACTTTGATCAGTGATTTTAAATTGTTGCCAATTTCAAAGTGCCTCCTCTCTAAAAAAAAGAGGCTGGTTGATATTAAAGAGCAAGGCTACAGCTCATCCAGGAGAAGACCAAACGGATCCACATTGAAAAGCTGCTGATGGGAGAAAGTTCCGAATGACCTTTAGAATATCATAATTGTGCCACAGCACTGATTCATATTTGATCTTTTAAAAGCCTTAAAATGTCCATTGGAAAATCAGATTCTCAGAATTTCAACTATGGAATTTATGATTGCAATTGGAGAGAGATGGCCAGATTTCCTAGTCATATACCTAAAAATAAATGAATAAATAAAAGTGGAGCAGAGGAAGATTAATGATTGCTGAGTAAGTGAGGTCAGTCAGTGCTTATTTGAATTCAGAACAGAATTCTATCTCATATCATTAATGTATATTCTAGGATTAGTGACATCTCACTGAGAAAGGATATCACTCCATTTTCATACAAATGTCATAAATAAATAATACAAAAGTTTACGAAGTAAGAAAATGGAATTTTCTGTGAATTTTGATTATGTAGCTAACAGAGATTACAGGTATAGTAAATGAGAGGCTCTTAGAGAAAATGTTTACTTTTAAGCTACCCATATGTTTTTGCTGCTTTTAATCAACATAGGCATGTGAGATAGCTAATTCAGGTTAAGTAAGCCACCTGGAACCACTGAGCAGCGATTTCCCTGCTTTTTTTCCTTTCTGAACAAAGTAAACCAATAAGAATGAGCATAAAATCAGAGAAGATGGCTTCATTACCATAGTACCCAAGTTTATAACCTGAGAAAATAGAAATACACTTATATCTGTGTATGTTTTTGTTTATATACAGTTATCCCTTGGTATCTGTGGGGGATTCTTTCAGGACTCCCTGAGGATACCAAAGTCCATGGATGCTCAAGTCTCATACAAAATGGTGAAGTATTTGCATATAACCTAGACACATCCTCCTGTATACTTTAAATCATCTCTAAATTACTTATAATACCTAATACAATGTAAATGTTGTGTAAGTAGTTGTAATACAATGTAAATGCTATGTAAATATCTGCCGGTGCACTGCAATTGCAAGTTTTGTTTTTTGGAACTTTCTGGAATTTTTAAAAAATATTTTGATCCACAGTTGGTTGGATCCATGATTGTGGAACCTCATGTAGATACAGAGGGCCAACTGTATGTATATATTCATACATATATAAGTATGTATAAACATATCATTAGAATATACACATTTATGTTTCAAATGTGAGCAAAAATAAATATTAGACATTCAGTTTGAATCATAAATGACAGTAATATGGAGCTCCTATCAATTCCTAAAGGAAAGTTTTAAAATATACACTTCATAGCTATATTATCCTTATATAAGGAAGAAGAAAATTAATGGGGAAGAGTTGGATAAGAAAGGAGATGGGGAAAGAGGCAGATGTATTATTTTAATATTTTTCAAAGTATGAAGATGTAAGTATCACCTCATTTACTAATATCCATTTATCTATTCATAAAATATTTATTGAGCACTTACCATATGCTGTGTACTGGTCTGGGCATTGGTGATACAACAATAAACAAATGGAGAAAGCCCTCATTTTCATGTAGCTTAAATTTTGTGAGGATAAATAAACAGTAAATATTTTCGTATATGTGAGATAATGATGAAGAAAAAATAAAGCAGGGAAAAGGAAACAGATAGCCAATGGAAGGTATGGGAATTGGGAGTGCTATTTTTGAGAGAGTAGTTAGGGTAGTCCTTTCTGAAAAGGTGACATTAGAGCAGCTACCTAAATGAAGTGAGAGAGCAAATCCTGAAGCTGAGAAAAAGCATTACAGGCAAAGAAGTCATTATGTACAATGGCCCTGAAGAGCTGGCTTGGTATATTCAAGGGATTTCAAGGAGTCTAGTGGCTGGAGTCAAGTAAACAACAGAAAGAGTGATAAAAGATCAGGTAGTAGAGGTAGTGGATGACCAGACTATGTAAGACATTATACACAAAAACATAAAATTCATGTTTTGTTCTGAATTAAATTGTAATGCATTGAGGTTTCTGTGTAAAATAGTAATATTATATATGTTTCATAGAAATAACTTTGGCTGCTGTGTGGAGAATGGTAGTAGAGGAGGTGAACTTTGTTCTCTTTTTTTTCAAGACTGTTTTGGCTATAAAAGACCTTGAAACTCCAAATGAATTTAGGATTAGATTCTGTTTCTGTGAAAAGTTCAGTTGGCATTTAGATGGGAATTTTAATAAGTTTTTAAATTGCTTTCAGCTGTATTGACATCGTAACAATATTAAATCTCCCAGCCCATGAACATATACTGTCTTTCCATTTATTTAGGTCTTTAAATATTTTTTTCAAAAAGTCCTTGTTGTTTTCAGTGTATAGTTCTTGCACTTAAACATTTTTAAAAGTATTTCATCATTTTAAAATATTATTATAAATAGATTTGATTAAAAATTTTTCTTTCTGATTATTCATTGGTATTTTGTAGAAATACAACTGATTTGTGCATATTCTTCCTGTATCCCATAGCTTTGCTGAACTCATTATATCTAATACATTGTCTGTAATCCTCAAGTTTTCTATATATAAGATCATACTTTCTGTAAAAAGATAGATTTAATTATTTCTTTCCAATCTGAATCTTCTTTTTCATGTTCTTACCTTATTGCTTTGGCTAGAACTTTCAGTAAAACGTTGAACAGAAGTGGCAAAAGTGGACATTGTCTTTCTTTCTGATCTTAGGGAGAAATATTTCAGTCTTTCTCCATTGAGTATGATGTTAGCTGTAAATTTTTCATAGGTGCCCCTTATGAGGTTAAAAAAGTACCCTTCTATTCCCAGTGTTTTAAGTGTTTTTATAATTAAAATGTGTAGGATCTTGTCAAATGCATTTTTGTGTGTCTATTGAGATGATTATTTTTTTATTTGTTCTATTAGTATAGTGTATTACATTGATTTTGCTTTGTATGTTGAACCACTTTTGCATTTCTGGGTTAAATCCCAATTGGTCATGGTGTAAAATTTCTTTCATATCCTCAGTTTGGTTTGCTAGTATTTTCTTGAGGATTTTGCAATTCAAAGGGATATTGGTCTTTGGTTTCCTTTGCCTATGATGTCTTTCTCTAGCTTTGGTATCAGACTATTAGTGGCCCCATAGAATGAATTAGGGAATATCCCCTCCTCCTCTATTTTGTGAAAGAGTTTGCAAAGGATTGGTGTTTATTTTTTCTTCAAACGTTTGGTAGAATTAACCAGTGAAGTTATATGGAATTAGCAATGTGCTTTAGAATGAAAAATAAAGAATAAAGACTTTTTCATATTTAAAATGATACATTTTAATAAAAGCAATAAATTCTGCACAATTATTTACATTTTTTCACATAATACCTCCAGAATTTGGGGTAGCCTGTCCATTACAGAGATAATAAAGTGGCATGAAATGCAATTATTGACTGTAACAGAATATCACCAAATGTCAGATTTTCTTTTTGCTCTTACTTTAGAGGTATTTCATATCTTCTGAGAAGTTGTATACACGTTTAGAGGACTAGGAAGAAGAAATAAATACCAACACACAAAGCTGATATTCAATATGATTTTACAAACAGGCTGATTTGTAATCAAACCCAGGTTTGGCTGCTTGCAGCTCATGTGCCAATAATTCGAGAGGCAAGTGTCAGTAGAAAAGAAAGGTGCTTTAATCAGCAAACCAGCAATCTGGGGAGATGGTGGACTCATGTCCAGAGACCAACTCCAAAGATTCTGCTCAGCCATGACAGTTTGTAAAGGGAAAAATGGAGGGAAGAATCTCAGTGAATCATCGAGGCAGGAGGTTTGGTTCTGTATCATTCTCCATTGTGTGTAGACTGGCTGACTCTTTCTTCAGATATTATGTTGCCTGAATGATCTGCCTGCAGGATTGCTTAGGGGGGATGTTGGGGGTAGAGAGCTAGTCATTTTTTAACTACTTAATTCTTCATTCTTACTTCTTTTTATCTAGGAAAAGAATCAACAGGTTATACAAGGCATGGTGTGCATTTAGGAGAGCATAATTCAGGAGTTAGTTTCAATTGCTTAGTGATCTCATTCCTGTAATTAGGTTCTTTTAAGGTTAGAGGGAAGAGAAATGGGCAAACAGGAAAGGGGCAAAAGAGCTGCTTTTGGATTTACAAATAAGCTATCCAAAAAATACTCAAACATAACCCTCAATTTATCTGGAATTGCCATTTATCATGCTGCTCACTTTTTACTCCCTAATCAGTCAATCAGCAACATCTTTCTAGCCAGCCTACATTATTTCTGCTTAAACACAAGTTATTTATGCATTTTTGCACAGAAACACATCATTAATTTGGTAATTTACCTCTAAATGACTTAAATAAACGTAGATTTAGAGAATAGCAATGACTGCCCCTATTCAACTAGCCTCTAAATTCTGTTAGATCTTAATAAATCTGAATTAATTAAAAGACTTGTTACTAAATCTGTGAAATATTAAAGCCAGGCATGCGAATCTGCTCCTGGCCCTCAAGTCACAGAAAGACAGGTAAGAGTTGCAAAGGGCATAAAACTGTGTTTAAGAGGAAGCTGCTATTCGAAGCATGCAACAAAAGATTTACACTTAGCACTTCACAGTTCTGTTCAAAAAGTAATCTAAAGAATAGTTTAGAGTAAACAGTAAATCAAAGGAAATAAAGTTGATCACTTAATGTATTACTGTAACCGAGAGTGGGGTCCAGCTGCTCGCAGCTCAAAAGCCAATAAAGAGGCAAGGTTGGTGGAAAGGAAAGTTTGCTTTATTTCAGATGGCGGCAATGGCGGGGGGGGGGGGGTGGCGGGGGGAGGAGGACTCCTCACCACTGACAATCAGTGGGCAAGAGCTTTTATAGATGGTGGGAGGGGCTACATGCAGAAACAGCAGTCAGCTCTGACAGTCATCTTGAAACTGGTCATGCGGTGTTCTGACTAGCGTCATCTTGATCCTTTTAACTATAGTTAATCTTCAATTCCAGGGTCGTTTTGTACCCATTTCTCTGAGGCCAGTTCTCGGAATTGTGGCAGTTTAAGTCATGGCTACAGTTGGTCATCATGTAGTTAACTTCTTCCACCTGGTAGGGGTTTCAGTATCTACAAGACAGCTCACAGGATATGGCTCAAAATATTACCTATAGCCCTTGAGAAGGAACTAAAGGTCCTTGACTATGCTTAATGACAAAACTATTATTATTGGGTCTCCTTTGACTGTTTTACTTTGTTTCTGCATTTTCTCACTTCTCTGATTAAACTTATTCTTTGGCTAAATTTTTCCACAGACAAAAGGCAGGCTGATGACATGCGGGTCAACGACCATAGGGTCTTGCTCCGTTTAACTACCACACTTAATTTTCTCTTCTTAACACCTACCTTTTTCTTTTCTTAACCTCTGATATAGAGGAATGAAAATAAATGTATACTGTTTTCCCTGAACTTCCCCTTTGTACCTAGCTCCATTCTCTGTTCACATACCAGGCCGTAATTGCCAGGATAAATCACTTTGACTTGGTCCAACCCTGAACAAAAATTGTAAACCAGGGAAAGTTTATTTTCAGTGCCTTGTCAACTTCCTTTCTATCCCTAATTGACTTCTCATTCTTAATTTCTTAAATTCTTAATTTCTTTATGTCATCATATCACCTGATTGTACCTTAAGGCCAACCAGTAAAAGTTTCTCCCAGTATCTATTTGCTCTGGATAAAGCTTTATAATTTAAGCATTTTTGCCGCTGAAAAGTAATTTTCTGTATCTCATTGATGTAAGGTCCTCCACCTCAAATTAGATTAAAAATTATGTCAGTTTCTGTGTTAAGATGTTATTTGTGATTTCTACTGAGACACATTTGCAGTTTATCATAGAAAACACTTTTCACCAGGGGCTATTATTTAGGGTTCACAGACCTCTTATAAAATTCAGAATGTTCATAAACTTGGGTGGTGGGAACAAATTACATCTCTCTTTTCTCTGCAATGTCACTGAAATTCAGCATTTTCTTCTATTATAAAAGTTGACAACAGTCTAACACATTATTAGGACTGTGATTGCCTCAGTGACAGAAAGATGGATATTGTTCTAATTCATTATAGCTGTTGCAGGTAAACGGTACTGATGTTCATCACTTCTTAAAAATTCTGATAGATTCACTGTTATATGTTTTTAAGCAAGTTAACTGCTATGTATATATATATTACTATATCACAATTTTTAATATTTTGATAATTATGTCAATGGTTTTCTTCCACTGCCATTCCATGTATTTTGTTTTATACACTTAAAATATTATTCCTGCTCTCTCTCACACACACACACTCGGACAAATGAGCTCTCGAGAGGCAAGTCTGACACTTTGGCACAATGACTCCTCTCTGGTCCCCAGGAAAGCTTCCTGCTGTCGCGCACGGGAGCCTCTGTGTCCTGGAGCCTCCTCCCACCCTGCCTGGCCTCCGGGCTGCACACCCGGGCCTGCTACTCCGAGGCGGCTTAGCAAACACCTCCGAGAAAAAGTCTCCCCAGCGCCAACCCCAGGCCGCTTTCCTGAAGCTTTCAGGCAGTCTGGGGTGATGGGGGAGTGAGCTGAGGGTCAGCCGAAGGTCAACTGCTTGGCCGCAGGCGGCCGGCGCCTCGCCGCCGTGGGTGGGTCGTGGCTGTTTCCCCAACTTCGATCTTGGATTGGTCCAGCTTGGCTTCTCCAGGGCGACCACCCAGTGGGCGCGTTGTTGGGGGATACGGTGGATCTTCCGCAGTTAGAGGGTCAGGTACCCCGCCCCATGTCAGGTCAAAAATCCTGCCGCGGACGTTTCCGGCCGCGGAGCTTCTCCTGTGCGCCGTGTGGGCGGCGCTACATAAATGAGGCCCCTCTGCTTCCCTGCAGCTGCGGCCCGGCCTTGCTAGTGGCTGGAGAGGGCGAAGGCTGGATCCTTCCGTTCGCGGCGGCGTGGGCCCCAATGCCACGGTCTCCCAGCACGACGGTGGCTCAGAGGTACTTGAACGTTTCTTTTGTTACTTTCGCCACCCTTCTCTAACGGGTCGGCTCGCCCTCTGCTCCTGGGAAAGCATGGGGAGGAGTAGAAGCCAGCTCCAGAAGGGGCTCCGTGCAGGGCTAGTCATGGGGCTCGGAGTTTGGGGGGTGTTTGCATCTTCTTTAAGGAATCACTCCCCAAGCCACCACTTGTTTACGATCAAGGTTGGGTTTTCCAAATTCCTTATCTGAAATGGCATTTAGAAGCCAGCAGTGAAGACGTGAACTCAAACTTTCTCCCAAACGCATGGGCAGCGTCTCCAAGATAGTCCTTTCAGAAGAGCTGAGCTTGTGGTAGGCCATTAATTCCCTTCAGGTGGTTCGGCCAAGCTTTTCTCTTAGCCGTGCTGGTGGAAAGGCTCTCTCAAAAAGGCTCCCCGGGTGAGGTCTTACCCCAGACGCGTTGGGACGTCTATGGCAGAGTGGGTAGCCACCTCCCTAAGCACATGCCGAAGGTGAAGGCAGCCAACCCGGGGGTAGCCCAGATAATAAAACCCACAGAGTGAGAACAGAAGGGGTTCCCATGGAAATCCCCCTACTCGCTGGATATCCCATGTGCTGGATATCTTATATTAAGATATAATAATTAGCAGCAGATGTGTTATGGAATGAATTGGGTTCCACTGCTCCCTGCTTACAAAATCAGTACTCACAGGTGTTGATAGAAAAACCAAGATGTCTTTAATGAGAATGCCAGCAATCTGGGGAGATGTTGGACTCAACGTCCCCCCAAAACCGCCTCTGCAGATTCTGCTCAGCCATGAAATCTTTTAAAGGGAAACAGGGAAGTAATCTGTTACTCATTGAGATAGGGGGTCAGAGTAGTGACCGTGTGCAGGGTTGTCGACTCCTCGTGATCTTCCTCTGGACGTTATCTTGTTCACACAGTTTGGTCACACAGTTTGTTAAGGAGATTACTGAAGGGGAAGCTAGGGAAGAGGTCTGGTCATCTGTTAATTATCCTTCATTTCTACTTTGATCTATGGAAAGAACCTACAAGTTAGGCAAGGTATTGTATGATTAAAACATTGGAAAGATGTGCTTGGGCGGGAGATGAGTAGAGCATGGGGGTGTCTGGTTTAAAATGTAGTTACAATATAGGTTTGCTAAAGTGACAAGAAAGGGGGCTTCCTGCTGAGGGCAGTTTCCTGCAAAGAGCTGCTTGCAGGTGTGCTACAACATGGAGGAGTGTGGGTGGATTGGCTGGGCTTAGAAACCGCCACTCTCTACAAGTTCTTTGAAAGAGATTTTTCTTCCTTGGGGAGGTGAGGTGGGTGGGAGGGAGGAATGGCCTTACTTCTGGAAGCTGGAAAACTGGCTCTTGGGAGGTGGGGATGGAGGAGTAATAGCGGCTACTGTCTGAAACAGGTAAAGCCCGAACACCTGCTCAGCTGAGCTCTGGAAAGCAGGGGAGGGAAATCTTTCCAAGAATTGCCAACACAGTGGCCACACACACACACACACACACACACACACACACACACACACACGATCTGTTTTTCACATAAGTTCTCACTTATTCTTAAAGCTTCAAAGAATAATTCTGATGTGATCCATCAGCGGAGGCACACTTATTTCAGAAAATGACTTTGAAAAATGATCTTTTCGTTCTCTAGAAATAACACCCCTTCTCCCCCCAGACACATGGAACTCAACATGTTTTCTGGCTTTGTGATGTCTTTAAGATGTGAACAAGGGTTTATATGTCAGTAGACATTTCTTCAGACCTTTTTCTTTTTAGCTTAATTCAAGTGATCATTGCAGTGTGTTCATTCCCAGAATTCTCAAATGACACTGTTTCAACATTTGCTCAGCACAGGAAAGTTAATGTGTATTGCTGCCACACAAAGGAGGAACATAGCATAGACCAAACACAGGATGTATCGTTGATTGTCAGAGCCTTTTCAAGTCTATTCACCATTAAATAAAGTGTTGCCTATAAAAAAATATTATTCTTAGAAGGGATCCATGGGATTCACCAGATTGCCAAAGTGGTCCATGACCCAAGAAAAGGTTAAGAATCTCTGGTTAAATCCAAGTAACACATCTCTTTGGTGACACAAAATGTCATAGAGAATACAAAGAAGGGACAATGCATGGTAGAGACTTACTTTACTCTCTCCACATGGAATAGACATTAGATTCACTTAGTGTTCTCGTTTAAAAAAGACTGATATGTGAGTCCCACCTCATAGATTTTGATTGAATTGGTCTGAGAGGCAGCTTGAACACGAGATTTTTTTAGTAGTTCCCAGGAAATTCTAAAGGGCAGTAAATGCTGATAAAACTTAATCTAAAGGAAACACTGATGGCCAAATATTGGGCACCAGCAAATGGTTCTGTATTGTAGGTGGAGCTTTGGGTATATATTTGGAAGGGTGTGGTTATAGGTCTTAATAAGAGCAGTTTAAGATCATTTTAGCTGTAAACAATAGAAGTACAGTACATACTTTTTGACTTACCTTCAAATGCTCTTAAACATCCAAAGACTTTGCACATGGTAAAATAAAATTTTAAGGTAAATCTTACCCAGATATCTTTGGGGTTAACTTGATCACTGATTTTTCTAAGCAATTTCCAATTAATTTTGTATTAACAGTAAAATATCTCTTTTTAAAAAATTTATTGGGGCTTCCCTGGTGGCGCAGTGGTTGAGAGTCCGCCTGCTGATGCAGGGGACACGGGTTCGTGACCTGGTCCGGGAAGATCCCACATGCCGTGGAGCGGCTGGCCCCGTGAGCCATGGCCGCTGAGCCTGCGCATCTGGAGCCTGTGCTCCGCAACAGGAGAGGCCACAACAGTGAGAGGCCTGCGTACCGCAAAAAAAAAAAAAAAAAATTATTTATTGAAGTATAGTTGATTTACAATGTTGTGCTAATTTCTGTGGTACAGCAAAGTGACTCAGTTATATATATATATATATATATATATATATATATGTGTGTGTGTGTGTGTGTATATATATCCTTTTTCATTTTCTTTTCCATTACAGTTTATCACAGGATATTGAATATATTTCCCTGTGCTATACAGTAGGACCTTCTTGTTTATCCATTCTGTATATAATAGTTTGCATCCACTAATCCCAAACTCCCAATCCATCCTTCCCCCACTCCCTCTCCCCCGTGGCAACCACAAAGGAGGAACATAACATAGACCAAACACAGAATGTATAATTGATTATCAAAGCCTCTATGTCTGTGACTCTGTTTCATATATAAGTTCATTTGTGTCATATGTTAGATTTCACATATAAGTGATATCTTATGGTATTTGTCTTTCTCTTTCTGACTTACTTCACTTAGTATGATAATCTCTAGGTCTATCCATGTTGCTTAAAATGGCATTTATTTATTTCTTTTTTATGGCTGAGTAGTATTCCATTGTGTATGTATACCACATCTTTTTTATCCATTCATCTGTTGATGGACATCTAGGTTGTTTCCATGTCTTGGCTATTGTGAATAGTGCTGCTGTGAACATAGTGGTGCATGTATCTCTTTGAATTATAGTTTTGTCTGAATGTATGCCCACGAGTGGGATTGCCGGATCATAAGGCAACTCTATAAAATATCTCTTTAAAAGATAAAATAACTATGTGACTATGGCACCCAGGTGAATTTTATTTTAATGGATGTACAGTCAGCTCTTGACAACTTGATTATAATGTATTTAATTTGACAGGCTCCTATAGGGAGAAAGTACCCATAACGGGTATAAATAGATGGATGAATAGATGGACAGATAGATAGAGAGATAAATGTTTGTTTCACAAGCTGGCAGGTTTCTTACAATTGAGGTTTCAATAAAGCTGCAGTGGAGTCTATGGATGAAAACCTTTTAAAAATATTTATTATAATTTGACATTTTAATAAAAACTACAGTGAAAGTCATCTATAGTTGTCTTAATGAACCTTATGAAGAACAAACAGCTTGATGAAGAAAATGAAACTTTAAAAAAAAGTTTTTGAAGTTGAAAGATTTCCTAGAATGAGAGTAGAGCTTCTCTTTTGAAGGGTGATGGAGCAATATTGCATTGGCTATTACAAGATGCATGACACCCTACCCTCTAATGATATACATCTAAGACATACAGAATATGTGTTTCAGTGCTATTAAAAGAATTGTGTAATGTCTTAAATTTTCCTCTTTGCGGGCTTTATGACCTTGGGCAAATTAGGATTCAGTTGTAATTTTTATTGATCAGAGGAATATTCCAAGGGTGAGTTTTAAAAATATGAAGGGTAAGAATGTTAAAAAGAGTGGGAGGCAATGACAAGGAGAAATGAATATTGAATAAGCATGCATGTGTGCAATGTGACATGCTCTTCCTTAATTTAATTTTAAAATCCATTAAGGCTTGTTGAGAAATGTTTGTCAAGTGCTTTGAACTCTTTGGCGATTGACATTATGTAAATACAAGGGAGGATTTTGATTTAGAAAGGATACCATAAATTCCATACTCAGGATATGACATTTTACCAAATCATTGTTCAGCTCAGGGTTAAAAATAAGCTAACAAATAAGGATTTTAATAGAAATATTTTTTTCTATAAAATTTTTCATTTAAGTAACATAAATCTCATCTCAATTCATAACAAATAATTTACATAATGAAAAGAAACACCTTTTGAACCGTCACATAAGAGCATTTTGACTCAAGTACCACATGTTCTTATTCATAGGCCTTTTGTTGCAGGTAAAACAACAAAAAAATTAATTTGTATGGGACAGGAAAGCCATAAAGCTCAATTTTACAGATGAAAATGATTTGAAAAAGATCTGCTTTATTTGGCATTTTCCTATGCCTTAGTTCATTTTGAATTTTACTCTCAAAAGTTCATGCTATTCCTTTGCATTTGTCCTTGGGTTATATGCCCGCATTATATATGCCACTCATGCTATCTGCCACTCTGTTACTCCTTTCTAATGGAAACTGCTCCATTTAAAACCCTTGATGCCTGGAGAGTCATTATTTATATGTCCCCCTACACTCATCTCATCCTGGCCAGAACCAATTGGACTAAGAAGGGACTGTTGACCCAAGAGCTGACAAATCCATTTCTTGGTCTGGCTCAACTGTGAAAAATCACATAGCCTATTTTGGAAACTTGAACGAAAAAACATAGAAGGAAGCTGCCCCTTTAATGATAAAAAAAATGTAAATGGTTATGAGGGAACAAATGTGGAGTGCCATGAGATGAAATTCAAAAAGGTAAGGAAATACAAATTATGAATTATTAGAGAAGGCCAATTGGTAGTGTGAAATAAAAAGGCAGATATGCAGAATAGAGTTGAAAAAGATTACTACTGGAACATCACAGTGAAGCTCTATAGTAACTGCTGAAAATTTTTCTAAAGCTGCATTAATTTGGAACCACACTCTAACTCAAGTCTAGAAATCACTCTGAAAGGCAAATACTGTAAAGTCTCATTATCTTGGATTTTTATAAGATGCCTCTTTATTCATAATCATTCTCATAATAACTCTCTATTTGTACTAACTTGATTCTATCTGTATTATTTGCAATGAAAAGAATGAAAGACAAAAACACTCTTTTTTTTTTTTTTTTTCCAATTGCAGCCTTTCAGGTAGGATATAGATGTATGGGAAAGACTACCACCAACACGTGCGCACGTGTGCACACACACAGAATAAAAAGTTATAATAAATTTTCATTCACTTACTCCAGACATTTATGGAGGTGGGGAGGCCACAAAGTATAGGAGTAGATGCAGTATGCTTTACTATAGAGTCATTTGGCCTCCAAAGTATCTAAAAGGAATATATCCTGCTGGTAACACAATCCATACAAGGAAGAATATTGTCAAATCTGAGCTGCTGCCCCACTGTGCCCTTTTATATTCTGGGATTAACTAAATAAATTGAGAAAAATTGATAATTAAAATTTAGAAAACGCAATTCTAAACATTTAAAACAAATTTTATAAACATAGGTTACCAAATGTCACTTCAGTACCTAAAAAAAAGTAACTACCAATAATTTACAGCAAACTATATTCTCAACAGTATAAAAATCATAGAAATATTTATTTAAATAACAAAACAGTAGAAACTTAAATCTCAGGTTGTCATAACTTCTGAACCAAAAACTAGAGCTAAATTTTACTCAGTAGAAATTGCTAATCATCAAATGTTATATCTGAAAAATTTGATATAAATCTGCTATTTACACATTCAAAAATCCTTGGAATTCTATATTATCAATATTTAGGTATATATATCTATATGTCTATAGATATATCTATCTATCTATCTATCTATATATACCTTGGTAAAAGTTGTATGACTTCAACCAAGTTAACTTTATACAAAATTAATGATTTTTCAAATTATCTTCTTACATTTAATCGTTGCTTATGTTTCATTATAACAATAAAGTAAAAGGAGTAAAAGTGCTGTATTACATTTGAGATGTTAAGCTAGGAAAAAACCCTATTACTATGTGAATAAGTGTTTCTTATTTAAAGCAGAAGTAATGATATTTTAATACACCCATTAGAAGTTAAAAAAGTAAGTGTTGGCTGAAAGTTGTATTTCTGTGAAAACTTCAGAAGCACTTGGTCATCAAAGAAAACATCCCTTGCTAATTTGTCTTCATACTTCCTCTTTGGAAAAAAGGGCTACTTTGAAGGGATAAAACAAAAACTGCATTTTTGTTAGCAGATTCATAAAAAACAATGATCACAGGAGAGAGATATATCAGATCAAAGAAGAATGACTCATTCCGAATATATGAAATGGAATGGAATGGAATAAAGTTGTCCCAAGTTGAGCATTTGCTCACAAACCTTAGTCTTTGCTCTATCATAAACAGGTCCTATTTTCATCTTAATATGTTGACTCATTAAATTGCCCTACACAGAGTTTCTTGAAATTTTACTTCTATATAAAACAAAACTCAGTTTTCTGTGATCATAGCTACAGTTTAAAGAGAGAATTAACTTTATGACTTAGTAATTCTCCAGATAATTCTACTGATTCCTAACTTTGAAAATTTGGTTGTGCCAAATATTTCCAATTACATATAGAATTAAACAAAAAGATTTAATTGTAGTAATCCTAGGAGGTTAAAAATAGACAGTGAATTACCTTACTCTTCACTGCAGTATACTCGTCTTCTTCCCATAAATGTGCTGTTTTAAGTCTCTTATTTTCTAGTAATTTGTTATAGCAGTAATAGAAAACTAATACAGCAAATTCCAGAGCCTAGGCCTAAAGAGAGTTTGCCACTTCTGCTATCACCCTCTTCAAGTTCTGAGGTACTATAAAAACAAATACAACACCATTTATTGACGAGACTGTCTTTCCCCCATTGTTATTCTTGCTGCCTTTGTCATAGATTAATTGACCATAGGTGCGTGGGTTTATTTCTAGGCTCTCTATTCTGTTCCATTGATCTGTGTGTCTGTTTTTGTGCCAGTACCATGCTGTTTTGATTACTATAGCTTCGTAGTATAGTTTAAAATCACAGTGCATGTTACCTCCAACTTTGTTCTTCTTTCTCAAGTATTTTTTGGTTAATTGGGGTCTTTTTATGATTCCATACATATTTTAGGATTATTCTAGTTCTGTGAAAAATGCCATTGGAATTTTGATAGGGATTGCATTAAATCTGTAGATTGCTTTGGGTAATGGACCCTTTAACAATAGATTCTTCAAATCCATGAGCACAGTATATCTTTCCATTTATTTGTGTCATTTTTAATATCTTTCATCAATGCCTTAGGGTTTTCAGAGTGCAGGTCTTTCACATCCTTGGTTAAATTTATTCCTAGGTATTTTATTCTTGGTAATGCAATTGTAAATGGGATTGTTTTCTTCATTTCTCTTTCTGATATATGTCAATACTGTATAGAAATGAAGCAGATTTCTGTATATTAATTTTTTATCCTGCAACTTCACTGAGTTTTTTAGTTCTAATAATTTTTTTGCTGGAGTCTTGAGGTTTTCTGCATATAGTATCATATAGTATATAATTATTTAATGTATTGTTGAATTCTGTTTCCTGATACTGTATTGCAGATTTTTGAATCTAAGTTCATCAAGGTTATTTGCCTGCAATTTTCTTGTTTTGGTAGTACCTTTGTCTCCTTTTGGAATTAGGGTAATTCTGGCTTCGAAAAATGATTTTCAAAGGGTTCCTTCCTCTTCAATTTTTTGGAATAATTTGAGAAGGATAGGTATTAACTCTTTTTAAATATCTGACAAAATTCCCTTGTGAAGCCATCTGTCCCTGGACTTTGTTTGTTAGGAGGTTTTTGATTATTGATTTTCTGTTTCTTCAAGATTTAGACTTAGAAGATTGTATATTTCTAGACATTTATCTGGTTCTTCTAGGCTAATTTTTGCCATATAATTATTCATAGTATTCTCTTATGATCCCTTGTATTTTTCTGTTATCGATTGTAAATTCTCCTCTTTCAATTCTGATTTTATTTATTTGGGGTCTCTCTCTTTTTCTCTGATGAGTCTGGCAAAACTTTAATCAATTTTGCCTCTCTTTTCAAAGAACCAGCTCTTAATTTCATTGATCTTTTCTATTGTTTTTATTTTATTTTTTTAACATCTTTAAATAGAGTATAATAGCTTTACAATGGTGTGTTCGTTTCTGCTGTATAACAAAGTGAGTCAGCTATACATAAACATATATCCCCATATCTCTTCCCTCTTGCATCTACCTCCCACCCTCCCTATCCCACCCCTCTAGGTGGACACAAAGCACCGAGCTGATCTACCTGTGCTATGTGGCTGCTTCCCACTAGCTAGCTATTTTATATTTCGTAGTGTATATATGTCCATGCCACTCTCTCACTTCGCCTCAGCTTACCCTCCCCCATCCCCATGTCCTCAAGTCCATCTCTATGTTTCCGTCTTTATTCCTGTCCTGCCCCTAGGTTTTTCAGAACCTTTTTTTTTCAGATTCCACATATATATGCATTAATATATGATATTTGTTTTCCTCTTTCTGACTTACTTCACTCTACATGACACACTCAAGGTCCATCCGGGTCGCTATAAATGACCCAATGTTGTTCCTTTTTATGGCTGAGTAATATTCCATTGTATATATGTACCACATCTTCTTTATCCATTCCTCTGTTGATGGACATTTAGGTTGCTTCCATATCATGGCTATTGTAAATAGTGCTGCAGTGAACACTGTGGTACGTGACTCTTTTTGAATTATGGTTTTCACTGGGTATATGCCTAGGAGTAGGATTGCTGGGTCACATGGTAGTTCTATTTTTAGTTTTTAAGGAACCTCCGTACTGTTCTCCATAGTGGCTGTATCAATTTACATTCCCACCAACAGTGCAAGAGGGTTCCCTTTTCTCCACACCCTCTCCAGCATTTATTGTTTCTAGATTTTTTGATGAGGGCCATTCTGACCGGTGTGAGGTGATACCTCATTGTAGTTTTGATTTGCATTTCTCTAATGATTAGTGATGTTGAGCATCCTTTCATGTGATTGTTAGAAATGTGTGTATCTTCTTTGCAGAAATGTCTATTTAGGTCTTCTGCTCATTTTTGGATTGGGTTGTTTGTTTTTTTGATATTGAGCCGCATAAGCTGCTTGTATATTTTGGAGATTAATACTTTGTCAGTTGCTTCATTGGCAAATATTTTCTCCCATTCTGAGGGTTGTCTTTTTGTCTCATTTATGGTTTCCTTTGCTGTGCAAAAGCCTTTAAGCTTCATTAGATCTCATTTGTTTATTTTTGTTTTTATTTCAATTTCTCTAGGAAGTGGGTCAAAAAGGATCCTGCTGTGATTTATGTTATAGAGTGTTCTGCCTACGTTTTCCTCTAAGAGTTTTAAAGTCTCTGGCCTTACATTTAGGTCTTTAATCCATTTTGAGGTTATTTTTGTGTATGGTGTTAGAGAGTGTTCTAATTTCATTCTTTTACATGTAGCTGTCCAGTTTTTCCAGCACCACTTACTGAAGAGGCCGTCTTTTCTCCATTGTATAGTCTTGCCTACTTTATCAAAGATAAGATGACCATATGTGCATGGGTTTATCTGTGGGCTTTCTGTCATGCTCCATTGGTCTATATTTCTGTTTTTGTGCCATTACCATACAGTCTTGATGGCTGTAGCTTTGTAGTATAGTCTGAAGTCAGAGAGTCTGATTCCTCCAGCTCCGTTTTTCTTTCTCAAGATAGCTTTGGCTATTCGGGGTCTTTTGTATTTCCATACACATTGTGAAATATTTATTTCTAGTTCTGTGAAAAATGCCATTGGTAGTTTGATAGGGGTTGCATTGAATCTGTACATTGCCCTGGGTAGTATAGACATTTTCACAATGTTGATTCTTCCAATCCAAGAACATGGTCTATCTCTCCATCTGTTTGTATCACCTTTAATTTCTTTCATCAGTGTCTTTTTTTTTTTTTTTTTTTTGCGGTACGCGGGCCTCTCAGTGCTGTGGCCTCTCCCGTTGTGGAGCACAGGCTCCAAATGCGCAGGCTCAGCAGCCATGGGTCATGGGCCCAGCCACTCCGCAGCATGTGGGATCCTCCCGGACCGCAGCACGAAGCTGTGTCCCCTGCATCGGCAGGCAGACTCTCAACCAGTGCGCCACCAAGGAAGCCCTCATCAGTGTCTTATAGTTTTCTGCATATAGGTCTTTCGTCCCTTAGGTAGGTTTATTCCTAGGTATTTATTCTTTTTTTGCAATCATAAATGGGAGTGTTTCCTTAATTTCTCCTTCAGATTTTTTGTCATTAGTATATAGGAATGCAAGAGATTTCTGTGCATTAATTTTGTATCCTGCTAGTTTACCAAATTAATTGATTAGCTCTAGTAGTTTTCTGGTAGCATCTTTAGGATCTTCTATGTGTAACGTGTCATCTACAAACAGTGACAGCTTTACTTCTTCTTTTCCAATTTGGATTTCTTTTATTTCTTTTTCATCTCTGATTGCTGTGGCTAAAACTTCCAAAACTATGTTGCATAATAGTGGTGAGAGTGGACAACCTTGTCTTCTTCCTGGTCTTAGTGGAAATGGTTTCAGTTTTTCACCATTGAGAACGATGTTGGCTGTGGGTTTGTCGTATATGGCCTTTATTATGTTGAGGAAAGTTCCCTCTATGCCTACTGTCTGGAGGGTTTTTATCATAAATGGGTGTTGAATTTTGTTGAAAGCCTTTTCTGCATCTGTTGAGATGATCATATGATTTTCCTGCTTCAGTTTGTTAATATGGTATATCACATTGGTTGATTTGCGTATATTGAAGATTCCTTGCATTTCTGGGATAAACCCCACTTTATCATGGTGTATGATCCTTTTAATGTGCTGTTGAATTCTGTTTGCTAGTATTTTGTTGAGGATTTTTGCATCTGTGTTCATCAGCAATACTGGCCTGTAGTTTTCTTTCTTTGGCACATCTTTGTCTGGTTTTGGTGTCAGAGTGATGATGGCCTCATAGAATGAGTTTGGGAGTGCTCCTCCCTCTGCCATATTTTGGAAGAGTTTGAGAAGGGTAGGTGTTAGCTCTTCTCTAAAGGTTTGATAGAATTCGCCTGTGAAGCCATCTGGTTCTGGGCTTTTGTTTGTTGGAAGATTTTTTTTTTTTTTTTTTTTTTGTGGTACACGGGCCTCACACTGTTGTGGCCTCTCCCGTTGCACAGCACAGGCTCTGGACACGCAGGCTCAGCGGCCATGGCTCACAGGCCCAGCTACTCCATGGCGTGTGGGATCTTCCCAGGCCGGGGCACGAACCCGTGTCCCCTGAGTCGGCAGGCGGACTCTCAACCACTGGATCACCAGGGAAGCCCTGTTGGAAGATTTTTAATTACAGTCTCAATTTCAGTGCTTGTGATTGATCTGTTTATATTTTCTGTTTCTTCCTGGTTCAGTCCCAGAAGGTTGTGCTTTTCTATGAATTTGTCCATTTCTTCCAGTTTGTCCATTTTATTGGCATATAGTTGCTTGTAGTAAACTCTCATGATTCTCTGTATTTCTGCAGTGTCAGTTGTTATTTCATTTTTATTTCGAATTCTATTGTTTTGAGTCTTCTCCCTTTTTTTTCTTGATGAGCCTGGCTAATGGTTTATCAATTTTGTTTATCTTGTCATAAAACTAGCTTTTAGTTTTAATGATCTTTGCTCTCATTTCCTTCATTTCTTTTTTATTTATTTCTTATTTGATCTTTATGATGTCTTTCCGTCTGCTCCCTTGGTGTTTTTTGTTGTTGTTTTTGTTGTTTCTCTAATTGCTTTAGGTGTAGGGTTAGGTTGTTTATTTGAGATGTTTTTTGTTTCTTGAGGTAGGATTTTATTGCTATAAACTTCCCTCTTAGAACTGCTTTTGCTGCATCCTATAGGTTTTAGATCGTCGTGTTTTCATTGTCATTTGTTCCTAGGTATTTTTTGATTTCCTCTTTGATTTCTTCAGGGATCTCTTGGTAATTTAGTAGTGTATTGTTTAGCCTCCATGTGTTTGTATTTTTACAGCTTTTTCCCTGTAATTGATATGTAGTTGCATAGCGTTGTGGTCAGAACAGATACTTGATACAATTTCAATTTTCTTAAATTTACCAGGGCTTGATTTGTGACCTGAGATATGATCTATCCCAGTGAATGTTTCATGAGCACTTGAGAAGAAAGTGTATTCTGTTGCTTTTGGCTGGAATATCCTATAAATATCAATTAAGTCCATCTTGTTTAGTGTATCATTTAAAGCTTGTGTTTCCTTATTTATTTTCATTTTGGATGATCTATCTATTGGTGAAAGTGGGGTGTCAAAGACCCCTACTATTATTGTATTACTGTTAATTTCCCTTTTTATGGCTGTTAGCATTTGCCTTATGTATTGAGGTACTCCTATGTTGGGTGCATAAATATTTACAATTGTTATATCTTCTTCTTGGATTCATCCGTTGATCATTATGTAGTGTCCTTCTTTGTCTCTTGTAATACTCTTTATTTTAAAATCTTTTTTTTCTGATATGAGAATTGCTACTCCAGTTTTCTTTTGATTTCCATTTGCATGGAATATCTTTTACCATCCCCTCACTTTCAGTATGTCTGTGTCCCTAGGTCTGAAGTGGATCTTTCATAGACAGCGTATAGAAGGATCTTGTTTTTGTACCCATTCAGCCAGTCTATGTCTTTTAGTTGGGACATTTAATCCATTTACATGTAAGGTAGTTATCGATATGTATATTCCTACTACCATTTTCTTAATTGTTTTGAGTTTGTTATTTTAGGTCTTTTCCTTCTCTTGTGTTTCCTGCCTAGGGAAATTCCTTTAGCATTTGTTGTAAAGCTGGTTTGTTGGTGCTGTATTCTCTTAGCTTTTGCTTGTCTGTAAGGGTTTTAATTTCTCTGTCGAATCTGAATGAAATCCTTGCCTGGTAGAGTAATATTGATTGTAGGTTTTTCCCTTTCATCACTTTAAATATGTCCTGCCACTCCCTTCTGGCTTGCAGAGTTTCTGTTGAAAGGTCAGTTGTTAACCTTAGGGGGATTCCCTTTTATATTGTTTGTTGTTTTTCCCTTGCTGCTTTTAATATTTTTTCTTTGTATTTAATTTTTGATAGTTTGATTAATATGTATCTTGGCATGTTTCTACTTGGATTTATCCTGTATGGGACTCCCTGTGCTTCCTGGACTTGATTGACTCTTCCCTTTCCCATATTAGGTAAGTTTTCAATTATAATCTCTTGAAGTATTTTCTCAGTCCCTTTCTTTTTCTCTTCTTCTTCTGGGACCCCTATAATTTGAATGTTGGTGCATTTAATGTTGTCCCAGAGGTCTCTGAGACTGTCCTCCATTCTTTTCATTCTTTTTTCTTTATTCTGCTCTGTGGTATATTTTTCTACTATTTTATATTCCAGGTCACTTATCTGTCCTTCTGCCTCAGTAATTCTGCTATTGATTCCTTCTAGAGAATTTTTAATTTCATTTATTGTGTTCATCATTGCTTGTTTGGTGTTTAGTTCTTTTAGGTCCTTGTTAAACGTTCCTTGTATTTTCTCCATTCTATTTCCAGGATTTTGGATCATCTTTACTATCATTACTCTGAATTCTTTTTCAGGTAGCCTGCCTATTTCTGTTAAATATGTTTGGTCTGGTGGGGTTTTGCTTTGCTCCCTCATCTGCTGTGTGTTTCTCTGTCTTCTCATTTTGCTTAACTTATTGTGTTTGGGGTCTCCTTTTTGCAGGCTGCAGGTTCATAGTTCCCATTGTTTTTGATGTCTGCCTCCAGTGGCTAAGGTTGTTTCAGTGGGTTGTGTAGGCTTCCTGGTGGAGGGGACTGGTGCCTGTGTTCTGGTGGATGAGGCTGGATCTTGTCTTTCTGGTGGGCAATACCACATCCGGTGGTGTGTTTTTAGGTGTCTGTGAACTTATCATGATTTTAAGTAGCCTCTCTGCTAATGGGTAGGGTTGTGTTCCTGTCTTGCTAGTTGTTTGGCATAGGGTGTTTAGCACTGTAGCTTGCTGGTCGTTGAATGGTACTGGGTTTTAGCATTGAGATGGAGATCTCTGGGAGAGCTTTCGCTGTTTGATATTACATGGGGCCAGTAGGTCTCTGGTAGACTTATAACCTGAACTCGGCTCTCCCCCCTCAGAGGCACAGGCCTGACACCCGTGAAGATCACCAAGACCCCTCAGCCACATGGCTCTGAAGAAAAGGGAGGAAAACAAATGAAAAAAAGAATGAAAAAAAATAAAGTTATTAAAATAAAAAATAGAAACATATTATTTAAAATTAAAAAAATTAAAGTTATATGAAATAAAAAAGAAAAAAACAAAAATAAAAAAATGAAAGAAAGAAAGAAGAGAGCACCCAAACTGAAAAACAAATCCACCAGTGATAACAAGCACTAAAGACTATAGAAAAAAAAAAAAAAAGGACACAGAACTCTAGGACAAATGGCAAAAGCAAAGGTATACAGAGAAAATCACACAAAAAGCAAACACATACATATGCACAAAAAGAGAAAAAGGAAAAAAAAATATATGTATATAAAAAAAGGAACGGAACAATCAAGTCAATAAAGAAATCTACGAATGATAATAAGCTCTAAATACTTAACTAAGATAAACATAAAACCAGAAACAAATTAGATGCAGAAAGCAAGCCCCAGTTCTATAGTTGTTCCCAAAGTCCACTGCCTCGATTTTGGAATCATTCTTTGTCTATTCAGGTAATCCAGAGATGCAGGGTATATCAAGTTGATTGTGGAGATATAATCTGCTGCTCCTGAGGCTGCTGGGAGAGATTTCCCTTTCTCTTCTTTGTTCGCACAGCCCCTGGGTTCAGCTTTGCATTTGGCCTCAATTTGATAGAGGATTCGGCATTGACTATGTAGCATCATGATAAACATATAAAACAATCACGAAATAAATTGCAAAACACATATGGCAGATTTCAGTTTCTAAGAACATAGTTAGCAACATAACCGGAGAAACTGCTAGGTGAAATATAAAACTCTCCTCATAAATGCACAAATAAATTATTGCGAATGAAAGTGAAACACTTAGAGGCCAGGATTAATGAGAAAGTAGGCATATAGGTTGGTACATGAGCACTGAAACTGGAGTTTTTTTCTGGGATTTCTCCCATCCCTTGTTGAATACAACTTGAATTTTAATTGGGCATACACATGTGGGCATGAAAAGACAAATCCTATGACCTTCACTAGATCAAAAAGGCTTGGGTAAAGCTCACATGCTAAAATGCTACAATGACATAGAGGGAGAAAGTGTGTGTATGTGTGTGCACATGCATGCACGTGAGAGAAAAAGAGACGAGGGAGAGACAGAGAGACAGAGGGAGAGACAGTCTTGATAAAGGAAGTTGAACACTTGCTTATATTGGTCTTGGGCCTGAGTAGAGAAGTGGAGAAGAAAACTAAATCTTCATGTAACCTCAATCCTCACTTGAACATGGGTTTCAATTCACACTATTTGTTTGGCCAGAAAGAAAAAATCCTAAATTAAATGTTTGAAGTATTATAAAATGCTGAGACACTTGGCAATACACAAACCACATCCTCTCTGGGGGACTGCCGCAACAAACTGCCACAAAGTTCCAAAAAACAAAAATTAAAAATCAAAACTTAAAAACTATATCAGAAAACATTATTCATGAATGACACTTAGCAAAAATAATAAAAAGAAGTATTAGTTCATAGTTACTTTAGATTGTAAAGTTATAGGGTATAGAATATAAAATATGGATGTTAAATATGCTTAAAGACATAAGAAAGATTTCTTCTTTTTTTTGATGAAAAAATTTTATTTTATTTTGATTTTTTTATTAGTCTCCGCTTTACAACAAAGTGAATCAGTCATACATATACATCTGTTCCCACATCCCCTCCCTCCTGCGTCTCCCTCCCTCCCAACCTCCCCATCCCACCCCTCCAGGCGGCCACAAAGCACCGAGCCAATCCCCCCGCGCCACGTGGCCACCCCCCACCATCCATCCACCCCACGCCCAGCAGTGTATACACATCCATGCCTCTCCCCCGCCCCGTCACAGCCCCCCCATATCCCCAAGCCCACCCCCAGTAGGTCTGTGTCTCTATTCCTGTTTTACCCCTAAGTCCTTCATGACATTTTTTTTAAATTCCATATATATTTTTTAGCATACGGTATTTGTCTTTCTCTTTCTGACTTACTTCACTCTGTATGACAGACTCTAGGTCTATCCACCTCATTACAAATAGCTCAGTTTCGTTTCTTTTTATGGCTGAGTAATATTCCATTGTATATATGTACCACACCTTCTTTATCCATTCATCCGATGATGGACACTTGGGTTGTTTCCATCTCCAGGCTATTGTGAATAGAACTGCAATGAACATTTTGGTACATGTCTCTTTTTGGATTATGGTTTTCTCAGGGTATATGCCTAGTAGTGGGATTGCTGGGTCATATGGTAGTTCTATTTTTAGTTTTTTAAGGAACCTCCATACTGTTCTCCATAGTGGCTGTACCAATTCACATTCCCACCATCAGTGCAAGAGTGTTCCCTTTTCTCCACACCCTCTCCAGCATTTATTGTTTCTAGATTTCTTGATGATGGCCATTCTGATTGGTGTGAGATGATATCTCATTGTAGTTTTGATTTGCATTTCTCTAATGATTAATGATGTTGAGCATTCTTTCATGTGTTTGTTGGCAGTCTGTATATCTTCTTTGGAGAAATGTCTATTTAAGTCTTCTGCCCATTTTTGGATTGGGTTGTTTGTTTTTTTGCTATTGAGCTGCATGAGCTGTTTATAAATTTTGGAGATTAATCCTTTGTCAGTTGCTTCATTTGCAAATATTTTCTCCCATTCTGAGGGTTGTCTTTTGGTCTTGTTTATGGTTTCCTTTGCTGTGCAAAAGCTTTGAAGTTTCATTAGGTCCCATTTGTTAATCTTTGTTTTTATTTCCATTTCTCTAGGATGTGGGTCCAAAAGGATCTTGCTGTGATTTATGTCATAGAGTGTTCTGCCTATGTTTTCCTCTAAGAGTTTGATAGTTTCTGGCCTTACATTTAGGTCTTTAATCCATTTTGAGCTTATTTTTGTGTATGGTGTTAGGGAATGATCTAATCTCATACTTTTACATGTCCCTGTCGAGTTTTCCCAGCACCACTTATTGAAGAGGCTGTCCTTTCTCCACTGTACATTCCTGCCTCCTTTATCAAAGATAAGTTGACCATATGTGCGGGGGTTTATCTTGGGGCTTTCTATCCTGTTCCAAGAAAGATTTCTAATACTGTGAAAGCTGACTAAAGTACTTTCACAAAGTTTGAAATAGATTTGGAAGGAGAACAAAATGATTCTTTGAATGAAAATATTAACCATTTAATTTAGAAAGACAGTGGAGGCCTTGCAGAGCAGATTAAACAAAAGTGATGAGAAAATTGTTAAAAAGAAATAGCATAACACAGGTGCTTTGTGACCACCTGGAGGGCTGGGATAGGGAGGGTGGCAGGGAGGGTGACGCAAGAGGGAAGAGATATGGGGACGAGTTATGGGGACATATGTATATCTGATTCATTTTGTTATAAAGCAGAAACTAACACACCATTGTAAGACAATTATACTCCAAAAAGATGTTTAAAAAATAAAATAAAAAGAAATATAGTCTGAAGAAATTATTAAATTAGCACAATGAGACAAAAAGAAGAAAAAATGTGAACGGTAGTTTTAGGAAACATAGAGAAGAGTGGTAAATTATGACATATTTAATCAAGAGTGCCAAGGAAACATCAAGAGAGTATGGCAGAGAATTTCCCAAAATGTATCAAAAACACCAATCTAAAGAGCCAGAAAACCACAGTTCACAAGAAGAGTAAAATTAAATAAATCTGTATCACAGTAAAAGTACAAAATACAAAACTGGTAACATCTTAAAAATAACCAGAGAGAATACAGATAACCTACAAAAACTGACAAGTACACTGACTTCTCAAGAGCAGTAATTGAAGCGAGAAGGCCATGAAATAATATCTTTATCAAAATGAAAGACAATAACCTTGTTAAGTTAGAGTTGTAGAGGCATTGAAACTATTTTTCACAAATCAGGGTAAATAAATCTATTTTCATGGAACAAAAACTGAAAGTTTTAAGGGACATTTTTCAGGAGGAAGAAAAATAATCTTAGAAGAGGTGTTAAAGAAATACAAAAGAATAATAAGCAAAACCACCATACAAGTGGGTAAATCTTTTAAAAAATGATAAAGTAATATTATTGATGTCTACTTTTAACGTTTAAAAAAGTAAACATTGGTTAGGAACTTATAATTTGGGATTGGGGTTACTGGAATAAAATTATTCTAATATATTTTGTCAGGAAAAGTTTAAAGATACTGATTAATTTTAGACATTGTTAAGCATATGAAAATGCCTATGATCAGCACTTAAAGAGTAGTAATAATATGTACTTAAACAATGTATAGTTTAGGGATACACATTATAAAGTTTTATCACACTGTGATAAAATTATAAAGAAAGGAAAAGGAAGGGCTTCCCTGGTGGCGCGGTGGTTGGGAGTCCGCCTGCCGATGCAGGGGACGTGCGTTCGTGCCCCGGTCTGGGAGGGTCCCGCATGCCGCGGAGCGGCTGGGCCCGTGGGCCATGGCCGCTGGGCCTGCGCGTCCGGAGCCTGTGCTCCGCAACGGGAGACGCCACAACAGGAGAGGCCCACGTACAGCAACAAAAAAAAAAAAAAAAAAAAAAAAAAAGAAAGGAAAAGGAATAAGTTACACAAAATTCCAGACAGTGATTACTCTGATGGGATGAATGGAGATCACATTAGACCCAGGTACAAAAGGGTCTTTAAAATACTGGCAATATTATGTTTCTTAGCTGAGTATTGGTTACATGTGTATTTATTTTATTGTTTCTAAAGCAAAAGTCACATATACATGTGATATATATTCAATATAATCTGTGATAGATTCCATATAAAATATATATATTTCTTCACACTGTGTGTGAAGAAATACTTTGCAGACTGAGAGGTGCATAAATTGCTCTATATTTACTTGCAATTACATGTAAATAAGATGGTGTCCATTTCCAATCACTTCATGCCTTTCTAAAAATTAATTATATACATTAAAGTCAAATTTATTAAAATGAAGAACTGGCTGCCACAAGTTCAATCAAAATATAAATTAGTTCCGTATCCTTAATAAGTTTCCTCTTGTCCCTTTGATGTTTATCTACATCTGGAACCTTATCTCTTACAACCACTGATCTGCTTTCTGTCACTGTAATTTTGTCTTTTATAGAATTTTATATGAATGAATTCATATAGTATCTTGCCTTTTATATTTGACTTATTTGATGGAGCATAATGTCCTTGACATCCATCCATGCTTTTATGTATATTAATATTTTCTTTCTTTTGACTGATGAACAATATTCTTTAATATGAATATAGCACAGTTTGTTTATCCACTTAGCAGTTGATGGATTTTTGGGTTGTTTCCATTTAGGAGGATAACTACTGCTGCTATAAATATTGTGTATAAATTTTTGTGTGGACTTGTGCTTTAAATATCTTGGGGCAATACTAAGAATGTGATTTCTGGGTCATATAGTGTATATATGTAGAGTATATGTTTAATGGTTTAAGATACTGCGATGTTTTTCAAAGTGACTATAGCATTTTGCATATTGATCAGCAGTGTATGAGAACTCCAGTTCTCCATTGTTGTCAACACTTGATATGATTAGTCATTTTGATTTTAATGATTCTAACGTGATGCAATGGTACCTCGATGTGAGTTTAACATCTCCCTAATGGCTATCAATGTTGAACATATTCTCTTATGCTTTTCTGATTTTTGAATATCTTCTTTTATGAAATTTGTATTTAAATATTTTCTCATATCTTATTCTTGAGGACAAAATGTTCTGTATATATTCTGATTTCATTTCTTCTTTGACCATTGGTTAGCTAGGAGTGTGTTGTTTAATTTCAGCATATTTGTGAATCTGCCAAATTTCTTTCTTTTATTGGCTTCTAATTTCATTCCATTGTGGTCAGAGAATATATTTTGTATAGTTTAATTCATTTAAAATGTTTATACTATTGCCTAGCATATGATCTATCTTGGAGAATGTTCCATGTGTGCTTGAGAAGAACATATATTCTGCTACTGTTGGGTGGAAAGTCCTGTAGATGTCTATTAGATCTAGTTGATGTATAGTCTTGTTCAAATCTTCTGTTTCCTTGTTGATATCCTGCCTAGTTGTCCTATTCATTATTGAAAGATAGGTGCTAAAGTCTCCTACTAATATTGTTAAGTTGTTTATTTCTATCTGCCTTTCAGTTTTTTCTTCATGCATTTTGGTGCTTTCTTACTAGGTGCAGATATAGTTATAATTGTTTTATATTACTGATGAATTGGCCCTCTTATCATTATAAAATGTCCCACTTTATCTCTAGTAATAACCTTTAAAGGCTATTTTTTTCTGATATTAAAATAGCCAAACCAGATTTCTTATGGTTGCTTTCTCTTTGATATATATTTTTCATCCTTTTACTTTCAATGCGTTTGTGGCTGTTTCTTCTATTAATGAGGATAATGATACCTGAATTGCCCTAAGTCATAAGCTTCTAAAAGATTAACAGTTATGAGTTATTTGTGTCAAGTAGGAAAATTACAACACCAAGCAAAGGCAGATTGTTAGGTAAGCTATGCATTCCAACAAATGCTTTCAACTCGTTACACAATATTTCAATGCTATGATACTGAGAAAGTGAGCAGTTTTCAAGAAAGAGCAATGTGTGGGTATGCAAGTTTAGAAAACTATAGCATTCATTCTCTCCATAACTGTTTTATTGACCTGGATTCCATTAACAACTATAAGTGAGTCAGAAATATAAAGATTATACAGAAATAAACTATGTATTTATATACTCTGTGTGCTTATATTACAACTTTGTGCTTGAGAAGTATCTGTAATTCAAAATATATCTACCGCAATTAAAAACTCTATTAAATGGCACAACCCAATTCAAACATTTTATTCGGTTAAAATAGCTTTAGTAATAGACAAATGTGTGTCTTGCAAAACAATAATAACAAACGGAAGTCATGTCTTCAATTCAGTTTTTGTATATTCCAAAGTCCCATTCCCATACTCTTTTTTTTTTTTTAAATCAGCTTCTGAACTAGTTGGAGTGAAACAGGCAACATGAATAACACTAGTTCTTGCTCCATTCTCTACAGAGCATCCAAAATCCTTCCAGATTTTCTATAAAGAACAGGATGATTGGATGAATGTGCCCCAGAGACAAGTTCCATAAAATAATATACTAAAATAGTTATGTAGCCGGATCAAAATATGCCCTGAAGTCATGAAACTGAACATATATCAAGTTATTTAAATAGCCTTCTTTTAAACAATGGGACAATCTGGATAAAATGTAACCATGCATTTGTCCCTGGCAGAGAGCTGATTGATGAAGAAAAAATATATATGCCTAGAGAGCTAAAGCAGCTGAGTGCCACTAATTTCATGATTCCAATCACTGTAGAATCTGAAAATATATTTGTGTAAGTGTAATCTCCATGGATATTTATATGTGTCCTAGATTAAAAATGAAAAATGGGGCTTCCCTGGTGTCTGCCTGTCAATGCAGGGGACACAGATTCAATACCTGGTCCAGGAAGATACCACATGCTGCAGAGCAACTAAGCCCATGCACCACAACTACTGAGCCTGCACTCTAGAGCCCGCAAGCCACAACTACTGAAGCCCGCGTGCCACAACTACTGAAGCCCGTGCACCTAGAGCCCATGCTCCACAACAAGAGAAGCCACTGCAATAAGAAGCCCACACACCACAACAAGGAGTAGCCCCCACTCGCCGCAACTAGAGAAAGCCTGCACACAGCAATGAAGACCCAACGCAGGCAAAAATAAATAAAAGTTAAATAAATTAGGGCTTCCCTGGTGGTGCAGTGGTTGAGAGTCCGCCTGCTGATGCAGGGGACACGGGTTCGTGCCCCGGTCCGGGAAGATCCCACATGCCGTGGAGTGGCTAGGCCCGTGAGCCATGGCCGCTGAGCCTGTGCGTCCGGAGCCTGTGCTCCGCAACGGGAGAGGCCACAACAGTGAGAGGCCTGCATACCGCCAAAAAAAAAAAAAAAGTTAAATAAATTAGAAAAAAAAAATGGCTGATTCCTGCAGATGTGAATAACAATTAACAAATATATTTGCCTTCCCTGCACACAGTCCTTCTGCCAAAAGTACCATCCATGGACTTACTTAATGCCATATCCACCATTATAGTATTCTAAATAGCATTGCTTGTGATCAAGGAACTCGTTTATCAGCAAAAGAAGTGTGGTAATTGTCCATGCTCATGGAATTCACTGATATTACCATGTTCACCACCATCTTGAAGCAACTATCAGTAAAGTGGTGGAACAGCCTTTTGAAGACACAGTTACAGTACCAGCAAGGTGGCAATATTGAAGGGCTGAGGCAAAGTTCTCCAGAATGGTGTATATGATTTGAATCGGTGTCCAATATATGGTGCTGCTTTTCTTATAGCCAAGAATCACAGATCCAGGAATCAGGGGATGAAAATGGTACCATTCACTACTACTTCTAGTGACCCACTAGCAAAGTTTTTGCTTTTTGTTCCTATGACCATATGCCCTGCTGGCATAGAAAGTGTCTATTCCAGTAAGAACAAAATGCTGCCCCTTACATGATGCAAGAAATCCAATGTGATCAGTTCACCACGAGGCAGCTGGCTGATGTCTTAGAGCATGGTGCCATATTGAGGACTCAGTTTTGGTCTGTTGCTGGCAGATTAGACACAGCAGTGGCCATAGCCAGGTCAGCCTCGGTGCATGGAAGGCCACGTTGCTGAGCTCATGCTTATCTTCCTGATCCTGCCATCATATATACTTTGTTATTGAGCCCATTGGACAGTGACAGGGGTAACTGGAGAAAGAGGCTAACTGGTATTCATAGAATGAGTTATGCTATCCACTTGATTATTAAAATTCTCCTCTGCTGAGGTCACCTTTTGGTGAGCATTCACATGGGACACAAATATCTACAATTTTTCCCACTCAAAGAGGTATATCCACATACCTTTCCCCCAGAGTTTCTTGTCACTAATATTCCAATTGTGTTCTTTTGAATTCACCCACCATCCAGGCAAACTGTTGGCCACAGCCCACGAGCTGCTATACACACATCTAACCACTTCTCCTTCCAAGCAAAGTAAATAATTAGGTGCACTAATCGAAGTTCTGCCCAACTGGAGGATTTCCCTTCACCGCTGTCCTTCAGGGATGTCCCAGAAAAGGGCTGTAATGTTGAAACTGTTCACTTTGAGGTAGTACTTGCATACCATGCAGAGTCATCTGTCAATCAGACTCTAGTCTTCTATCCTCTGCCAATTGATTGTAGGGAACTCCTCATGAAGCCATAGATGCAGGCTGGGAGAGAGAAGGCAGTGTATCAAGAGTGGGTATCATGGGCATTTGGGCCACTTCTTCATGTGACTTATGTGTGCCTTCAGGGCCTACTTGGACCAATCATGTATATGATCTCAATTCAATGATGGGGTGCTGCTATGCATGCCCAACTTTATGGCTTGATGGGTCAGATAGCACCTAGCTCATGATGGGTAGCTAAGTTAGAATGGTAAATTGTTGAACCTTGGTTAAGCAATCAATTTTTTACTAAGGCCCAGTAGCAGGTCAAGAACTTTTTCTCAAAAGGAGAGTAGTTATCCACAGAGTATGGCAGAACTTTGCTCCAAAATCCTGAGAGCCTGTGCCATGATTCACTTATAGGGTCCTGTCAAAGGCCCCTAAGAGCATCCCTATCTGTCACTGCCACTTCAAGCACCATTGGATATGTTGGATCATATGGGCCAAGTAGCAGAGCAGCTTGCACAGAAGCATGGACCTGTTGCAGAGTCTCCTCTTGTTCTGAGCCCCACTCAAATCTATCAGCTTTCCAGGTCCCTTGGTAAATGGGCCAGAGTAGGATGCCTAAATGGGGAATATCTTGCCTCCAAAATCCAAAGAGGCCTACTTGTCATTGTGCCTCTTTTCTGGTCATAGGAGGGACCAGATGCAACAATTGTCCTTCGCTGTCTTAGTTCGGGTAACTATAATGGAATACCATAGACTGTGTGGCTTATAAACAACAGAAGGTTATTTCTCACCACTCTGGATGCTGAGAAGTCCGAGATCAAGGTGCTGACAGATTCGGTGTCTATTGAGAACCCACTTTCTGGTTCATAGTGAGCCATCTTCTCTCTGTATTGTCACACAGTAGAAGGGGCAAGGGAATTCTCTGGGGTCTTTTATAAAGACACTAATCCTATTCATGAGGCTTCTACCCTAATGACCTAATCAGTTTCCAGTGACCTTGCTTCCAAATATTATCACATTGGGGATTAGGTTTCAACATATGAATTTTGAGAGGACAAAGCATTCAGTGTATAACATTCACCTTAGAAGGGATGTCTCAACATGTCCCACACCTCACTGCCCTAGATATTTCACTGAGGTAAAAAGACCCTGAAATTTGTTGGATTTGTTTTCCACCTTCTGACATGCAAATATCTTAACATTAAGTAAATAGGTGCTAATTCTTAATAACTATGTCCAATAAGCATAATGTCGTCAATGTAATGAATGAGTGTGATACTGAAGCCAAATCTGGCCTCTGAATTAAATCTCAGAGACAGAATTTTGGGTGAAGTAGAGAAGAATAGCTTTATTGCTTTGCCAGGCAAAGGGGGCCACAGCGGGCTAATGCCCTCAAAACTGAGTGTCCTTACCTGGAGAGGATAGTGAAGAGTGTTATAGTAATGGTTAAAAGAGAGCGTGATCAGCTCATGGATATTCTTGTGATTGGTTGGTGGTGAGGTAAGTAGGGGTCAGCATCATCAACCTTCTGGTTCCAACTGGTCTGGGGTCTACGTGCTTGTGGGCAGCATACAGTTAACTTCTCCCACCTGGTGGGAGTTTCAGTATCTGCAAAACAGCTCAAAGATATTGTTTTGTATATCCCTTGAGGGGGAACCAGGACCCTGCCCCAAGGCTGTACTGTTGTTTCTTGACTATTCCTCCCTTGTCTCTGCATCCCCTCCCTTCCCTAATTAGGAGCTGTTTGAACTTGCCCATTGGAACTCAGGGAAGGTCATGGATGCTGTATGAAGCCTATTTCCTGTAATCAAGAAACAGGGGACACAGAAAGACTTTTGTGCCCAGGAGCCCCACAGGGTCTTGCTTGGTTTCAGTATCTTATTGGAGGAAAATGTGATCAATATCTCTGAGAATTAAATTATGGCATAGGGCTAGAGAGTTGCTATATCCCTGAAATAGGACATAAAGGTATATCGCTGCTCTTGCCAGCTGAAAGCAAATTGCTTCTGGTGGACTATATGGACAGGGTTGGATAAAAAGGCATTTGCCAAATTAGTAGCGGCAAACCAGGTGCCAGGGGATGTGTTAATTTGCTCAAGCAATAAAACCACATCTGGTACAGCAGCTGCAATTGGAATCACCACCTGGTAGAGTTTACAATAGTCCACTGTCATTCTATAAGATTCATCTGACTTTTGCATAGGCCAAATAGGAGAATTGAATGGGGATGTGGTGGGGATTACTACCCCTACATCTTTCAAGTCTTGATGGTGGCACTAATCTCTATAATTCCTCCAGGAATGTGGTATTAGGGTTCACTGTTTTGCTAGTTAGAGGAAGTTCTAGTGGCTTTAATTTGGCCTAATCCATCATAATAGCCCTCACACCACAGGTCAGGGAATCAATGTAAGGATTCTGCCAGCTGTTGAGTATATTTATCCCAGTTATGCATCCTGTGGGGGAAATACACAGGATGGGTTTGGGAACCCACTGGGCCCACTGTGAGATGCATCAGAGCTAAGATTTCACTGATCACCTGACCTTCATAATTCCCTTCTCTGAATGGTCAACTGCAGTGATGTTTTGGGTCTCTGGAAAATAGTGTTCTTTGAGAGCCAGGGTCTTATAGTCCACAAAGGGTCTGATTATTTTCTTTTCTCCAGTGCATTGGTTCCTTTGGGGAAGGCAGGGAGAAAGCGTAAGAGTGTAAAATTTTGGCAGTGTACTGGGATCCTTCCTCAAGGGGACCTGGCCTCTCCTTCGTTCAAGGAGTTCTAGATATGTAAAATGGCTCAAGACTGGGAATTGACTGAGGATCCATAACTCTCTGTTTTTATGATCCAGTTTAGACTTTTGTTAACTTCACCTAGAACTTTTCTGATTATACAACTGAAATGATTTAGTAGGCTTCTATGTGTTTCAGTGCTACAGTCACCATGACTAGCCAACAGCATAGGTCTGCATAATTCAGACTATTCTGATTGCTGCTTTGTCTCTACTGTCCATTATAGCAACCACACTTACCTTGCTTTTGGTGGCTGACTGCTGCACCTTGGCCCTTGCCATCTGCCATTTACTCGCACTATACTTAGATTAGGCAATTCAGTGGCTGTAGTTCCATGAAAAGGTCTCCCCTACATTGAAGAGCAATTACAGAGCTCTTCAAGGATTCTGGAACTCCCCTCAGAAATGTATTTCTCAGCATTTTGATGAAAGGTGTGTCTTCTGAACCCTCCCTGTGTTGGTGAGTAGATCTTAAGTACCTACTCTAACATTCAAATCTCCCTAAACCTTTGAATTCCTTTCTGTACATTAAAACTAGGCAGATCTGGCTTTTCTAATTCACTCACTGTACTACAGCATCAAATGCAGAATTTCTGCTTAGTGAGCCCATCTCAATAAATTCTACCTTAGCAACATTAAATTTGTTCCATCATTATCCCACACATCAACATTCTGTCCATTCTCAACACGTCCCAGAGATCTGTTGGTATAAATTAGAAAACTCAGGTAGTTCTTTTGATGCGTAGCACACATCTTCATGGGTCACAAAGTATACCTCATCTTTAGAGACCTGCTAAAACTTGAGTCTAGTTAAAGGTCTAGAAGCAAGGAGAGCTGGTCTTTGTAGGAGTTCGGGTTTCCTGAGGAGAGATTCCAGCACTCCACTGGAGGAAAAAAAAACAAATTACGAGTTTAGATGCAGTAGAGATGGTAAGAGGAGCTTTGCCAGCGCTGACTTCCCCCACGGCGGCACTGCATGGAGCTGAATTAGCCGGTGGTGACCTCTCCCACAGGGAAAGGGAGAGTGGTGAGTGAATGCCTGGTTTCCTCAGCTGTGCAGGATGCTTCTGGAGAAACCAGTTTTTCTCCCACAGCACCCCGAGTATTGGAGTGGGACCTCCATGATGGGGAGGGGAGGGAGGAGATGGAGAAAGAGGCAGATAATACTAGAGAGCATTAAAAGGATGTGGTTCTGCCTTCTTGCACTGTTAGTGGGAATGTAAATTGATACAGCCACTATGGAGAACAGTATGGAGGTTCCTTAAAAAACTAAAAATAGAGCTACCATACGACCCAACAATACCACTACTGGGCATATACCCTGAGAAAACCATAATTCAAAAAGAGTCATGTACCACAATGTTCATTGCAGCACTATTTACAATAGCCAGTGCATGGAAGCAACCTAAGTGTCCATAGACAGATGAATGGATAAAGAAGATGTGGCACATATTTACAATGGAATATTACTCAGCCATAAAAAGAAACGAAACTGAGTTATCTGTAGTGAGGTGGATGGACCTAGAGACTGTCATACAGAGTGAAGTAAGTCAGAAAGAGAAAAACGAATACCATATGCTAACACATATATATGGAAACTAAAATTTAAAAAAAAAAGGTTCTGAAAAACCTAGGGGCAGGACAGGAATAAAGACGTAGACGTAGAGAATGGACTTGAGGACATGGGGAGGGGGAAGGGTAAGCTGGGACAAAGTGAGAGAGTGGCATGGACATATATACACTACCAAATGTAAAATAGGTAGCTAGTGGGAAGCAGCTGCATAGCACAGGGAGATCAGCTGGGTGCTTTGTGACCACCTAGAGGGGTGGGATAGGGAGGGTGGGAGGGAGACGCAAGAGGGAAGAGATATGGGGACATATGTATATGTATAACTGATTTACTTCATTATAAAGCAGAAACTAACACACCATTGTAAAGCAATTATACTCCAATAAAGTTGTTTTAAAAAAAAAATCTATGTCGTTCTGGATGACTGCAATCAGAACTAGAACAGGAAACCCATGCAAAAGCCCCTGAGTAAACCTCACCAGAGAATCCCTGCAAATGGCACCAAGGAAACACGACTTATTTGTCTAAACTTATCCTTCCTCACTGTACTCCAGCCATACTGGCTCTTTGTTCCTGTAATTTTAGGCACAATTCCAATATGGGGCATTCAAACCTGCTGTTGTTTTTATCTGGAATTTTCTTCTGATATTCACATGACTCATGCCCTTACCTTCTTTGGTTATTTTTTGTGTGTGTGTGTGGTACGCAGGCCTCTCACTGTTGCGGCCTCTCCCGTTGCGGAGCACAGGCTCCGGACGTGCAGGCTCAGCGGCCAGGGCTCACGGGCCCAGCCGCTCCACGGCATGTGGGATCTTCCCGGACCGGGGCACGAACCCGTGTCCCCTGCATCGGCAGGTGGGACTCTCAACCACTGCGCCACCAGGGAAGCCCTACCTTCTTTTTTTAATTTTTATTTCAGTTTTTTAAATTAAAGAATATAATCCATACAATTAAAAAGGTGTAAAAATACAAATTCATTTTTATTATTAAAAAAAATTTATTGGAGTGTATTTGCTTTCCAATGCTGTGTTAGTTTCTTGCTGTACAGCAAAGTGAATCAGTCATGTGTATGTGTATATATATATAGATAGATAGATAGATAGATAGATAGGTAGATAGATCCCCTTTTTTTTAGATTTCCTTCCCGTTTAGGTCACCACAGAGCATTGAGTATAGTTCCCTGTGCTATACAGTAGATTCTCATTAGTTATTTTATACATAGTAATTATATATGTTCCATGGTGTAATGGTGAGCACTCTGGACTCTGAATCCAGCCCTTACTTCTTTAGGACTTTGGTCATATTCATAGTGTGGTTCTTTCATGACCATTCTATTTAAATTTGGATTCCCTGACACACTTTGTATTTCCTGTTTCCAGTTGTTTTCCTCCATGCCACATATCTCAATCTGGTATGTTTTATACTTTATTGTACTTATTTATACATTTATTGTCTTAATCCTCAAATTAGATTATGAATTCCAATATGAGCAAGAATCTTTGTCTTTTATTTAGCATTTCCTTAGTGCTTAGAAGGTTACAGGCCACATAGTAATTTCCCAATAAATATTTATGAGGAAATAAAGTAAGGAAGGAAAAAGGCTGGTAAGAAGGGAGAGAGGGAGTTTTTATTTTCTTCTATGTGCAATTTGATAGCAACTGAAGTTTTTTGGGTAATTGATGCCATAATTAGCTTTGCATTTTTGGAAGGATGCCCTGGGTTCTGGGCAGAGAAAGCCCTGACTACCTTTCCTACCACATCTCTTATGATTCCTCTTCTTATTTTCTATTCTGCAGCCACTGGACTTCCTTCTGACCTGAAACACTCCAAGATTTTTTCTATCTCAAGTCATTTGCACTAGCTGTTCCCTTGGCCTAGAATGCTTTTCCTCTAGATCTTTTCGTTACTTGTTCCTTTTCATTATTTATTTCTCAGATTAAATAACTTTCACCATCACAGGAAGAACTTTGCTAATGACCATAGCTAATGTACCCTACATCACACGTTCATTAAATCACTCTCTATAATATACTATGTTCCATTTTCATCATAGGTCTTATCATAAATTTAATTGCTTATTTATTTGATTTTGTGTTGATTTTCTGCCCCCCTCGTGTAAGTGGCATAAAGTTATGTCCTTTGGCTATCTAATTAGTTCTTTTATGCCTACTGCATAGAACAGTGTTTTGCACATGGTTGAAAAGCAGTAAACAATTAATGAGTGAATGAAAGGATGAAAAGAGGCATTATGAGCAAAGGCTTAGATATAAGCAAGGGTTGGCATTTTGGGGGAGATGATGAACTTATCAGTTAAACTAGAAAAAATATGGTAGAAGAAAAGATTGAAAAGTTACGTATACTGGCATTGGGCCATTACAACTGGGGTCTTTGATCAAATAACAGTGGTTTATGGATTAGCATATCCTTTAGTTTTTCTGATTTACAGGAGAGCTCCAGTGAAGACTGCTGACATGCTTGTTTTCTAATTGCTCCTATTTTCTATCTACAACTTAGCCCTCCAAATTGCTAGGCCTCACATTTTAGAGTACATTTTAAAAAAAGGAAATGTGTGGAAATATAGATCCTGATGATCTACCACAGAAATTGTGATTCAGCAGGCCTAGATTTTGTTCTAGGAATCTGAAATTTTGGTTAGCTTTTCAGGGAATTTGATGCAAGTTATACCGGGACTTCACCTTGAGAATACAATTCCAGATTTTTGTTTGTTCTAAAATGTAGTAGAAGGTTGATCTGTACTCAGTGCATTTCAGATATCTCCACTATGAACAAAGGATTCAGGCCAAAACACTTTGCAAGCTTAACCGGCTTGATAATAATTTTTGCATCATCCTGTACAAGACATATAATTAATATTAAATTTAAAAACGTTGCATATTAGCTTAGACTGGTGTAACAAAATACCACAGACTGGATGGCTTAAACAGTAGGTACTTACTGTACACAATTATTGAGGCTCAGAAGTCCAAAATCAGAGTGCCAGCTGATTTGATTCCCCAGTGAGGGTCTCCTCCTGGCTTGCAGATGGGAAGAAGGGAGGGAGGAAGAGAGACAGAGAGAGAACACAAGATCTCCTTATAAGGTACCAATCCCATCACAAGGGACCTACCATCATGACCTCTACTAAACCTTATTACTTCCCAAAGGCCTCATCTCCAAATAACATCACACTGGGGATTAGGGCAACATATGAATTTGGGGAGGACACAATTAAGTCCATGGCAAGTTGCAACTGTTGCAAATTTCAACCCCTAAATGTGCCTCAGTTTCCTCATTTGTAAAATGGAGATGGTAATGTCATCACCCAAAATAAATCACATGATCCTTTGGAATAGAAATTAAATGAGTCAATGACAGTGGGAGGAAAGTGCTAGCTAATTAATAGTAGTTTTGAAGAAGTAATTATTCACATGTCAAAGAGGTGGAAGCTGAATCTGGTTACAAGTTACTTTGAATAATTATATTTATAATTTTGGAAACAATATTTTCCTTCTATATGCCATTTATTTTACCCTAAAGTAAGTACACGTTATTCTAATAGTCCACAAATAATTTTAAACGATAAATACTATTTGCAGATACAAATTTGAGAGAGGATGTACATGACCATTCATTAGTGAGTTTGCAAACGTGAGATTCTTTTAGAATTGACATAGCCCTTCTTTTTGAGCATGATCCTATAAATGGAACGCAAGCAAATGAAAAATATTCAGTTGCTCACATGAATAGAAATGATGGTTTAACTAATCTTATTGCAGCTAAAACTAAATTGAATGTATGTGCTATGGATACTGTGTGGAAAATTGACTTTCCCCCCCAGCTTTGTTGAGATATAATTGACATATAACATTGTGTAAGTTTAAGGTATACCATGTGATGATTTGATACACATATTTATTACAAATGATTTTCAGAATATGGTTAGTTAACACACCCATCACCTCATATAGTTATAAATTCTTGGTGTGTGGTGAAAACATTTAAGATCTACTTTCTTAGCAACTATCAAGTATATAATACAGTATTGTTAACTATAGTCACCATAGTGTACATTAGATCCCCAGAACTTATTCATCTTATAACTGGAAGTTTGTATCCTTTAGCCAACATCTCCTCATTTTCCCTACCCCTCTACCATTATTCTACTCTGTCTCTATAATTTTTTTTTTTAGATTCCTCATATAAGAAAGATCATACAGTATTTGTCTCTCTCTAACTTATCTCACTGAGCAAAATGCCCTCAGGTACCCTCCATATTGTTACAAATGGCAGGATTTCCTCCTTTCTTATGGCTGAATATAGTCCATTGTATATATGTATGTACAAAATATATATATGTATATATTTCTTTATCCATTTGCCAGTGATGGACACTTAAGTTCTTTCCATGTCTTGGCTGTTGTGAATACTGCTGCAAGAACATGGGGGTACAAATAGCTCTTTGAGATCTGGATTTAATTTCCTTTAGATGTATACCCAGAAGTGGGATTTCTGGATGATATGGTATCTCTATTTTTAATTCTTTAAGGAACCTTCATACTTGTTTTTTTCATAATGGTTGTACCATAAAATTGAGTTTTTATAAAAAGAATGTTCTAGAATGTGACAGTGCACATTTTCATACTAAAAAGTCTTTGACATTGTCTCCCTGTAGGTTTATTTTCACAAGATGAAAGTCAATTTAGACAATTTAGTCAAAGTAGAATTAAATTTGATACTTCTGTCTGATCTTTCATACTGTACAGATACGTATATTTAAAGTAGTTTTAGAATCTCAGTTTTATTGATTTGGACAATAAGTTGGCCACTCACATGTACATAAATTGCTTGTAGTTATCTACGCTTGAGGAGAGGGTGGTAATTTAGAACTATTATCTACATATGTCAATGGATGAATTAAGTGCTCCAGTGCTCCACTGACTGAGTGGAGTCAAACAATTTCAAAGAATCCATTGTATTTTCCACTTTCTAAATCCTTTTCCCTGGTAATAAAACCATTTTTGGTTACTATGTAGATGCTTTTTAATCAGAAAAAACAAATAATAATTTGTTTATAATAATAGTTTTATCATAATAAAAATAATAAAATAATAGTTAAAAAATAAAAATAATAGCTTTATAATCATACTTTTATCATAAATGGAGAGGAATATTTAAAGGAAGCAGAAGTCTTGTTCAAATACAAATAATGATGCTAGCTAGCATTTTTAGCTTCTGATCATTTGATTATACTGGGCATTGGAAATGACATCTCAGTCACAGTGTGGCATCATCCTATGTCTACATTTATCTACCTGACATTTTCCTGTATTTATGTAACCATGCATGGGTGAATGAAGGTATTAGATATGATTGGGTATTTCTCAGCCACATTAATGAGAAGTTAGACAGTCAGATGCTAACACAAGCAACAGATTCTGTCTCTGTTCTTTTAACATTCAACATACATATTTTCTTATATGTATCACATATTAATTATAAAAATAACTAACATTTCAGAGCTTACTGTGTACCAAATGTTCTGAGTTCTTTTATAGATTATCTCCCTTAATCTTCACAAGAACCCAGTAAGTGGGTTATTACCTACTTTTTATAGATTATGAAATTGAGACCTAGAGAGTTGAAGAATTTACCCAAAATTACACAGATAGTAAGTGGTAAAACAGAGTTATGTATCTAAGCAATCTTGTTTACCCTTAACTGAATCTCTACTCTTAATTGCCAACCTATAACACTATCAAAATCTGTTGGGTTTTTATTCCCACTTTAAATAGCTCTTTAAGCTGCCCAAGTTTCATTAATCAATGAGTAATTCAATGTTTTAACCCCCAAGGAATGTTTACATTAAATCTTTACTTTAATCCTAATAATTATTCAGTTTCACTGAAAAAGGACTAGCAAAACATAAATGAAGTAAAAGTGGCAGTTTCCCCTTAACCTCACCAGTGCTGGTGAGTTAAATTCCCTGGATTTCATTTTCTCCATCTAAATCCTGAGGTAATGCCTGCTTGTTTATATTGCCACCTTCTTATTATTAAAATCAGTTAAAATTAATAAATTAAATATAAATATTAATACCAATAGTATTAATATTATTTAATATTCATTTATATTATACCAATAGTATTAATATTATTTAATATCATTCATTTATAATATTTAATATCATTCATTGAATATCAATATCATTCATTTCATTCGATTATTTATTAAATATTAATTATTAAATATCTGGAATTAATATTTCAAGTATGTGTTTGGAACTTTCATAAGTACTACCTCTTTTAGTTATTTCACACAACAGACACAAACTCACATAAAATTGCGAATTATGTATTATTAAACAGTTTTCAAATGAAATTGAGGCACAAAGGTTATAAATCACACAACTAGAAAGAGGCAAAGTGGGGTTCAAAATGAAGTCTCCTGACACCACGAAATATATACTTTCCTACACATTATACTGAGTACAAATTGAAGCTAGCTATTGAAAAACACTATAGGCTGAAAACAATACCTATTATTATGAGATGGGTGGTGATGAGAGAATAGTGTTCTATAGCTCCATTTTGGTTATAGAAAAAAAACTTTTGAGGGATGTATTAGAGTAGGCTAGATCATGGTAACAGATTAAAATATATGAAATGGCTCAATAAATATGTAGTCCATTTCTTGCTTACCTAAGAGTCCAGGGAAGTTTCAGTTTTGTTAGTTCTGCCTTTTCTAAAACTTGATTTCTAGTGTTACCCAGGAGATTGCCATCCAGGTGGCCAGAAAGGAAAAAGAACCTGGAGAAAGCACGCTAGCTTCTTAAGAGCCTTGGCCTAAAAGTGACGTGGATCACATCTACTCACATGCCATTGTGGATAACTAGTCTTGTGACCACACAAGACTAGTAGTGGTCACACAACTTGCTGGCTGGGTAACTGCTACCTAGGTACAATTGATACTAAAAAATAAGAAATTAGATTGAGCTGGACAGATAACCATCTAATAACCACAGGAGGTTATTCCTTGATACTGAGTTCAACAACCACCTAAAAATGGATTGCGTATCAGAGGATTTTTTTTTATTGTTATGTGAGGACCAGCATGCCAATATTCATTGAAGTGACCACCCCTGGCTATTATATGTCTGTGTTTGTGTGTGTGTGTATGTGTGTGTGTGTATGTGTGTGTAGGAGACGATGTACCTAAGGCAATTACAGATGAGAATAAACACAATAAAATTATATAAGTTCCATTTTTGCCACCTGCCAAAGGCTCTTTAATAGCCACTCACTTCTAATCATTCTCAAATGAAAAATAAATAGAATTGTAAATGTTGCTAGAATAATTTACAGTTCATCATAAATGAGCAATAAATAGAATACTTTACTGTTCATATATTTATAATCAAAATCAAATGAGAACAGTTGTTTGTTGTTTTTTATTGAAGTCTTTAGCTTTCAGGCCATCAGAAGAGAAATAAAACTTTAGCACGTAAGGACAAAAGGCACTTAGCAGCATCTGTTATCTTTATAAACTGTTGTTTTCTTTGTTAGACCTTCACAAAAGAAGGAAGCTTAGAAATCGACTTTAAACCTCTCTATTCTGATTCCAAAGACTGAAAAAATACTGAAATAAGGCATACATGTCAGATTTTGTTTGGCAGGTTGAATAAAATAAAGTAATGGTTGTTTGCCTGCTGCTGAAAAAACACTTTTAAGTAGATGTACAGTTATCACTTTAACTGTAAAATAAATTTGGTTATTTGATCATTTATATAGACCTGAATCACATCTAGAATGGTATGGAATAAAGATTGAACTTTCACCTTGTGCTATACTCTCTAAGCTACCTAAATATTATTATATTTTTTTTACCTCCTCTTCAAGGTCAATGAATTGACAAACATTTTTATCGCCTACATAAGTGCTGTATGAACAAGGACGATGTCTTTTTATCAATGTGCCACTTGCGATGTTTTGCTAAATTTACCAAATGTTTTTATAGTAGTTACCATATTGGAGGCCTAAATATTAAAAGCACACATGAAAAATGAAACAGTATAGCTTGCTTTTCCTTTGTCTATATTTCTCAGTCACCTAAATACTTCTAGGTCAGAGGAAATTGAAATCATTATTTTTGTTGCTTATATTACTAAATTATTATGTTGGTTGAATTTTCTTTGCAAAAAATATGAAGGTCTCATGACTTGCTTGAATGCTTAAAGTATATATAGAGAACATGTTTGATGTGATCATAATTATTAAAGTTTTAACCTTGAAATTAAAAGATATTTTAATAGACTTTGTCATAGGCAGAAGTTGATTTGGACAACTCCCTTCCCTTAAATATTCAAAATGGATGTTTATTATTACTGGGTCACAAAAGTTTTACAGTTATTTTTGTAATTCTAAGATATCGTTAGCTAAGAAGAATGAATGAATTGTAATTGACCCACCTATGTAGCTCCAAAAGGTAAAGGCCATTATACTATATTCTGTCCCTTGAGCTATCTGAATAGACATCTAACATTCACCATTATTTTTAAGTCTTTTCAGCTACAAAGAATCTACAATGTGTACAAGTTAGAATTCAGAAGATACCATAATTCTGACATTTTCATTGTAATACAAATATATAGGCAGGAAACAGTTCACTTCAAACAATTTTCTTGAATATATTTATTGGCAGTTGGGTATTAACTTTGAGGAACAAAGATGAATAATACAGAGATGAAAGAGATGAATAAACCTCACTATTACTGTTTGCAAATGAAAAATGTAACCAGTCTCCACCGGAAAATGATTGTATATAAACCTCACTATTACTGTTTGCAAATGAAAAATGTAACCAGTCTCCACCGGAAAATGATTGTATATAAATTGAATTCATACGTTAGGCTAAGAAAACAAGAATTTTCTATTAAGTGCATTTTAGTAGATACAAATCTTATGGATTTTTATGTTAATGTTGGTGCCTTACTAGGTATAAAAATTATTTGTACCTATCATCTGTCTTTTAAGCATGCTTCTTTTAGTTACTATAGCTACATTTTTAAAAATAAAACTTTCTGCAAACCAAATGAACAAAGTGACAAGTGAAAATTAAAAAAACATAAAATTAAAGAAATATTTTTCTTTAGAGCCCTAACTACTTTCAGTTTGATTCAGAAAATAATTTTACTAATTCATTCTCATTGCTCATTATATTTTATTCAGATTTTCTAGTTCTTAAGTCAGTATTCATAGTTTGCACCTTTCTAGGCATGTTCCCATTTCACCTAGTTGGTGAAATTTGGTTGCATGCAGTTATTCATAGTATTCATTCATAATAATTTTTATTTCTATAAAGTCAAAAGTTATGCCCCCTCTTTTATTTATGATTTTAGTCATGAGTCTTTATCTTTGTTTCTTGGTCAAATTACAGGTTGTCAGTTTGTTTTTGTCTCTTCAAAGTACGAACATTTGGTTTTGTTAGTTTTCTCTATTGTTTCTCTAGTGTCTGTTTCTTTAATTTCTACTCTAATCCTTATTCTACCTCTCCTCGTTATGAGTATAGTTTGCTCTTCCTCTTCATGTGTCTGAGGATGGATGATTACGTTGTTAACTTAAGATCTTTCTTCTTTCTTAATATAGGCATATACAGCTCTAAATACACCTTTGAACACTGTGTTAACTGCATCCTGTAAGTTTTGGTTTGTTGTGATTCATTTTCCTTCGTCTCAAAGTATTTTGTAATTTCTATTGTGATTTCTTTTTTGTCCTATTGGTTATTGAGTAGAGTGTTAACTCCCACAAATGTGTGAATTTCCCAAATCTCTTGGTATTATTAATTTTCAATTTAACTCCACTGTGGCTTGTTTCATGGCTTAGCATATGATCTACCTTGGAGGATGTTCCATGTGCACTTGAGAGGAATGTGTGTTCTGCTGTTTTGGGGTAGAGTGTTCAATAGATGCATATTAAGTCTAGTTCGGTTATGTGGTTGTTCAAGTCTTCTATATCCATACTGATCTTCTGCCTAGTTGTTTTATCCATTATTGAAAGTGGAGTATTTAGTCTCTATTATTGTTGAACTGTCTATTTTCCCCACAATTCTGTCAGCCTTTGCTTCATGTATTTTGGTGCCCTGCTGTTCAGTACGTATATTTTTATAATTATTATAACTTCATAATGTATTGACACTTTTTTCATTATAAAGCTTTTTTTTCATGTCCAATAACATTTTTGGTTCTTAAATCTATTTTACCTTATAATTAGTTTAGCCACTCGAGCTTTCTTATGGTTTCTGTTTGCAGGATACATCTTTTTCCATCTTTTTATTTCCAACCCAATTTTATCTTTGAATACAGTATGTCTTTGATAAGATGTCTAAGGAGTGTCATATAGTTGAATCTGCTTTTTAATTAATTAATTTTTTTCAATGTTCATTAGTTTTTTTTTATTGGAGTATAATTGCTTTACAGTGTTGTGTTAGTTTCTGCTGTACAATGAAGTGTATCAGCTATATGTATACATATCAGGTTGGCCAAAAAGTGCCTTCAGTTTTTAAGTAAAAAATAAAGACACATTTTTCATTTTCACCAAGAACTTTATTGAACAACGTGTTCACCTTTTTGTTCCACTACCTTCTGCCATTTTTCAGGCAACTTCATAATTCCATCTTCCCAAAACTTTTTATCTTTTTGAGCAAAGAACTGTTCCAGGTTCCTTTTACAGTCTTCCAGGGAATTGAAATTTTTTTCCATTAAGAGAATTTTGTAAAGGCCAAAATAAATGAAAATCCAAAGGTGCAATGTCTAGTGAATACAGCAGATGAATCAGAACTTCCCAGCCAAGCTGTAACAGTTTTTGCCTGGTCATCAAAGAGACATGTGGTCTTGCATTATCCCGATGATGCGTTTTCTTTTGACTAATTCTGGACGCTTTTCGTCGAGTGCTTCTTTCAGTTGGTCTAATTGGGAGCAGTACTTGCTGGAATCAATCATTTGGTTTTCTGGAAGGAGCTCATAATAGAGGAGTCCTTTCCAGTCCCACCATATACACAACATCACCTTCTTTGGATGAAGACCAGCCTTTGGTGTGGTTGGTGGTGATTCATTTCGCTTGCCCCACAATCTCTTCTGTTCCACATTATTGTACAGTATCCACTTTTCATCACCCGTCACAATTTGTTTTAAAAACGGAACGTTTTCATTATGTTTCAGTAGAGAATCGCATGAGGAAATATGGTCAAGGAGGTTTTTTCACTTATGTGGAATCCAAACATCAAAGTGATTCACATAAACAGGCTGGTGCAAATAATTTTCAACGCTTGATTTGGATATTTTGAGTATGTCGGCTATCTCCCACGTGGTATAACGTTGATTGTTCTCAGTTATTGTTTCGATTTGATCGCTATCAACTTCAACTGGTCTACCTGATCATGGAGCATCGTCCAGTGAGAAATCTCTAGCACAAAACTTCACAAACCACTTTTGACATGTTTGATCAGTCACAGCACCTTCTCCATACACTGCACAAATCTTTTTTTGCATTTTGGTTGTGTTTTTACCTTTCTTGAAATAATAAAGCATAGTATGTTGAAAATGTTGTTTTTTTTCTTCCGTCTTCAATATTAAAATGGTTACACAAAAATTCACCAATTTTGATAAGTCGTTTTTTAAATGCACGCCAATATGACAGCTGTCACATACAGTCTAACAGAATTGTTTCGAATGAAGTTAAAGACAACTAGATGCTGCTAGAGCCATCTTATGGAAAAAATTGAACTAACCTTTTGGCCAACCCAATATATCCCCTCCCTCTTGGACCTCCCTCCCACACCCCTCATCCCACCCCCTAGGTCATCACAGAGCATCGAGCTGAGCTCCCTGTGCTATACAGCAGGTTCCCACTAGCTATCTATTTTACACATGGTAGTGTATTTATGTCAAACCTAATCTCCCAATTCATCCCACCCTCCCCTTCCCCCACCCGTGTCCACATGTCCATTTTCTATGCCTGCGTCTCTATTCCTGCCTTGCAAGTAGGTTCATCTGTACCATTTTTCTAGATTCCACATATATGCATTAATATACGATATTTGTTTTTCTCTTTCTGACTTCACTCTATGACAGACTCTAGGTCTGCATCTTTTTTTGGATTATTTAATCTATTCTCATTTAATTTTGTTCTTGGAGTTGAATTTATGTCTGCCATTTAATTTTTGTTTTCTGTATGTCTCAAGTCTTTTTTGTTCCTGTATTCCTCCGTCACTGCTTTTTTTGCATTAAGTGACTATTTTCAAGTTTAAGATTTTGATTCCTTTAAAGAATTTTTCATTGTATTTTTGAGGGTTATTTTTTTAGTAGTTGCTTTAGGTTGTGCCATATGCATCTTAAATTCTCAAATCCACTTTAGGTTTATACTAACTTAATTTCAGTGACATATAGAAAGTCACTCTTATTTAGCTCCATTTTATTTTCTCCCTTTTTGTGCTTATTTTTATACAAATTACATCTATAATATTACAAACCTAAATGTATATTGTGACAATTATTACTTTTGAAAATTGTATGTCTATTAAAGAAGATGATAAAAGAAAGGAGAGCAGGTACACATTTACAAGATTTGTTACATTTAACTTATTATTTACCATTTCTGATTCTCTTTATTGATTCCTGTGTAATTAAGTTACCACTTGGTGTCATTTCCTCACTCCATTACATCTTTGCTTTCATTAACTCCTGTGCTGTTATTGTCATATGCATTACATTTCTGTATGCTATAGGCCCAACAATATAATTACATACATATTGTTTTATACATTTTCTTTTTTATGTAAGTTAAGAATAGAGAAGAAATGGACATTTATTTTGTCTTTCAAAATTACCTCTACCAGTGAGATCTTTTTTGTGTGTGTGGTTTTGAATCTCCGTATGGATTTACGACCTTTCAATAGAACTTTTAGTTCTATTTCAGGAAACTTTTAGTATTTCTTGTAATGAGTCTACTAGTAATAAACTTTCTCAGTTTTTGGTCTTCTGGGAAAGTCTTGCTTTCTTTTTTGAAAGATAGTTTTGCTGTCTATAAGATTCTTGGTTCACAGTCTTTTCTTTCAGAAGTTTGAATATGTCATCTCACCACTGTTAGGCCTCCATTTTTTCTGATGAGAAGCTGTTCATACTATAGAGGTTCCCTTGTACATGATTTGTTTTTCTCTTCCGATTTTCAAGACTTTCTCTTTTTCTTCGTCTTTTGGCTTTTCTACTATATTTCTGCATGTGAATCTCTTTGCACTCTATGTGTAGTTCATTGAACTTCTTGAATGTTTAGCTTAACATTTTTCAGCAAATTTGAGAAGTTTTGAGCAATTATTTATTCACATTTTTTGCTCTTTTCTTTCTCCTTTCCTTTGAATAATCTAACTATATGTATGTTGTTGCATTTAAAGGTGCCTCATATTTCTCTGATATTCTGTTCATTTTTCTTCATAATGTTGTCTCTCTTCTTTAGATAGTGTAATGGCTATCAATCTATCTTTGTTGATTTTTCTTTTGCAGTTTAATTCTACTATTGAGCCCTTCTAGTTAATTTTACGTTTTCATTCTTGTAATTTTCAACTCCATAATTTCCATTTGGTTAATTTGTTATAGTATCTATCTTTTAATTGATAGTCTCTCTTTGATAAAACGTTATCAAAGCTTTCTTTACTTCTTTAAGCATGGTTTCTTTTAATTATTTGCATATTTTTAAATTAGCTACTTTGAAGTCTTTGTTAAATATGACATCTGGCTACTCTCATGGGCAGTATCTGTTGCCTCCTTTTTTAACTTATATGGGTCATAATTTCCTGTTTCTTTGCATGTCTCATAACTTATTAAAAACTGGATATAATATTTTAGGTAATATAGTAATTGTGGATACAAATTCCCCTTCAGCCCTATCCAGGGTTTGTTTTTGTTGCTGTTTGATTATTTATCTAATAACATGGTTGGACCCTTTCAGTAATGTCTGTTTCCCCCAAAGTGTGAGAGACATCCACATAATCACACTGGGATGCACAGTTGTTTTAGTATGGATCTCTGCCTCTTTCTCTCTGGCATTCTCTGTTCAGTGGTCTGTTTCATTTGGTAGTAATCCAGCCTTTAGGTTCCAGTAATTACCAGTTGTTTGCCCTATTGTTTTCAACAGTGCCTTGGGGCTTAAGTTGTTCAATACTTTTTTCCAATTGAATTTGGACAGGGTTGATCTTGATGTCAGTCTTTGAGGTTTGTTCTGACTCCAGAAGGGCTCCTAACTCTTTCTTTCTCTGCTTCTCACTGGTGAGCTAGAAGCCTGTTCTTTATCTTGTTGCTCTTAATTAGGAGGAGATATTATTGTTATTATTATTTTTTAATGGTAAGGCAGACTTTATTCAGGGGGACTACTACATTAGAGTGTCATAATAAGAGAAAGAGAGATTTGGCTTAATTCTGTATACAACAAAGACAAGTGGTGATTTATAACCAATGAACAGGGTAGTGGTCAGTGGATGGAAAATTACTAAGAGGAAACATCAGGGTTAAGGGAAATTTGGGTTAAACCCACTTGACAGGATTTTTGCTGAAGGCAAATCAGGGCAATATCAAGGGCGGGGGATAAGGAATTTGATCAGATATCAAGGGTGGAGAATTTTCACTAAACTGACCCAATAGAATTCTTGCTAAAATTGTACTAAACTGACCAAGGACAAAGGCCAAGGTCAGGGACTGGTCAGAAAGCAGACACAGCAGAGCCTGACTTAAGTTTTGTCAACAACCCCCTCCCAATTCCCCACCTCCCAGTTGAAGGAAAGAAGATCCATTCTTCTTTAGTTGAATAACGTAAGTCCATTTCTCATCTGGTGGAAGCTATTTGCTGGATGGTGGAAACAGTCAATATTTAATGAGAGAGGATTTCTCTGAAAATAAAAGAAAAACAAATAATAGTAATTGGAAACCCAGTTTCTGAGTCCAGAGAATAGTCAGTTGAGATTTCTGGATGTTAGGCTCAAGCATGAAAGTCATGATCAAATGCATATTTGGTGTGCAGTTTGAATCTTTTTGGTAATGGCATTAGGTATTCCAGTGAACTTTCTGAGTGGACCACACTGTAGCAGACATGAAGGTCATCCATCAGTAATCTGTTGTGGTGATTACTTTGAATTATATATCAAGTCATCCAGGTTCAGCTTACAAGGCTTTGGCAAAAGAGCAGCTATTGAGGAGCTATTATTTTTGAGAGTACCCTTAGGCTTGAACTTCCCAATCTTCTGTTTCTAAAAAAGTCAGTCTTTTGGGGAGAACTTTGTTGTATTTTTTTTTTTTTCTTATGAACTGCTTCTCCACCTAGGCAAAATACCTAAGCCACTACTATGGGCACTGGGTAGGGCAGTAGCCTCTGGTCTTCTCAGCTTGCTTCTCTCAACATAAAACCTCTTTCCTACAAGCATGCCAGGATGAGAGCAATTAGGACCCAGTATTCTCAGCCTGCTACACTTGAGTTAGTGCCTCCATTCTATAGGTAGAGGCTGAATAAAGAAGTCCCAACTATTTCAGCCACACTCACCAGGAACTTATTCTCTTCAATTTGGAAGTATAAAGAAAGAGAAATGCTGGCCTTATACCCTTCCCAGAAAGATATAGTAACCCTTGATTGGGAGTTGACAGAAGAGGGAACACCATCTTCTTAACCAAACCCACAGAAAATGGAATTTACTTCAGGATGAGGTGGGTAAAAGGAAAGGAGGCAGAAGGAATATTATTCATTTATTTTTCATTTTATGCCCAAATTTTTTAAAAATTAAAAAATTTAGAATGGTCTTAGATTTTCTGGAAAGTTGTGAGAATAATCCTGACTCAAATGTCTCAAGACTCTCACTGTAGTTATTGAGTTTTAATAGTTTTTTTAGCTAGATATTTCCTCATTTTTTGCGTTGTTCTCTTAAGACAATTGCCAGAGACTTTAAATGGCTGGGTTTTTAAATAAAATTTTCAAAAATTTTGCTTTGTGTTGCCTGGGAGTGGGTCTGTGGCACACTTCATGCTACCATCCTGGAAGAAGAATTCAGTATCATCCTGCTTTTGAATTTATCTTGATTTATCATGAAGGGAACAGAACTAATATAACATTTTCCCATAAGCTATCCAATTATCTTAGTATTAACCAAAAGTTTTTTGTATTTTATTCAGTCATTTGAAATACCTTATTGCACACTGAATTGCCATATCCAATGGGTATACTTCCAGATTTTCCATTTTAATGCATTACGCTGTCAGTATATTAATAAAAACCTAATATGTTTTAATTATATAACCTTTATAAGCTGCTTTAATATCAGATATTTTTATACTTTTTTTCTGACTGTTTCAGTAAGTTTGTTCTTTTAAGTGTGTTTATTATAAACTTTTTGAGATCTACTGGGGGAAGAGAACCTAATGGTAATTTTATTAGGATGACTAAAATGTATAAATTTACCTTGGGATGAGTAGAATATTTATAAATTTAAGTCTTCTTTTCCAAAACCATATATTTCCTGTTTTTAAGTCATTTGGGAATCTTTGAAGTGTTTTATATCTTTCTCATACAGCCTCCGTATATTTCTTGTTAAGCTTATGCTCAATTTTTAAAAAATCTTTTAAAAACAATTTACAGAGTTTTAGATTCACTGAAATAAAATGTTAAGTAGTACAAAAGGTCCTATGTACCCTATACCCAGTTTCCCCTATTATTAACATCTTACATTAGTATTGTTTGTCACAACTAATGAGTAAATACTGATACATTATTATTAACTAAAGTCCATAGTTTATTCAGGTTTTATTAGCTTTTACCTAATATCATTTTTATGCTCCAGGATCTCATCCAGGATACCACAGTTCATTGGTTCTCCTGAAACTCCAATTAGCTGTGATAGTTTCTTAGGCTTTATTTATTTTTGATGATCTTGAGAGTTTTTAGGAGTACTTATCAAGTATATTGTAAAATATCCCTCAATTGGGATTCGTCTGACGTCTTTCTTATGAATAGATAGGGGTTATGTGTTTTGGGGAGGAAGACCACAGCGATAAGGTGCCACTTTCATTACATCTTATCAATAAGACTGACTTATCAAGTATGATGGTAACATTGATCATTTGGCTGAGGTAGTTTTTGCCAGCTTTTTTCACTGTAAAGTTATTTTTTTCCCTATCCATAATGTACTCTTTGGAAGGAAGTCAATATGTGCATCTCACATTTGAGGAGTGGAGATTTATATTCCACCTACTTGGGGGGTATAATCTACATAAGTTATTTGGAATTCTTCCTCAAAGGAGATTTGTCTCTTCTTTCACATTAATTTATTTAATCATTTATTTATATCAGTGTAGACTCAGGGATATTTATTTTATAGTTTGGGTTATTTTATCCTTTGGGATATTATCCAATATTACTTTAGTTGCTCAAATTGCTATAGCTTTGGCCTTTGGAAACTCTTTCAGTTGGCTTCTGCATCCCTTTTACATGTTCACATCATTATAGTTTTTGCTTGCTTGTTTTGTTTTGATTTAGCACTTCCTTAGTTTCTGGCACTAAAAGAGGCTCCAGGGTCAGCTTGTATATTTATTGCCATAGTCCTGAAATTAGCCATTTATAGCCAATTTTAAAATTTATTTTGTAAATAGGAGATTCTCTTCCTTTATATTTTCTAATTGATTTTGTTTTTATTCATGAGTAATGTTAATTTTTATAAGTTAATTGCATTACCTGATATAGTTTATTAAATTATCTTGTTGGGCTTCCCTGGTGGCACAGTGGATGAGAGTCTGCCTGCCAATGCAGGGGACACGGGTTTGTGCCCTGGTCCGGGCAGATCCCACATGCCGTGGAGCAGCTGGGCCCGTGAGCCATGGCCACTGAGCCTGTGCATCTAGAGCCTGTGCTCCACAATGGGAGAGGCCACAACAGTGAGAGGCCCACGTACTGCAAGAAAAAAAAAAACTCATACAACTCAAAACAAAAAACCAAACAACCCAGTTAAAAAATATGCAGAGGACCTGAATAGGCATTTTTCCGAAAGAGGACATACAGATGGCTAGCAAGAACATTAAAAGATGTTCAAAATCACTAATTATCAGGGAAATACAAATCAAAACCACAATGGAATTTCACCTTACACTTGTCAGAATGGCTACTATAAAAAAGACAACAAATAATTGTTAATGAGGATGTGGAGAAAAGGGAACCCTCATCCACTGTTGGCAGGAATGTAAATTGGTGCAGCCACTATGGAAAACAGTATGGAGATTCCTCAAAAAATTAAGAACAGAACTACTATAAAACCCAATTTTTCTGTTTCATGGTATTGCACCCTGTGATCATCGCATATATGCATCCCCATATTCATTACAGCATTATTTATAATAGCCAACACATGGGAACAACATAAATGTCTATCAACAAATGAATGGATAAAGAAAATGTGGTATATATACAATGGAATACTACTCAGCCTTTAAAAAGAACGAAATTCTGCCATTTGTGATAACATGGATGGACTTGGAGAGTGTTACACTAAGTGAAATAAGTCAGATGGAGAAAAATGAATACTGTATGTGGAATATAAAGAAAAACAACCAATAAATTAAAACAAAAAGTTATCAACACAGAGAAGAGATTAGTCGTTACCAGAGGGGAAGAGCATTGGTGGTGGTGAAATAGGTGAAGGCGGGTCAACTCTGTGGTGATGGATGATAACTAGACTTGTGGTGGTGATCCCTCTGTAGTATATACAGATGTTGAACTATAATGCTGTAACTTGGAAATTATATAAGTAAATAAACAAAAAAGTAAAATTGCACTCATTCCCACCCCACACATACAATCAGTCCTTCTAATCTTCCTTGCATAGCTTTATTTACTTCCACAAAACTTCTCAGACAGGTAACTTTGTCTCCTTCACTAATCATCCTCACAGCCTAGAATGATGTCTGCCATACAGTAGTTCCTCAAGCAATATTTTATAATCAATGAATATATAAATTCTTCCTCTTGATCCTCAGAGTGTTCCATTTTTATCTCTTCTATAGCAATGTATTTTTAAGCTGTTTTATTTGTATACCTTGTATTGTACTAATGTTTTAGTCCCATAAATGTAGGGACTGTGAATTACTCATATCTTTATTAATTCCTCCAGCCAGAAATGTGTTTCATATGTAGTCAGTATTCAAAAACAATTTAAAAAGTCCAATTATTACATTTGTGTTTGCAGATCCAGATCAATAACAAGATCTGAGTCTGCTTGCAATATCAACTGCTAATCCAAATGGCACTGATTGAAATTTACCCTCTATCTTTTTGAACCACCAATCACTATTCATTCTCTTATTCCAGCCTCACAGCCTTGCTATTCCTTGAATATACTACATTTATAGAAACTTAGGGAGTATTTTGTCATGCTGTTTTCATTACATGAAATACTTACTTTTAAAAAAGGTTTTTAAATAGGTTTAGTGTGATTTTATGTTCACAGCAAAATGTAGCAGAAAATAGTGTTCTCCTATATCCCATGCCTCTATACATGCACAGCATTTCCCACTTTTAACCTCCAGCCCTAAAGCGGTACATTTGTTATAATCTATGAATGTCCATTGACACATCATTAACACCCAAAACCCACACCAGGATTCACTCTTGGTGTTGTACATTATATGGGCTTTAACAAAAGTATAATTACATGTATCCATCATTATAGTTTCATACAGAACAGTTTCACTGCCCTGAAAATCCTGTCTTCTGCCCGATCATCATTCTCTCTTCCCTAACCCCAACAACCACTGATCTTTATACTGTCCCTACTTTCACCTTTTCCAGAATTTCATATAGTTGAATTATGAAGTATATAACCACTTCAGATTGGATTTCTTTACTTAGTAATATGCATTTCAAGTTCCTCCATATTTTTGAGGGTGTGGACAAAAAAGGAACCCTCCTACACTGTTGGTGGGAATGTAAATTGGTGTAGCTACGGTGGAGAAGTGTGGAGGTTGCTTAAAAAACTAAAAAATAGAGTTACCATATGATCCAGCAATCCCACTCCTGGGCATATATCTGGAGAAAACTCTATTTGAAGATACATGCACCCCAATGTTCATTGCAACACTATTTACAATAGCCAAGACATGGAAGTAACAAAAATGTCCACCAACAGATGAATGGATAAAGCAGATGTGGTACATATATACAATGGAATATTACTCAGCCATAAAAAAGAATGAAATAATGCCATTTGCAGCAACATAGTTGGACCTAAAGATTATCCTATTAAGTGAAGGAAGACAGAGAAAGACAAATATATGATACCACTTATATGTGGAATCTAAAAAAAAACGATACAAATGAACTTACTTACAAAACAGAAATAGTCTCCAGGCCTAGAAAACAAACTTATGGTTACCAAAAGGGGAAGGGGGGAGGCATAAATTAGCATACATACATATATATAAAATAGATAACCAACGAGGACCTACTGTATAGCACAGGGAATTATATTCAATATCTTGTAATAACCTATAATAGAAAAGGATCTGAAAAAGTATATAGACACACACAAACACATACACACACACACAGACACATATATGTAAAAAAGTTTCCTCCATGTTTTAAACAGTTTGATAGCTGATTTATTTTTATTGGTGCATAATGTTACATTGCCTGGATGTACCACTATTTATTCAGATACCGAAGGAAATCTTGGTTGCTTCCATGTCTTAGAAATTATAAATAAAATAGCAATAAACATCTATGTGCAAGGCTTTGTGTGGACATGTTTTTAACTTGATTTGGGTAAATACCAAGGAGTATGATTGCTAGATCACATGGTAACAGTACGTATAGTTTTGTAAGAAACTGCCAAATTGTCTTCCAAAGTGGCTGTACCATTTTGCATTCACACCAGCAATGAATGAGTTCCTGTTTCTCCATATCATCCCCAGCATTTGGTGTTATCAGTGTCTTAAATTTTTGCCATTCTAGTAAATCTATAGTGGTATCACATTGTAGTCTTAATTTTCATTTCTCTAATTACATGTGATGGTGAACATCTTTTCACATGCTTATTTGCCACCTCTCTATCTTTGGTGAGCTGTCTGTTCATATCTTTAGCCCATTTTAAAAAATTTTATTGTAGTATAGTTGATTTACAATGTTGTGTTAGTTTCAGGTTACAGCAGAGTGATTCAGTTATACATATACATATATCCACTCTTTTTTAGATTCTTTTCCCATATAGGTCATTACAGAGTGTTGAGTAGAGTTCCCTGTGCTATACAGAAGGTCCTTATTATCTACTTCATATATAGTGGTGTATATGTCAGTCCCAGTCTCCCAGTTTATCCCCCCCATCCCCTGGTAACCATAAATTTCTTTTCTACATCCGTGACTCTACTTCTGTTTTATAACTAAGTTCATTTATACCCTTTTTAAAAATAGATTCCAAATATAAGAGATATCATATGATATTTGTCATTCTGTGTCTGACTTACTTCACTCAGTATGACAATCTCTAGGTCCATCCATTTTGCTGCAAATGGCATTATTTTGTTCTTTTTATGGCTGAGTAATATTCCATTGTATATATGTACCACATCTTCTTTATCCATTCCTCCGTTGATGGACATTTAGGTTGCTTCCATATCCTGGCTATTGTAAATAGAGCTGCAATGAACATTGGGGTGCATGTATCTTTTTGAATTATGGTTTTCTCTGGGTATATGCCCAGGAGTGGGATTGCTGGATCATATGGTAGTTCTATTTTTAGTTTTTTAAGGATCCTCCATACGGTTCTCCATAGTGGCTGTATCAATTTACATTACCACCAACAGTGCAAGAGGGTTCCCTTTTCTCCATACCCTCTCCAGCATTTATTATTTGTAGATTTTTGATGATGGCCATTCTGACCGGTTTGAGGTGATACCTCATTGTAGTTTTGATTTGCATTTCTGATGTTGAGCATCTTTTTCTTTAGCCCATTTTATAATCAGGTTGTTCATTTTCTTGTACAATTTTAAAAGTTCTTTATTTATTTTAGATAATAGCCCTTTATCAGATGTCTTTTGCAATTATTTTCTTCCATTCTGTGGCTTATATTCTATTTCCCTTGACAGTATCTTTCATCAAGTGAAGTATTTAATTTTAATGAAGTTCATTTTTTGAATTCTTTCTTTCATGGATTATGTCTTTGGTGTTGTATCTAAAACTTTATAGCCAATCCTGATGTCATCTAGAATTTCTCTTGTTATCTTCTAGAAGTCTTACACTTTTGCATTTTACATTTAGATCTATGATTAATTATGAGTTGATTTTTCTGAAGGGTGTAAGGTCTCAGTCTAGATTCATGTTTTTGCATGTGGATATCTAGTTATTTATGCAACATTTGTTGAAAAGACTGCCTGGGCTTCCCTGGTGGCGCAGTGGTTGAGAGTCCAACTGCCGATGCAAGGGACACGGGTCCATGCCCCGGTCTGGGAAAATCCCACATGCCGCGGAGCGGCTGGGCCCGTGAGCCATGGCCGCTGAGCCTGTGCGTCCGGAGCCTGTGCTCCGCCAACAGGAGAGGCCACAACAGTGAGAGGCCCGTGTACCGCATAAAAAAAAAAAAAAAAAAGGAAAAGAAAAGACTGCCTTTCAGCCTTCTTTGGTGGTGCAGTGGTAAGAATCCTCCTGCTGATACAGGGGACACAGGTTCGAGCCCTGGTCCGGGAAGATCCCACGTGCTGCGGAACAACTAAGCCCATACAACACAACTACTGAGCCTGCACTCTAGAGCCCATGAGCCACAACTACTGAAGCCCGTGTGCCTAGAGCCCATGCTCTGCAACAAGAGAAGCCACCTCAATGAGAAGCCCACACACAGCAACGAAGAGTAGCCCCCACTCACTGCAACTAGAGAAAGACTGCATACAGCAACGAAGACCCAATGCAGCCAAAAATAAATAAATAAAATAAAATTTAAAAAAAGACTACCTTTCCTCTATCGTATTGCCTTTGTTCCTGTTTCAAACATAAGTTGACTATATTTTTGTGGGTCTGTTTCTGGGCACTCTGTTCCATTGATTTATTTTGTCTATTCTTTCACCAATACCACTCTGTCTTCATTATTATAACTTTATATTTAAGTATTGAAGTTGCATAGTGTTAGTACTCTCATTTTGTTCTTCTTCAAGATTTTGTTGGCTATTCTGTTGTTTGTTTGTTTGTTTTTTGTCTTTCCATTTAAATTTTAAAATCAGCTTGTCAATAGCCAAAGAAATGACTTTCTGGGATTTTGATTGGCATTTCATTGGATCTATAGACAAGGTTTTAAAGGAAAGACATCTTGACAATATTGAGTCTTCCTATCCATGAACATTGAATCTCTCTCAATTTAATTAGTTTTTTATTTTGTTCTTCAGAGTTTTGCAGTTCTCATATTGATCTTATACATACTTTGTTGGATTTATACCCAAGTATTTCATTTTGGGGGGTAATAATTTAGTGTGTTTTTAATTTGAAATGCCACTTGTTTATTGCTGGTATATAGGAAAGTGATTGATCTCTGTATATCAACCTTATATCTTGAAATCACTGTAATTGTTTTTAGTTCCAGGTGTTTTTTTGTCAATTCTTTCAGATTTTCTACATAGGCAGTCATGTCATCTGTGAACAAAGACAGTTTTCTTTCTTCCTTCCTAATCCATATACCTTTTATTTCCTTCTCTTACTGCACTAGCTAAATCTTCTTATATGATGTTGAAAAAGAGTGGTTAATGGGGACATCTTTGCCTTGTTCTTGCTTCAAGTTTCTTACCATTAAGTATGATGTTAGCTGTTGTGTTTGTAGATGTTGGCATATTGAGATGTTAGTTGTCATGTTGAGAAAGTTCCCCTTTATTTCTAGTTTATTGAGAGTTTTTTCTAAAGCATGTGCATTGCATTGGATTTTGTCATGATTTTTCTTCATCTATTTATGTAATCATGTGCTTTTTCTTCTTTAGCTTGTTAATGTGATAGATTTACATTAATTGATTTTTGAATGTTAAGCCAGCCTTACACAACTGTTATAAATCCCACTTGGTCATAACATATAATTATTTTTACACATTGTTGGGCTTGATTTGCTAATATTTTGTTGAGGATTTTTGCGTCTACATTCGTGAGAGTTATTGTTCTGTAGTTTTCTTGTAATGTCTTGTGTGGTTTTGATATTAAGGTAATGCTGGTTTCATAACATAAGAAGTAGCCCCTCTTATTCTATCTTTTGGAAGAGATTGCAGAGAATTAGTAGAATTTCCACCTTAAATATTGGATAGAATTCACCAGTGAACCCATCTGGCTCTGATATTTTGTTTTGTTTTGGAAGGTTATCGCTTATTAATTCAAATTTTAAATAGATACAGGTCTATTCAGATTGTGTAGTTCTTTTGTGAGGCTTGGCAGATTCTGTCTTTAAAGGAATTGGTCCATTTAACCTAGGTTATCAAATTTGTGGCCATAGCATTGTTGATAGTATTCCTTTATTGTCTTTTAAACATCCATGCAGTTTTTGGCAAAGTCTCCCCTTTCATTTCTGTGATTATTAATTTCAGCATTCTCTATTTTTTCTTAGTTAGCCTGGCTAGAGTTTAATGAATTTTATTGATCTTTCCAGAGAGTCAATTCTTGGTTTTGTTTATTCTCTCTATTGATTTCCTGTTTTCAATTTCAGTAATTTCTGATCTAAATCTTTTCTTCTGCTTACTTTTTTTTTTTGCGGTACGCAGGCTTCTCACTGTTGTGACCTCTCCCGTTGCAGAGCACAGGCTCTGGACACGCAGGCTCAGTGGCCATGGCTCACGGGTCCAGCCTCTCCATGGCATGTGGGATCTACCCAGACTGGGGCATGAACCCGTGTCCCCTGCATTGGCAGGAGGACTCTCAACCACTGCGCCACCAGGGAAGCCCTCTTCTGCTTACTTTCAATATAATTTGTTGTTCTTCTTCTAGTTTCCTAAAGTTGAAACTTATCAATAGATTACTGGTTTTTAGCTCATTCTTGTTTTATAATATATGCAATCAATTCTATAAATTTCCCTCTAAGCACTGCTTTTACTGCCTCACCCAAATTTTGATAAGTTATGTTTTCATTTTTATTAGGTCAAATTTTAAAATTTCTCATGATATTTCTTCTGTGATCCATGTGTTACTTACAATTGTGCTGGTTCATCTCCAAGTATTTTGAGATTTTCCGGCTACATTTCTGTTTTTCATTTCTAGTTTAATTCCCTTTTTTGTCTGAGAGCATACGTTGTATTACTTCTGTTCTTTTAAATTTGGTGAGGTGTGTTTCATGACCCAGAATGTGGTCTGTCATGGTGAGTGTTCCATGTGAGCTTGAGAAGGATGTGTATTCTACTGTCATTGGGTGGAGTAGTCTATATATGTTGATTATATCTAGATAATTGATATAGATGTTCAGTTAAACTATGTTCTTACTGATTTTCTGTCTGCTGGACCTGTACATTACTGATAGAGAGGTGTTGAAGTTTCCAGTTATAATAGTGACTTCATCTACTTCTCTTTGCAGTTCTAGCAGTTTTTGCCTCATATAGTTTGATGCTCTGTTTTTAGGTAGATACACATTCAAAAATTGTTACGTTTTCTTGAAGAATTGACCCTCTATCATTAAGTAATGTCCCTCTTTATTCCTTATAAGTTCTCTTGCTCTGAAGAAGCTCTGTTTGAAATTAATATAGCTACTCTAACTTTCCTTTGATTAGTGTATCTTAGTATATTTTTCTCCATCCTTTTAACGTATGTGTCTGTGTTTAAAGTGAGTTTCTTGTAGATAACATATAGATAGTTGAGCCTTTTTTTTAACCCATTCTGATAATCTCTGTCCTTTAATTGATGCATTAGACCATTGGCATTTAAAGTGATTATTGATATAGTTGGATTAATGTCTACCATATATGTTACTGTTTTCTATTTGTTGATCTTTTCTTTGTTCTTGTTTTTGTCTTCCACTCTTTCTGTCTTTTGTGGTTTTAATTAAGTACTTTAAATAATTCCATTTTCTCTCTTTTATCAGTATATCAATTGTACTTCTTTTTTACAATGCAAAATTTGCCATGTATATTTATAACTATTCCATTTCAACATTCAAATACACTATAGTGCTTAATAGGTAGTGCAAGTACCTTATACTAATAAAGTATTCCTTACTCCTCTCTTCCATCCCTTATACCATTGTTGCAATTCATTTAAATTATACATAATTTATAATCACTAAGCACATTGTTGCTATTATTATTTATTTATTTATTTATTGGCTGTGCAGCATGCAGGATCTTAGTTCCCGGACCAGGGGTTGAACCCATGCCCCCTGTAGTGGAAGCATGGAATCCTACCCATTGCACTGCCAGGGAATTCCCACTATTATTATTTTGAATGAACTGTTATCTCTTAGATTAATTAAGAATAAGAAAAATGAAATACTTTATTTTATCTTCACTTTCCCCAGTGCTCTATCTTTATGTAGGTCCAAGTTTCTGACCCATATTATTTTCTTCCTGAGAAAATTCTTTTCACATTTCTTGTGAGACAAGTGTACTTTATTCGTCTGAGAACATCTTTATCCCTCCTTCACCTTTGAAAGATAATTTTGCAGGGTACAGAATTCTGACTTGGTGGGGCTTTTTTTTTTTAACTTTAAATATTCACTCCATTTTCTTCTTGCTTGCATGGTTTCTGAGGAGAAACGGGATGTAATTCTTATCTTTATTGCTCTATAGGTAAGGACTCCCACCCCCACCCCTGGTTTCTTTCAAGAGTTTTTCTTTATTATTTATTTTCTGAAGCTTTGAATATGATGGATATGCCTAGATGTTTTTTTAAGCAGTTATCTTGTTTGGTGTTCTTTGAGCATCCTGGATCTGTGGTTTGGTTTCTGACATTAATTTGGGGAAATTCTCAGCACTATTACTTCAAATATTTCTTCTGTTCCTTTCTCTCTTCTCCTTCTGGTATTCCTATTACCTATATGTTTTGCCTTTCATAGTTTTCCTACAGTTCTTGGATATTCTGTTCCATTTTTTTCAGTCAATTTTCTTTCTGATTTTCAGTTAGGAAGATTCTGTTGACATATTCTCAAACTCAGAGTCTTTCCTCAGCTGTGTCCATAAATATCATAAATCTATCAAAGATATTCTTCATTCCTGTTACAGTGTTAGCATTTCTGTTTGATTCTTTCTTAGAATTTCCATCTCTCTGTTTACATTACCCAGTTATGCTTGTGTGTTGTCTAATTTTTCCATTAGAGACTTCAGCATATTAATCATAGTTATTTTATTAATAAATTGCTTCTCTGATAATTCCAACATTCTTGCCATATTTGCCTCTGATCCTGATGCTTGCTCTGTCTCTTAAAACTGTTTTTTGCCTTTTAGTATGTAGCTGTTTATAGAAAGCTGGACATAATGTCCTAGGTAAAAGAACCTGTGGTAAATGGTCTTTCAGTAATATGCTGGTGAAGTGCAGGGAGAAGGAAAGGGTTCTATAGTCTTATGATTAGCTCTCAGTCTTTTAGTAAGCCTGTGCCCCTGGACTGTGAACTTCAAAAGTGCTTCCATCCTCCTATCCCTTTAGGTGGGACAATGGGATGGACAGAAGGGGCTGGCATTGAGTATTTCTCTTTCCCCCATTTCCCCTATTCCCCATTTGAAAAGAAAGAGGAAGGTGGAGTTGGATATTTCCTTTCCTCCCGGTCATTTAGGCTTTGATAAAACTCCAGTAGGTCGGGCTCTACTAAAATAGTTTCCCTTGAGGGTAGGCCTTGTTAAGAAGAACAGAATGCTTTGGTACATTTCAAAAAGGTTTATTTCTCCTCCTCCTGCCAGAATCATGAGGAAGTTTTTCTCTCATCTTAACTGTGAGAACATAGTATAGTTCCTGGCAGTAAAACACAGAAGTGTAGGCACGATCCCCCCAAGACTGGCACCTCCTGGAGTTTTTCACTCTCAGATTTGTTTACATTGAACCTCCAGGCATTTTCGAACTACAGGTTAAGTTTCCCTACTCTGGTACTGGTTCCTATTTACATTTCTGCTTATGGGTGTCTGCTCGAAAAGTTACGATCTATATATCTGACTGGCTGTTTCTCCATTTTGGGGGGCAGTGATTTGCCCTGTAATCTCAGTTATCTGATAGATCTGAAAAGAGTTGTTGGTTTTCAGTTTTTCAGCTTTTTACTTGTTTTTAGTATGGAGTGATGACTCCCAAGCTCCCTTCCTGATGGACTGGAAACCAGACAGAATATTTTCTTTTTTTTTTAATTTTTTTTTTATTTTTATTTTTTATTAGTTTCTGCTTTATAACAAAGTGAATCAGTCATACATATACATCTGTTCCCACATCCCCTCCCTCATGCATCTCCCTCCCTCCCACCCTCCCCATCCCACCCCTCCAGGCGGTCACAAAGCACCGAGCTGATCTCCCTGTGCTCTGCGGCTGCTTCCCACTATCTATCTACCTTACGTTTGGTAGTGTATATATGTCCATGCCTCTCTTTCCCTTTGTCACAGCTTACCCTTCCCCTTCCCCATATCCTCAAGTCCATTCTCAAGTAGGTCTGTGTCTTTATTCCCGTTTTACCCCTAGGTTCTTCATGACATTTTTTTTTTAAATTCCATATATATGTGTTAGCATACGGTATTTGTCTTTCTCTTTCTGACTTACTTCACTCTGTATGACAGACTCTAGGTCTATCCACCTCATTACAAATAGCTCAGTTTCGTTTCTTTTTATGGCTGAGTAATATTCCATTGTATATATGTGCCACATCTTCTTTATCCATTCATCCGATGATGGACACTTAGGTTGTTTCCAGCTCCGGGCTATTGTGAATAGAGCTGCAATGAACATTTTGGTACATGTCTCTTTTTGAATTATGGTTTTCTCAGGGTATATGCCTAGTAGTGGGATTGCTGGGTCATATGGTAGTTCTATTTTTAGTTTTTTAAGGAACCTCCATACTGTTCTCCATAGTGGCTGTACCAATTCACATTCCCACCATCAGTGCAAGAGTGTTCCCTTTTCTCCACACCCTCTCCAGCATTTATTGTTTCTAGATTTCTTGATGATGGCCATTCTGACTGGTGTGAGATGATATCTCATTGTAGTTTTGATTTGCATTTCTCTAATGATTAATGATGTTGAGCATTCTTTCATGTGTTTGTTGGCAGTCTGTATATCTTCTTTGGAGAAATGCCTATTTAAGTCTTCTGCCCATTTTTGGATTGGGTTGTTTGTTTTTTTGCTATTGAGCTGCATGAGCTGTTTATAAATTTTGGAGATTAATCCTTTGTCAGTTGCTTCATTTGCAAATATTTTCTCCCATTCTGAGGGTTGTCTTTTGGTCTTGTTTATGGTTTCCTTTGCTGTGCAAAAGCTTTGAAGTTTCATTAGGTCCCATTTGTTTATCTTTGTTTTTAGTTCCATTTCTCTAGGAGGTGGGTCCAAAAGGATCTTGCTGTGATTTATGTCATAGAGTGTTCTACCTATGTTTTCCTCTAAGAGTTTGATAGTTTCTGGCCTTACATTTAGGTCTTTAATCCATTTTGAGCTTATTTTTGTGTATGGTGTTAGGGAATGATCTAATCTCATACTTTTACATGTCCCTGTCCAGTTTTCCCAGCACCACTTATTGAAGAGGCTGTCCTTTCTCCACTGTACATTCCTGCCTCCTTTATCAAAGATAAGTTGGCCATATGTGCGTGGGTTTATCTCTGGGCTTTCTATCCTGATCCACTGATCTATCTTTCTGTTTTTATGCCAGTACCACACTGTCTTAATTACTGTAGCTTTGTAGTATAGTCTGAAGTCAGGCAGCCTGATTCCTCCAGCTCCGTTTTTCGTTCTCAAGATTGCTTTGGCTATTCGGGGTCTTTTGTTTTTCCAAACAAATTTTGAAATTTTTTGTTCTACTTCTGTGAAAAATGCCAGTGGTAGTTTGATAGGGATTGCATTGAATCTGTAGATTGCTTTGGGTAGTAGAGTCATTTTCACAATATTGATTCTTCCAATCCAGGAGCATGGTATATCTCTCCATCTATTTATATCATCTTTAATTTCTTTCATCAGTGTCTTATAATTTTCTGCATACAGGTCTTTTGTCTCCTTAGGTAGGTTTATTCCTAGATATTTTATTCTTTTTGTTGCAATGGTAAATGGGAGTGTTTTCTTGATTTCATTTTCAGATTTTTCATCATTAGTGTACAGGAATGCCAGAGATTTCTGTGCATTAATTTTGTATCCTGCTACTTTACCAAATTCATTGATTAACTCTAGTAGTTTTTCGGTAGCATCTTTAGGATTCTCTATGTATAGTATCATGTCATCTGCAAACAGTGACAGCTTTACTTCTTCTTTTCCAATTTGGATTCCTTTTATTTCCTTTTCTTCTCTGATTGCTGTGGCTAAAACTTCCAAAACTAGGTTGAATAAGAGTGGTGAGAGTGGGCAGCCTTGTCTTGTTCCTGATCTTAGTGGAAATGGTTTCAGTTTTTCACCATTGAGGACAATGTTGGCTGTGGGTTTGTCATATATGGCCTTTATTATGTTGAGGAAAGTTCCCTCTATGCCTACTTTCTGCAGGGTTTTTATCATAAATGGGTGTTGAATTTTGTCGAAAGCTTTCTCTGCATCTATTGAGATGATCATATGGTTTTTCTCCTTCAACTTGTTAATATGGCGTATCACATTGATTGATTTGCGTATATTGAAGAATCCTTGCATTCCTGGAATAAACCCCACTTGATCATGGTGTATGATCCTTTTAATGTGCTGTTGGATTCTGTTTGCTAGTATTTTGTTGAGGATTTTTGCATCTATGTTCATCAGTGATATTGGCCTGTAGTTTTCTTTCTTTGTGACATCCTTGCCTGGTTTTGGTATCAAGGTGATGGTGGCCTCGTAGAATGAGTTTGGGAGTGTTCCTTCCTCTGATATTGTTTGGAAGAGTTTGAGAAGGATGGGTGTTAGCTCTTCTCTAAATGTTTGATAGAATTCGCCTGTGAAGCCATCTGGTCCTGGGCTTTTGTTTGATGGAAGATTTTTAATCACAGTTTCAATTTCAGTGCTTGTGATTGGTCTATTCATATTTTCTATTTCTTCCTGAGTCAGTCTTGGTAGTTTGTGCATTTCTAAGAATTTGTCCATTTCTTCCAGGTTGTCCATTTTATTGGCATACAGTTGCTTATAGTAATCTCTCATGATCTTTTGTATTTCTGCAGTGTCAGTTGTTACTTCTCCTTTTTCATTTCTAATTCTACTGATTTGAGTCTTCTCCCTTCTTTTCTTGATGAGTCTGGCTAATGGTTTGTCAATTTTGTTTATCTTCTCAAAGAACCAGCTTTTAGTTTGGTTGATCTTTGCTATCGTTTCCTTCATTTCTTTTTCATTTATTTCTGATCTGATCTTTATGATTTCTTTCCTTCTGCTAACTTTGGGGGTTTTTTGTTCTTCTTTCTCTAATTGCTTTAGGTGCAGGGTCAGGTTGTTTACTCGAAATGTTTCCTGTTTCTTAAGGTGGGATTGTATTGCTATAAACTTCCCCCTTAGAACTGCTTTTGCTGCGTCCCATAGGTTTTGGGTTGTCGTGCCTCCATTGTCATTTGTTTCTAAGTATTTCTTAATTTCCTCTTTGATTTCTTCAGTGATCACTTCATTATTGAGTAGTGTATTGTTTAGCCTCCATGTGTTTGTATTTTTTACAGATCTTTTCCTGTAATTGATGTCTAGTCTCATAGCATTGTGGTCGGAAAAGATACTTGATACAATTTCAATTTTCTTAAATTTACCAAGGCTTGATTTGTGACCCAAGATATGATCTATCCTGGAGAATGTTCCATGAGCACTTGAGAAAAATGTGTATTCTGTTGTTTTTGGGTGGAATGTCCTATAAATATCAATTAAGTCCATCTTGTTTAATGTATCATTTAAAGCTTGTGTTTCCTTATTTATTTTCATTTTGGATGATCTGTCCATTGGTGAAAGTGGGGTGTTAAAGTCCACTACTATGATTGTGTTACTGTCGATTTCCCCTTTTATGGCTGTTAGTATTTGCCTTATGTATTGAGGTGCTCCTATGTTGGGTGCATAAATATTTACAATTGTTGTATCTTCTTCTTGGATCGATCCCTTTATCGTTATGTAGTGTCCTTCTTTGTCTCTTCTAATAGTCTTTATTTTAAAGTCTATTTTGTCTGATATAAGAATTGCTACTCCAGCTTTCTTTTGATTTCCATTTGCATGGAATATCTTTTTCCATCCCCTTACTTTCAATCTGTATGTGTCTCTAGGTCTGAAGTGGGTCTCTTGTAGACAGCATATATATGGGTCTTGTTTTTGTATCCATTCAGCCACTCTGTGTCTTTTGGTGGGAGCATTTAGTCCATTTACATTTAAGGTAATTATTGATATGTATGTTCCTATTCCCATTTCCTTAATGGCTTTGGGTTCGTTATTGTAGGTATAGTCCTTCTGTTGTGTTTCTTGCCTAGAGAAGTTCCTTTAGCATTTGTTGTAAAGCTGGTTTGGTGGTGCTGAACTCTCTCAGCTTTTGCTTGTCTGTAAAGGTTTTAATTTCTCCATCAAATGTGAATGAGATCCTTGCTGGGTAGAGTAATCTTGGTTGCAGGTTTCTCTCCTTCATCACTTTAATTATGTCCTGCCACTCCCTTCTGGCTTGTAGAGTTTCTGCTGAGAGATCAGCTGTTAACCTGATGGGGATTCCCTTGTGTGTTATTTGTTGTTTTTCCCTTGCTGCTTTTAATATGATTTCTTTGTGTTTAATTTTTGACAGTTTGATTAATATGTGTCTTGGCGTATTTCTTCTTGGATTTATTCTGTATGGGACTCTCTGTGCCTCCTGGACTTGATTAACTATTTCCTTTCCCATATTAGGGAAGTTTTCAACTATAATCTCTTCAAATATTTTCTCAGTCCCTTTCTTTTTCTCTTCTTCTTCTGGAACCCCTATAATTCGAATGTTGGTGTGTTTAATGTTGTCCCAGAGGTCTCTGAGACTGTCCTCTGTTCTTTTCATTCTTTTTTCTTTATTTTTCTCTGCATCAGTTATTTCCACTATTTTATCTTCCACCTCACTTATCCGTTCTTCTGCCTCAGTTATTCTGCTATTGATCCCATCTAGAGTATTTTTCATTTCATTTATTGTGTTTTTAATCGATGCTTGATTCATCTTTAGTTCTTCTAGGTCCTTGTTAACTGTTTCTTGCATATTGTCTATTCTATTTCCAAGATTTTGGATCTGGGAAATAGAATCTTGGATCAGCTTTACTATCATTATTCTGAATTCTTTTTCAGGAAGACTGCCTATTACCTCTTCATTTGTTAGGTCTGGTAGGTTTTTATCTTGCTCCTTCACCTGCTGTGTGTTTTTCTGCTTTCTCATTTTGCTTATGTTACTGTGTTTGGGGTCTCCTTTTTGCAGGCTGCAGATTCGCAGTTCCCGTTGTTTTTGGTGTCTGTCCCCCGTGGCTAAGGTTGTTTCAGTAGGTTGTGTAGGCTTCCTGGTGGGGGGGACTAATGCCTGTGTTCTGGTGGCTGAAGCTCGATCTTGTCTTTCTGGTGGACAGGTCCACGTCTGGTGGTGTGTTTTGGGGTGCCTGTGGCCTTATTATGTTTTTAGGTATCCTCTCTGCTAATGGGTGGGGTTGTGTTCCTGCCTTGCTAGTTGCTTGGCATAGGGTGACCAGCACTGTAGCTTGCTGGTCGTTGACTGAAGCTGGGTGCTGGTGTTGAGATGGAGATCCCTGGGAGATTTTCACTGCTTGATATTATGTGGAGCTGGGAGGTCTCTTGTGGACCCGTGTCCTGAAGTTGGCTCTCCCACTTCAGAGGCACAGCACTAACTCCTGGCTGCAGCACCAAGAGCCTGTCATCCACCCGGCTCAGAATAACAGTGAGAAAAAGTAGAAAGAAATAATTAGTAGAAGAAAGAAAGAGAGATTGAAAGAAAGGAAGAAGGGAAGTAAGGAAGGAAGGAAGGAAGAAAGAAAGAAAGGAGGGAGGAAGGAAGGATGGAAAGTAAGGAAAGAAAGGAGGGAGGGAGGGAGGAATGAAAGCAAAAGGAAGAGTGAATGGAAGAAGAGAGGGAGGGAGGGAGGAAGGAAAGAAAGAAAGAAAGACAGGAGGGAGGGAGGGAGGGAGGAAGGAAAGAAAAAGAAAGTGGAAAGAAGAAGGGTGGGAGGGAGGGAGGGATGGAGGAAAGAAAAAGAAAGAAGGAAAGGAGGAGCGGAGGGAGGGAGGGAGGAAGGGAAGGGAGGAAAAAAGAAAGAGCAGGTAAAGTAAAATAGAATAAAGTATGAAATATAGTAGCGTTATTAAAATTAAAAAGTAATTATTGAAGAAAAACACGGACCGAAAGAACCCTGGGACATATGGTGGAAGCAAAGCTATACAGAGAGAATCTTACACAGAAGATTACACATACACATTCACAAAAAGAGAGCAGGGGGAAAAATCAAAAATCTTGCTCTCCAAGTCCACCTCCTCGATTTGGGATAATTCATTGTAAAAAGAGGAAAAGGGCGAAAAGTCTGAAATCTTGCTAAGTCCACCTCCTTAATTTGAGATAATTCGTTGTAAAAAGAGGAAAAAAAAAAGGGGGGAAAGTCTTAAATCTTGTCCTCAAGGTCCACTTCCTCAATTTGGGATGATTCGCTGTCCATTCATGCACTCCACAGACGCAGGGCACATCAAATGGACCGTGGAGCTTTAATCCGCTGCCTCGGAGGCTGCACAGAGAGATTTCCCTGTCTCTGCTCTCACAGCTCCCGGGTCTCAGCCTTGGACCTGGCCCCGCCTCTGCGCGTAGGTCGCCGGAGGGCGTCCGTTCTTCGCTCAGACAGGACGGGTTTAAAGGAGCCGCTGATTCGGGGGCTCTGGCTCACTCAGGCAGAGGGGAGGGAGGGGAATGCCCTCTCCTCGCGCAGCAGGCAACAAAAGGGAAAAAAGTCTCTTGCCTCTCCGGTAGCTCCAGACCCTTTCCCCGGACTCCCTCCGGGCTAGCACTAACCCCTTCAGGGTCTCTTCCTGCCGCCAGCCCCAGACCTCTCCCTGCGCTCCGACTGAAAGCCGATACCCGAGCCTCAGCTCCCAGCCCCGCCCGCCCTGGCGGCCGAGCAGACAAGTCTCTCGGGCTGGTGTGTGCCTGAGGGCACCGATCCTCTGTGCCAAAATCTCTCTGCTTTGCCCTCCACACCCCTGTTGCTGTGCTCTCCTCCGCTACTCGGAAGCTTTCCCCCTCCGCCACCTGCAGTCTCCGCCCTCGAAGGGGCTTGTAGTGTGTAGAAACCTTCCCTCCTTCACGGCTCCCTCCCACTGGTGCAGGTCCCGTCCATATCCTATTGTCTCTGTTTATTCTTTTTTTCTTTTGACCTACCCAGGTATGTGGGGAGTTTCTTGCCTTTTGGGGGGTCTGAGGTCTTCTGTCAGCGTTCAGTAGGTGTTCTGTTGGAGTTGTTCCACGTGTAGATGAATTTCTGATGTATCTGTGGGGAGGAAGGTGATCTCCGCGTCTTACTCTTCCGCCATCTTCCTCCGGCAACTCGGCTCTCTCTCCAGTTACCTCAGGACCGCGACTCCAGAATATTTTCTTGATCTTCATGTAGCATCCCCACTTCATAAGTCACAATGCTTTGTTTAATATATCTTATAACTATCAACTATGAACAAGTTAATTAGTTTACTTTTTGCATCTCTCCAACTAGAAAATGAAGGATATTCCATGGAAACATGAACTTGTATGTCTTCTTGACCACTGTATTTCTTTCATCTAAAACAATGATTAGCACTCAGTAGGCTCTCTTAATTATTTTGTAAATGAATGGATGAATGAGTCATCAAGGGGTGCCTGAAATACAGGGTAAATCTGTCATTTTGTGTTTATGTGATTTTTTGATTTGTTTTGGATTTTTCCACTTGTTTATCTTAGAGATATGTTTCCTTACATGTAGATGACACTCTAAATATGCTTTTGAAATAGAAGTTCATCAGTATGTGGGCCAGTATCAATAATAAGAGTTGTAAGTCTCTCAGTCTGTGGCTGTGCATTTAAGCAGAATTATCTGTAACAGTCAATGTTGGATGCAACCTCTGTTGGATTCAGTTTCTTTAAAAATAAATCAATGCAAAGTGAACAATGGGAAGCAGTATGGAACAGATTTAAAAGGTAAATACCAATATAAAAGTTATTATTACATGGCACTGGTGGGTTTTAGGTAACCCCATAGGCCTTCTATGGCTTGCTGAGAGTACATTCATCTCTAACTTTAGGAGTCCTGAATGCTACACACTGATAGCAATTAGCATTGTGATTCTGGGCACAGTCAGTTGCCAAGTTTCCATTCAGCTACTTTTTAGCAGCCTTTCCAAACACTGACCTTTTCATTATCATTGTAGTTTCCTTGTTTGTTTGTTTTCCCCAATGTTTTTGATTCTTAATGCTGTTTATTTCTAATGGTTTCTGGACCTTTTGCATGGCATGTATAAAGACATAAGAAGAGATAAAAATTGTAATAATTTCATATATTTAAAAACAAAGATGCCAAGAATGCTTTTCATAAAAACTGAATGTCTCATTGTAATTATAAATAATTTTACAAATTGTGAATATTTGAATAATCAATCTTGAGAAATTGTATCTAAAATTCTAGTGATGATCATCATCTCTCTTACACTATAAATATCAAACCCTTCTTTAGAAATTAATTTAATTGGTCTCTAACTCCTTAAGAGGAGTATGTCTTGTGTATTAATTACATGTGTCCTAATCTATAATTAACAGTTAAGAACAAATAAAGGTTTTGCTCATGTATTTTTTTATTCTATCAAATTTTATTTGTAATTAAGTTTATTGATTACAAGTATGGCCCAAAACGCTGTCACTCATTAATTCTCTAGTAGTTATCTAAATGTGGCCTGACAAAACTGTTTATGAGGATATCAGTTATGGATTTTCTTCCATTTTGATGATCAATAATGTAAGAGTTGATTATATCAGTGAGCCAACCTGACTGAATTGGCCCTACAAGCCCCAGTCCAGCTGTGGTTATTTAAAAAAAAAAGTCAAATAGTGTTACAGGATCATATTGATATATTTTCACTGGGTTGCTTGGTTTAACAACAGCCACTTGTTATTAGAGGCTTAAAACAAACAAATATGCATTTCTTACTTATGTTACTTTAGGGTTTAAGGTACCTTTAACTCTGTTGAGGTCTCTTGAGTTTTGTTGGCATATGTTGGCCTTATTAGACTTTACTGGGTCAGTACGTGCTGGGCTCAGTTACACTTGGCTATACATGTCTCTGCATTTCTTGCCATTCAGAAATCTACACTAATGTATCCATTATCTTGGACATACTATTCTAATGATTGAGGGCCATATCTTTTAATGATTGAAAGCAACAAGGCCACAGGCCACAGTTGCTTTTAAAGCTTCTGTTCACATGCAGCAAATGTGGCATGCCATGACCAACCTCAACAGGGCAGAAAACATGGCAAGAACAAGAATGGAAGAAATGATAGTGAATAATAGTTCAATTTACCACAAAAGATTACTTCACCAACATACTCCTCTTTATTCCTAACTTTTATCCCTTAACATGGATAACAAATAACTATTTTTAGAACAGAAGGTTGCCAGTTATGATCTTACATTCAGATATCAAGGACAAACACCAGATATTTTTGTTCTTTTCCTAACCATCAATAGTATCATTGATTAATGTATTTAACCTTTCTTAAACCTATTAGTTTTTAGCCTGCAACCTCTTGAGTAATATGTTTTACACATTTAGTTTTGATTAAATTTTCTTATTTAATTTTTTTTTTACTTAGAAAAGACAATTTTGTATATTTACAAACAATTTTAGAACAGTCAGCTGGTGTGACAATTTTGAAAATCTAGTTAAGAATTAATTAGATAAACATGAATGTTAATATATCTAAAACAGTAGTTCATTGATAAGTTGTATTACCTTTTTACTATACAAAAATATATTGTTTGAATATTTCACTTAGTTTTGTTTCTAAAATGTGCCCGAGACTGTATGGCTTTCCTCAACTGTTGAGTGGATCTGTTGTGACAGAAAGTATCATAACATGGTGTATACAACTTGGACTAGGAAAATACATATGACTCTATAGTCATTAGTCATCCTTTAACATTTGATGTAACAGTGAATTAGTTTTTCCACTTTTCTCTCTTTCACTATTTCCTTCTTGTTTTAAAAACACAACTATTAAACATCCAATCACATATAGCACTACACTGGCAGACACAGATACTCACACACAAAGCAGTGAGCATGCACACAAGCATGTGTGTGTATGTGTGAGAGAGAGAGAGAGGGAGGGAAACTCCTATCCCATGAGACCATTTCTGGTCTTGTCCTTCTCTTACAAGTAGTCTTCCTATCAATTTTCTGGTTGCTTTGGTTCAGCATAGGTATAACAGGACAAACATAAGAAAGAAATATCTGTGCTTGAGTACACATAGAGGAAGCTGGGACAGCTGTAAAAGTGACTAATGTTAATAATCTGGAGCTTTTCAACTTTGTCAACCAAAGGAAAAATAATTCTCTTTCTTGCTTCTCTGAAAAGGCATAAGAGCCCATCTGTGTAGTGTTCACACAGTCTGCTTCCTTCTGAGGAGTCCCAGAAATAATGTTCAGTAGAAAGCCCACCAGTCCCATTTACTCTGCATGAAAGAGCACTGAATGCCACCAGACCTGCCATGAGTGACTTTTTGCTCCTCGTTTAGTCACAGTAAGAGTCATTTCCACACAGCAAGGGACAGGAAACTTTCAAACTAATAAAAGTATACTTCCAAAGAAATTTGCAAGGACAATTGAAATGACTAGTAAAAATTATTCATTAAAATAATAGTAAAGCTATAAGCAGAAACCACAGGACTAAGAATATTGTTTGTCAACAGGGTAGATGGGACTCTTCACTTGAGGCATAGGGACAAACCCTAACACTAAAGACCAAATCTGAATTGGAAATAGCCAATAATAAGTGAATAATATTTAAAGGAACTTAAAATACGTTACTAAAGTAAACCGTTAAATTATTTCACTGCTTGTTCTTCCTGTTGACCAATTTAGGACAGTATATTTGCATCAAAAAATTTTGGTAACAGCTATTTTTTTCTTTTTCTCTTTATTTTTTGCTTTTCTTCCTACATATTTTTACATTGAATGTTTTATGTGAAGTGAGTGAATAATCATACACCAAGAGTTCACTATTGATATATTTTCAGTTGCCCACTTACAAAATCAGCCACTGAATTATTCAAAAGTTGAAGTATTGGACAGCATAGATCCAACAAGTGTACTTATTTAACCATCCCCAAAACAAATGGAATCTAATTTCCTCAGGAAACTATCTTTTTTTCTTTGTCTCTTTCCTACAACTCAATCCCCTTATTAGTTTTTTACTTAAACTTTTAAGAATTTTTAGATAATTTTATATTCTCACACGGTTGTAAGAATAAAACATAGAGACACCATAAAACATAGAGACACACTTTACCCAATTCCCCTCAATGATAACATCTTGCAAAACTATAGTACAATATCACAACCAGTATACTGACATAAATACAATTCATCTGTCTTAAGATTTTCTTGTTTTACTTGTACTCATTAATGTGCATTCATGTTTAGATTTATGTAGTTCTTTCCTATATCTACAACCACAATAAATACAGAACATTTCCATGAACACAAAGATCCCTGATGTTGCCCTTTAATAACCACACACACACACATGTACATCCTTCCCTCTACCCTACCTTAACACCTGCTAGTCAGTTCTCCATTTCTTTAACAGTGCATTTTTAAGAATGTTATATGGAGATGTCAGAGAAAATGGCAGAGTAAGGAACTCTGAAGTTCCGCCCATCCTTAAAAGTAATTAAAAAAACAAAATAAACAGTCAGAATTAACGTTTCAGAAGTTAACCAAAATCCTGCAGCAACCCAATAGTTTGCAGCAATCCATTTTTAAGAAAAATTGCTGAATATCAGTAAGAATAGGGAGCTTTGGAGAATTTTAACTTACTCTAATCTGATCCTACACTGCCCAGCTCAGAAGTAGCATTGAAAATAACACACATTCACATTACTGGAGGGAGAAAAATGGAACTCGCTCTCAAAGATTCGTTATTATTTGATTTGGCTTGTGGCTCACCGGAAGGCCACCTGAAAATATTTGTATTATTTTTCCCACATCATAATTGATGCAGTGCTCAATTGCTATATGGGGAATGTCTGTTGAAACATTTGCAGGCAAATATTTTAATCACCTATGTTTAAGACGATGGATAACAGCTGAGAAAAACAAGAGGCTAACCAAAAAACTTGGGAGCAAATGTTGGGGGAAAAGATTACATAAGGGCTTTTAAAAATTCTAACATACTTCTGAGAATCCAGAGGGTAGTGTGCAAGACCAGGGCTGTGAACATGCCCAGGAAAGACTTGAGAAGACTCGAAGCTCTCACTTCTGGTTGACCTTGAAGCTCTGTGCAAGCATGAAGTGAACACTAAGGCAGAATTCTCAACTTCCCAGCTGAGTGTTGAAAGAGTGGCCCAACTTGCACAAAGAGCCTTTGCACAAAACACAGGAGAGATTTTGCTTCCAGGAGTTTAAGGAAATATCTGTTGCTGACTGGAAAACTAATAAAGCCTTCATTGGCCAACCAAGAATACGGATTTACAGAATTAGTTCAAAAATGTTACAAAACAGCAACAAAAGCAACAAAAGCAAGCCCTGGGTAGAAGAGAGACTCTAATCTCCAGAGTTGTTGCATTATAATATTCAAAATGCCTAGTTTTCAACAGAAACTTACAAGAACTGCAAAGAAACAAGAATTCAAGTCATACACAAGAAACAGAAGCAATCAATAGAAACTATCCCTGAAGAAACCTAGATGTTTGACGTATGAGAAATAATTAAAATAATCTATTGTAAATATGTTCAAAGAGCTAAAGGAAATCGTGTCTAAAGAACTAAAGAAGAATATGAGACCAATGTGTCACAAAATTGAGAAGATCACTAAAGAGTTACAAATTCTGGAGTTGAAAAATGCAAGTGAACTTAAAAGTTCACTAGATAAACAGCAGATATGAGCAGGCAGAAGAAAGTATCAGTAAATTTGAATATGGTCAATGCAGATTATTTACTCTGAAAAATGGGAAAAAATGAAGAAAAATGGATAGAGCACATGAGTAGTGTTGCACATCAACAAGTATACCAACATATGTAAAATGGGAGTCACAGACGAATGGGCATAGATTAAAGGGGCAGAAATAATATTTTTTAAAGTAATGAATGAGAAAACCCAAGTTTGATGAAAACCCTTACTTACACATCCAGGGAGCTCAACAAACTTCAACTGAGATAAACTTTAAAAAGATCTACAATTAAACACATTATAATCTGTCAAACATCAAAAACAAAGACAATCTTGAAAGCAGCGAGTGTTCTTGGTGTGGTATGTGGTTATCACATGTATCCAGGACACTGTGTGTATTATGTTAGGAGACTCTTGATCCTAATTAAACATTCTATTTTAGCAGGAAGGCATCCTGTTTAAGTTTAGAATATAGGTTATGGTCTGCTTTTGTTGGCTGAGTTATCAATGACACTTTAGTTTTCCAAGTCTTTGCAGTGCTATCCTGGTTTGCATCATTCTTTTGACTCCACTTGAGTTCCCACTAGATCCCTATTGGTAACATCTGTGGTGGAAGGCACTTCTTTGTGTGGCTCTGTGATATTAGATGAGCTTTCAGGAATGCTAGAATCTTGTGGTGATGGGTGTTTCCCCTGGTCTGTGTTTCAACAATCTGGTTACAGTGAGTCTACCCCTCTTTCTGCTTTGCTGCTGAGGAAGGGCAGCACCTTCCTGGGTCAAATTTTGCTGCAGGATGGAAGTCAGAGGCAGCAGTGTCTGCCAATTAGTGGAAGGTTGGGAGTACCCAAAACTGTCTAACCAACTGCCATGGGGTAGAAGAAGCCTGAGAGATGCTGGGTTTAGTTGTTTCTCCACCACTGTGTGTAAGATTGGGAGCCTTCTGTCCTGGGTTACCTTCTGCTGGTGGTGGAGGGCCAGGAGACACCAGGCCTGCAGGTGGTGCTGGTAGTGGAATAGGTGCCAACCTGCTGCTGCCAGGTGTGGGGCGGGGGATGGGTTGACCAGCCCAGTTTCTGCCTTTGCTGATGCTCTGGCACAGTAACCCACTGCTGCTAGGGTATGTGTATCCCCATTAAGTTCCTGCTGTGCTTTCCCTTTATAAGTTCTTTGGCCAGAGGGAACAGGCTTTTTAGTTGGTTTGTTTGTTTGAAATTTAAAGGCATAAAGGAGTTAACCCATTTTGTAAGAATTGTAAATCTTTAGAATTCAAAATAATATATGCCAAGGGTCACACATGAGTATTAGAAGAAGGTGTTAAACATAGCAAGTGTCATATTGTGTCAGCAGCCATTTACTATATACTCAGCACTGTGCCAGGCATTATGTGTGTGGTAAAGAGGTATAATGTTTATGTATCTTCATATTTATGCATTTTGTTTTAATTCATTTATTTGTATTCTAATTTAAATTTGTAACATAATGTGTTCATTGGCTAGCTTTTATTTTATTTACCAAATAATCTGATTTTGTTTACGGGAAATAGACTCAATAAAACAGTGATACAACTATATATATGTATATGTCTATCTATCTATATATGTATATTTATATGCGTATATTTATATATCTGCATACTGCATACAGAGATATTTATATCTCTGTCTATTGTATATATTATATGTGTATGAAAAGTAGGTAGCTATTGATATCAAGTTATATAAAAAGATTCCTAAGTGTCTGTCCATCCGTCTGTTAAATCAGTGCATTTTCAGCAGAAAAGAGAAAATAAACTATTTCTTCCCTTAAATCTGAAATTTATCTATTGTAGATAAACAATTAGAGAATATTTTATTCTAGTATATAAACATATAGTATTAATGTGCTTACTTGTATTAGCTATAGTCAGGTGTCTTTGTTAAGAGTCTAAAATGCTTCAAGTTAGCCTCAATCACTTAGTACTGTTTTTAGGCTCTTACATATTTCACTGTTCCTTTTCTGCATCTGAACAACAAGAAATTCTTTATCCCATTTAAGTGAGTGGTGAGCCTTATAATCAACCCCTTTCAGCTAGATAATGTGTATATTTCTTTATTTTAACCATACAGATAATACTTTGAGTATCTGCCAATGTTTTTGACTCAGTGCTAGGATTCTATCTGAATAAACATCAATATTGTCAAATCCTTTAGCTGTATTAGAAAATGTAAGGTAAAGATCTTTACTTTTTATTTTTGGATTAAATCAAAAAGAGTCATTTTTGTGCTACTATTTTGAGCTGACAGTTTTATTCAATTAGTAGTTTTACATTAACACATTTCTTTTTGACAAGAATTTGTTTGCATTAATGAGATATAAAATATTTCCTAAACATAAGAAAGGATACCAGCATTGATTCAGTGTTCTTAGTGATTAGTTGTGCCTTTAAAAAAAATCTGAAAAAGAATATTTTAATGGATTCTTTATGGCTAGTCTTAGAAATATGGGTTCATTAATGCATTTTATTATAGACCCCACAGGTAAGGGATACATAAAAGTATTTCTTGTATATATGCAAATTTCCATATACACTGATATTCTTTTTAAGGGCTCTAATACTCATTCCAAAATATTAAAAAATAATTACAAATTTATTGTAAGGAGAGTCCCCTCTCCAGAAAACTCAGGCTAAATTTTGACAGACGATAACAGTTGTCATATTAAAAAAGAAGGAAATTTGGACATTATATTATATTCTAAATTTAATCTGTAACATACTGAGGTTTTATAAGAACTTGCCAAAAATATTTCCTGAAGTTGTACTATTTTATTACATTCCTATTTTACACTTTCCACAATGCCTGACATTTAGAGTAAAACAATCTTGGCCTAGAGTTTTCTTTCTGTGAAGATATTGATAAAAAATTTATTTAATAGATATAAAACTACTTAGATTTTCTGCTTCATGTTTAGTCAACTTTGGCAAGTTGTATTTCTGCAATGAATGAGAGTTCTATTGCTCCACATCCAGAGAACACTGTATTGTTAGGCTTATATATTTCAGCCATTCCAGTGAGTGTTTTGTTCATGTGAATTTTCATTTTCTAATGTCTAAAGATATTGAGAATTTTTCACATGCATATTGGATATTTGTACATCACCTTTTGTGAAATGTCTTTTCAAATATTCTGGCATTGAAAAAATATTGGATTTTGTTATTAAGTTGTAGGAGCTCTTTATATATTGTGTATACAAATCATTTGTCAGATACAAGACTTACGAATATTTTCTCCCAGTTTCTGTCTTTTCAATTACTTATTAGTGGCTTTTGGAGAGCAGAAATTTTAAATTTTGATGAAGTCTAATTTATCTTTATTTTTTTCTTTTATGTTCATTGTTTCCCTTCTAAGAAGTATTATTTTACCAAGGATGGAAATACTTTTCTCCTGTTTTCTTTAATAAATATTATAGTTTTTCATTTTATTTTTAGTTCTATGATTCATTTTGAATCAATATTTGTGTATGATATGAGGTAGGAATAAAAGTTGTCCTTTTTTCTCCCTTATAGATATTTAGTTGCTTCTTGACAGTTTGTTGAAAATACTGTACTTTCCTCATTGATTTACCTTGGCAGTGTTATTAAAAATCAATTAACCATATATGTATGAGTCTACTTCTATACTCTCCATTTTGTCAAATTTATATATATGCCTTTTCCAATTACACACTTTCTTGATTGCTGTAACTTTAGACTGAATCTTGAAATCACATGGTTAATATATCAAGCTTTATTTTTTAATATTTTTTCTATTCTAGGTTATTTACATTTTCATATATCTTTTAGAATAACCTTTTAAATTTATACGGAAATAGTCTACAGGGATTTTAATCAAGATTGCATTAAATCAATAGGTTAATTTGGGGAAAATTTTGTTTTATCACTATTGAGTCTTCCAATTGATGATGATGGTTTAAATTTCCATTTTTAGAGTTTATTTTTAAAACTTCTCTCATCAATATTTTGTGGGTTTGTTGTATCAATCTTGACATATTTGAAAATATATTCCTATGTATTTAACTATAACTTTAATGAAATTGTATGTGACACATTTTAAGTTTTAAATTTTGTTCATAGCATATATAAATAAAATTGATATTGGCCTTGTACTGCTAAATTTACTTACTAGCTATTGTAGATTATTGTAGACTCCTTAGGATGGTCTTTATATATGATCATGTCATCTCTGAATAAACATAGTTTTGCTTTTTCCTTTTTTATCAGTATGCATTTTATTTCTTTGTCTCGCCTTATTTCACTAAGAGGACCGTCAGTAAAATGCTGAATAGAAATGTTGAGAGCAGATATCACAGTCTTGGTCCTGATCTTAGGGGAAAAGCATTCAGTCCTTACCATGAAGTTTGAAATTTTCTGTAGGTTTTTCATAGATGCCCTTTTTCAGGTTGAGAAAACCTCTTCTGTTCCTCTTCTATGTGTTGAAAGTTTTTGTTTGTTTTGTTTGATTATTAATAGGTGTTGAATTTTATTGAATGCTTTTTGAGCATTATTTGATTAAAACGTTATCTCTCTCCATTATGTTGTTAAAATTGTAAGTTACATTTTTCTTTTAATATTAGGCCAACTTTGTATTCTGGAATCTATTGTATTTTCAAAATTTTTTTATTCAATTAGCTAATAATTTAGGAAGGCATTTTGCATCTCTGATCATGAGGGTTATTAGTTTGTAGTTTTCTTTCTCTTATTTGTTTGTCTGATTTTTATATCAGGAAAATTTTGTCCTCTTAAAAAGTGTTAGGAAATATTTACTCTTCCACTAATTTCTGAAAGAATTTATGTAATATTTAGCATTATGGCAACTTTGAATGTCTGCTAGGATTTACCAGGAAAATCATCTAGGCCTGGAGTTTTCTATGTGTGAAAGATTTTGATAACAAATTAAATTTCTTTAATATGTAAATCTCAGATTTTCATTTAAACTAAACTTTGGTAAGTTGTATTTTTGCAAAGATTTGTTTATTCCATGTAACTCATCAAATTTATTGTCCTACATTTGTTCATAATGGTGTCTTATTATCCTTTTAATGAGTGGAAGACTTATAATCATTTTTCCCTGTTTTATTCCTGATAATGGTAAGTGGTAAAGTTGAGTTCTTTCTCATTCTGTATCTGTCAATCAATCAATCAGTCATCTGACTACCTTTCTGTTTATTGATCATTTATGGATCATATGTTTAATTTATCTCTAAGTATTTATTGTTGATCAATCTAGAGATTTATGAACTATATTATTACTGTTTTCAAACAATTAGCTTTTGGTTTTCTCAGTTTTCTCCATTTTTTTGTCCATGTTCTATTTTATTAAATTCCACTTGTATGTTTATTTATGTCTTTCCACCTACTTACTTTGTGTTGAATTTACTATCCATTCTCTAGCTTCTTAAGTTATAGAAGCCAGGATCATTGGTTTTAAACACTGTCCTATACTAATATAAACATTTAAAGTTATACTTTTCTCTTAGTCCTGCTCCAGCTGTATCCAACAAGTGTTTGTATGCTGTGCTTTCATTATTCATTTCAGAATATTTCCTAAGTTCCTTTTGATATTTCCCTTGATGTACGGTTACTTAAAATCATTCTGTGTAATTTCCAAATGTTTGAGGATTTTCCAAATATCTTATTGATTTCAAATTAAATTCCATTGTAGTCAGAGAATATTTGCTCTTTATTTTCCATCCTTTTTTAATATAAATTTATTTTATTTTGGGCTGCTTTGGGTGTTCATTTCTGTGTGCTGGCTTTATCTAGTTGTGGTGAGCAAGGGCTACTCTTCGTTGTGGTGCACAGGCTTTTCATTGTGGTGGCTTCTGTTGCGGAGCACAGGCTCTAGGTGTGTGGGCTTCAGTAGTTGCAGCGCATGGGCTCAGTAGTTGTGGCTCATTGGCTCTAGAGTTCAGGCTCGGTAGTTGTGGCACATGGGCTTAGTTGCTCCGTGGCATGTGGGATCTTCCCAGACCAGGGCTTGAACCCGTGTCCCCTGCATTGGCAGGAGGATTCTTAACCACTGTGCCACCAGGGAAGTCCCACAATCCTTTTATAGTCATCGAGACTAGGTTTATGGTGTAGCATATGGTCTTTCTTGGTCAATGTTTCATATACACTTGAAATTAATACTTATTTTGATATTGTTGAGAATGTGAATTAGCTCATATTGTTGATAGTGTTGTACAATTCTTCTATAATTGATTTTGTCAATTTTGTCAATTACCCTGAATGTAATATTGACATCTCTAAATATAAATGTGGACTTGTCTTTCAGTTCAATCAACTTACTCTGTGTTAATCTTAAACTCTGTTACTAAGTACATTCTCTTTTAGTTGTTATAATGTCATTTTTTTATGAATTCCTCCCTTTATCATTATGAAATGTCCCTCTTTGTCCCTGTTAATATGCTTTATACTGAAGTTTAATTTTGTAACCATTTCTGCTCTCTTTTGATTAGTAAATCAGTATTTTCATGCTGTATATTTTTGACCCTTTTATTTTAAAGGAATCTTTGCCTCTAAAATTAGCATGTTTCTTGTATACCACATATATTTAGGACTGTATATTTACAGACCATTTACATTAACAGCATCATTTCAATGTTGAAATGTTTGGGTATTTTTAGTTTTTTTTTTTAAATTTTTATTGGCGTATAGTTGATTTACAGTGTTGTGTTTCAGGTGTACAGGAAAGTGAACCAGTTATGTATATACATATATCCACTCTTTTTTTAAAGATTCTTTTCCCATATAGGCCATTACAGAGTATTGAGTAGAGTTCCCTGTGCTATACAGCAGGTTCTTATAAGTTACCTATTTTATATATAGTAGTGTGTATATGTCAGTCCCAATCTCCCAATTTATCCCTCCCCACCCCCTTATCCCCTGGTAAACATAAGTTTTTCTACATCCATGTCTGTACTTCTGTTTTGTACCCTGTTTTTTTTACATTCCACATATAACCAATATCATATGATATTTTTCTTTCTGTGTCTGACTTCACTCAGTATGACAGTCTCTAGGTCCATCCATGTTGCTGTAGAAATGTTTGTTTTAATCCTCCTGTCTTATTTATGACTATATTTTCCTTTATTTGTTTCCTTCCTTTCCTCTTTCCTCTTTGAGTGTTTTTAGCATTTCATTTATTTCCTCTATTGTCTTATTTTATCTAATCATTTATTGTTTTAGTCTTTACAATATTCATCTTGAATGTATCACAGTCTGTCTTCAAATAAGTGTACCACTTAACTTGTAATATTCCAAAACTTCCTTTGTCCAATGTTTAATTCAGTTTACTCTTATATATGTTATAAACAAATTATCATTGTTATTATTTTATTATTATCATTATTCCCTTTACTTTGGGGACTATAATTGCATGTATCTCAGATTGCTTGATATTGTCTCACAATTTACTGAGGATTTGTTAATTTATTTTCATTCATTTTTTTGTCTGTGTGCTTCAGTTTGGATAGTTCTTATTGACTTGTGTTAAGTTCAGTAATCTTTTTTTTTCAGTTTCTGTACTTCTGCTATGTCTATGCAGTGAAATGGTTCATTTAAGTTTATTTTTCAGCTTCAAGATTTCAACCTTTTATATATAGCTTTCATTCTTCTATTGTGCTCCTTATTACATTTACTTTTAAGCATTTTATTCTTTTTTTTTTTTTTTTTTTTTGCAGTATGCGGGCCTCTCACTGTTGCGGCCTCTCCCGTTGCGGAGCACGGGCTCCAGACGCGCAGGCTCAGCGGCCATGGCTCACAGGCCCAGCTGCTCCACGGCATATGGGATCCTCCCAGACCGGGGCACGAACCCGTATCCCCTGCATCGGCAGGCGGACTCTCAACCACTGCGCCACCAGGGAAGCCCTATTCTTTTTTTTAAGTTGAAATACAGATGATTTAAAATATTATATTAGTTTCAGGTGTAAAACATAGTGATTTAGTTTATTTATAGATTATACTCCATGTAAAGTTATTACAAAATAATGGCTATATTTCCCTTTGCTGTACAAATATATCCTTGTTGCTTATTTTATACGTAGTAGTTTGAATCTCTTAATCCCATAACCCTATTTTGCCCCTCCCACTTCCCTCACCCCACTGGTAACCACTAGTTCTCTATATCTGTGAGTCTGTTTCTGTTATGTTATATACATTTGTGCATACAATTGTGGTAGTTTGTGTATTTCTAGGGATTTGTACTTTTCATTTATTTTTCTAATTTTTTGGTTTACCCATGTTGCTATCATTCTCTTACAAGCCTTTTTATTTCTGTAAGTTCAATAGTAGTGACCTCATAAATTTTTTTAATTGAAGTATATTTGATTTACAGTATATTAATTTCTGCTGTACAGCAAGGTGATTCAGTTATATATATAGTTATATTTATATATAGTTATTAGTTATATATAACTAATAACTACAGATAAATATATATAGTTATTAGTTATATATAGTTATATATAGTTATATAACTATAGTTATATATAGTTATATATATTTATATATACATTATATACATATAATATATATATATAACTATATATAATATATATATTTAAATATAAATATATATACATATTAAATATATGTATATTAAATATATATTATATATTATAAATATATTACATATATTAAATATATATTATATTAAATTTATATATATATAAATATATAAAGTTACATATATTTATATTTATTTAATTTATTTAATAAATATATTTTATATTTTTATATTTAATGTTATATTTAGTATATTTAATTTATATATATTTAATGTTATATATAGTTATATATATATATTTATATATAGTTATATATATATATACATTCTTTTAAAAATTATTTTCCATTATGTTTTGTCATAGGTTATTGAATATAGTTCCCTGTGCTATACAGTAGGACCTTGTTGTTTATCCACCCTATATATAATAGTTTGCATCTGCTAATCCCAAACTCCCAATCCATCGTTCCCCACCCCCCAGCCCCCTTGGCAACCACAAGTCTGTTCTCTATGTCTGTGAGTCTGTTTCTGTTTCATAGATAGGTACATTTGTGTCATATTTTAGATTCCGCATATAAGTGATATCATATGTTTTTTTTTCTTTTTCTCACTTCACTTACTATGACGATTTTAGTAATTTGAGGCTTCTCTCTTTTTTTGTAGTCAATCTAGCTAAATATTTTAAAAATTCATCTTATGTCTAAAAATAGCACTTTTGGTTTTATTGATTTTCTCTTTTGTTCTTCTGTTCCCTATTTGTTTTATCTAACTATAATTTTCATTATGTCCTTCCTTCTGCTAGCTTTGAGTTAGTCTGCTCTTTGTTTTCTAGTTCTTTAAGGTGTAAAGTTAGGTTACTGATTTGAGATCTTTCTTCCTTTTTAATGTAGGTATTTACAGCTATAAGATTTATTCTCAGCATTGATTTTGATGCATCCCAAATGTTTGGTGTGTTGTGGTTTTGTTTTTATTTTTTACAAAGTGTTTTATAATTCCTCTTGTGTTTACTTCTTTGACCAGTTGGTTATTTGAGTGTTTAATTTCCACATATTTGTAAAATTTCCAGCTTTCTTCTGTTAGTACTTTCTAGTTTTATTCAATTGTGGTCAAAGAAAATATTTTGTATGACTTCACTATTTTTAATTTTGTTGAGATTTGTTTTGAGTTTTAACATATGGTGTATTCTGAAAAAAGTTCCATGTGCATTTTTGAAGACTATATATTCTGCTGTTTGGGGGGTAAGAGGTAGTGCATTTATATGTGTTAGGTCTAGTTGATCTATAGTGTTGGTCAAGTCCTCTGTTTACCTAGAGATCTTCTGTCTAGTTCTTATATCCATTATTAAAAGTGGGTATTGAATTCTCCAATTATTATTGTTAAACTTTTTATTTCTCCATTCAGTTCTGTCAGTTTAACTTCATATATATTGAGGCTTTGTTGTTAAGTGTATATAGTTTATAATTGTTATGTCACCTTGATGGATCAACTCTTTTATCAATATATAATGTCCTCTTTTACCTCTTGTAACAATTTTTATCTTAATGTCTATTTCGTATTTTGTCTGATACTAGTAAAGACAACACGGCTCTCTTTTAGTTACTATTTCCATTGAATGTCTTTTTCCATCCTTTAACTTCAATCTATTTGTGCCTTTATAGCTAAAGTGAGACTCTTATTGACAATGTGTACTTGAATCTTATTTCTTTGTTTACCAACCTCTGACTTTCAAAGGGTGTTTTCAATCCATTCACTTAAAATAATTACTGATAAGGAAGGACTACTTCTATCATTTTGCTATTTGTTTTCTATTTATCTCATATGTTTTTTGTTCATTAATTGCTCCATTTCTGTCTTATGTTCAGTTGGTATTTCTAGTGCACTGTATTGACTCTCTTTTCATTTAATTTTCTGTATATGTTATAGGTATATGGTGGTTACTCTGGGGATTATATTTAACATTTTTAATTTAGAAAAATCTAGTTTGTACTAATGCAAGTTTAGCCTCAGTAGTATACAAAAACTCTGCTTCTATACAGCTTTTTCCTCTTCATGTAGTTACTGCCACAAATTAAATCTTTATGCATTATATTCCTATTAACAAAGATTTATAATATTGTTCGATGGGTTTACATTTTAAATCATACAGGAAAAAAGGAAGTGGTGTTACAGACCAAATATCACTGACTTTTATATTTACCTGTGAACTCACCTCTATTAGAGTTCTTATTTCTTCATATGGCTTTGAGTTACAGTCTGGTCTCCTTTCATTTAAGCCTGATGAATTCCCTTTAGGATTTCTTGCAGTGCAGATGTGCTAGAAACAAACTCCTTCAGCTTTTGTTTATCTGGAAATGTCATAATTTCTCCTTAATTTCTGAAGGGTAGTTTTTCCATATCTAGAATTCTGGGTTGGCAGGGTTGCTGTTGTTTTTTTTTTAATTTCAACATTTTAAAAATGTCATCCTACTTCTTTCTAGCCTCCATGATTTTGATGAGAAATTGGCTGTTAATCTTATTGAGGATCCCTTGTATATAATGAGTCTCTTCTTTCTTGATTTCAAGATTCTCTCCTTTGTCTTTTTCTTTCTATAGTTTGATTATAATGTGTCTCAGTGTGGACCTTTTAAGTTTATCCTTTGGAGTTTTTGAGCTTCTTGGATGTATAGATTTATGTATAGATTCACTTGGGAAGTTTTTAGCCATTATATCTTCAAATAATCCTTCTAACCCTTTCTCTCTCTTCTCTCCTTCTGCAAATCCCATTATGTGCATCTTGGTACACTCAGTGGTGTCCCACAAATATCTTTAGGCTCTGTTTATTTTTTTCATTCTTTTTCTTTTCTGCTCCTTGGACTGGATAATCTCATCTGATCTCTCTTCAGGTTCACTGATTCTTTCTTCTGCCTAATCAAATGTCTGTTAGCACCCTGTAGTGAACATTTTTATTTTAGTTACTGTACACTTCAACACCAGAATCCCTATTTGGCTCTTTTTTATAATTTGTATCACTTTATTGATATTGTCTTTTTGCTGATACATGCTTTTCACAATTCCTTATAGTTCTTTGAACATATTTGTAATAGCCGATTAAATTATTTGACTATAAAGTCCAATGGCTGGGCTTCCTCAGGCATAGTTTCTATTACTGGGTTGGCCAAAAGGTTTGTTTGTTTTTTTCCCATTAAGATGGCTCTAGTAGCACTTAGTTGTCTTTAACTTCTTTCAAAACAGTTTTGTTAATTGTATGTGACAGCTGTCATATCAGCATGCATTTAAGAAAAGACATCAAAATTGGTGAATTTTTGTGTAGCCATTTTAATATTGAAGATGGAAGAAAAAAAGCAACATTTTCAATATATTATGCTTTATTATTTCAAGGAAGGTAAAAACACAACCAAAATGCAAAAAAGGACTTGTGTGGTGTATGGAGAAGGTGCTGTGACTGATTGAACCTGTCAAAAGTGGTTTGTGAAGTTTTGTGCTAGAGATTTCTTGCTGGACGATGCTCCACAGTCAGATAGACCAATTGAAGTTGATAGTGATCAAATTGAGACATTAATTGAGAACAATCAACCTTATACCATGTGGGAGATAGCCAACATACTCAAAATATCCAAATCAAGCGTTGAGAATCATTTGCACCAGCTTGATTATATTAATCGCTTTGATGTTTGGGTTCCACACAAGTTAAATGAAAAAAACCTTCTTGACCATATTTCCTCATGCGATTCTCTACTGAAACATAATGAAAACGTTCCATTTTTAAAACAAATTGTGATGGGTGATGAAAAATGGATACTGTACAATAATGTGGAATGGAAGAGATCATGGGGCAAGCAAAATGAACCACCACCAACCACACCAAAGGCTGGTCTTCATCCAAAGAAGGCGATGTTGTGTATATGGTGGGATTGGAAGGGAGTCCTCTATTATGAGCTCCTTCCAGAAAACGAAACAATTAATTCCAACAAGTACTGCTCCCAGTTAGACCAACAGAAAGCAGAACTGGATGAAAAGCATACAGAATTAGTCAACAGAAAACACGTAAGCTTCCATCAGGATAATGCAAGACCATATGTTTCTTTGATGACCAGGCAAAAACTGTTACAGCTTGGCTGGGAAGTTCTAATTCATCCGCCATATTCACCAGATAGTGCACCTTCAAATTTACATTTATTTACATCTTTATGAAATTCTCTTAATGGAAAAAATTTCAATTCCCTGGAAGACTGTAAAAGGCACCTGGAATAGTTCTTTGCTTAAAAATATTAAAAGTTTTGGGAAGATGGAATTATGAAGTTGCCTGAAAAAATGGCAGAAGGTAGTGGAACAGAAGGGTGAAAAGTTTTGGGAAGACGGAATTATGAAGTTGCCTGAAAAATGGCAGAAGGTAGTGGAACAGAAGGGTGAATACATTGTTCAATAAAGTTCTTGGTGAAAATGAAAAATGTGTCTTTTATTTTTAACTTAAAAACCGAAGGAAATTTTTGGCCAAACCAATAATTGTGTGTGTGTGTGTGTGTGTGTGTGTGTGTGTGTGTGTGTGTGAGAGAGAGAGAGAGAGAGAGTGAGAGAGAGAGAGAGAGAGAGAGAGAATGGGTGAAACTTACTGGTTTCTTTGAGTATCATTATTTTTTTGTTGAAAATGTACTCATTAACATGATAATGTGTTAACTTTGTAAATCAGATACTTTCCTCTATATGATGTTTGTTGTTGCTGCTTTTTTGTGCATTATATGTTTGTTGCCTTTTCTAAACTATTTTTGTCAAGACACTGGTTAGGTTTCTCCAAAGAAATAGAACCAATAGGATGTACACATATTTTATTGTAATTTTTAAATTCAGACACTCAATTCAAACTATTCAGGTTTGAGAGCACTTTCTCTGCATATCTACATTCTCTCTCCTACTTGGCCCTGCTTATTCTAGCTATATCAGTTTCTATGAACTCTAGTTTCTTCTCTCATTTGCTCAATGAGACATCTGTCCTTTGCTTGGGTTCCCCTCTCTCGGCCAGTATCAAATAAATGCCTTGATGCAGAAAATCCAGACAATAGTAGGGCTCATTTCATTTGTTTTGATTTTCTCATGGATCACAATCATGCACTATTTTCCAATGCCTGAAAAATATTTGCTGCTTATATTTTTGTCAGTTTTCTAATTATTCATAGTATGATAACTATTCAGGTACAAGTTAACATGGTCTCAAGTGGAAGTACCTGATATGTCGTGCAAGATCATTTAAAATTTGGTCCATTTGAAATAATTTGAAAGCAAATAGAATGTAGACTCTTCAATTTTATCTTCAAGTTATCAACTGTCAAAACATTACATCATTTTTTACATATAAATGGAAAATTTATATCAAAGGGCTTTGAGTTATAAAAAGGTCACAATTTGAAGGCAAACATAAAGATATAATAATGTACATAGTTTCAACCAACAATTCCAACTTCATCTGGAGAGATTTACCTCCATGGTAGAATACTTGTAGTTGGAGTTTGAACTTTCAAAAGTGCATAAGTATTGTTATTTAGCATGAAAATTTGGCTTCCTGCTGTTGGATTGCCTCTGAATTTTTTAAATTATTCAAAAACTCCTTAGAAAAACCAAAAAACTGCTTTTGAAAGTTATATTTTGCCCTACAGTTCAAAATAGGTGATTAAAATATCTTCCAATTAGTGCTATTGCTTCATAAAACCAAAGGTTGAGATAATATATTCAATGCTGGTTTATTAAGTTTAAATTACTCTAAATTATAATAATTATTGTAAAGTGTCAGTATGACTGGCCCAGAAGCAGGCATATTGGTGTTCATGATGTTTCATTACCCATACAGTGGTTTGTCACTATCATTAAAAAGATGTGTTTTAATTATCACTGGTATCAGATTGACATTTTGAAAATAAAAAAGTATATCAGAAGATACTCTAAGATTTTTAAAGAAATTACATCTTAACTTCCAAGGACTACCTCCTTTCCTTCATTTTTCATTCATGCAACATATATTCATTGAGTACAAACTACGAGTCAGGCATTTTTCTAAGTGTCGAGGATATAGCACTGAAGAATGACTATCCTTTGCACACATATAGCTTATGTTTTAGCAGAGAAATGGATGATATACAAATTATACATTATAAAAGTGTTAACTGCTAAGAAGAAAAAGCAGAGTAACAAATATAATGTGACTATACTTATAGAACATCTATATTGTACAAATATGGGTCATGTTTGGAATCCAGTTTTCAACTAAAAATTCATTTGCTTCAATAGATTTCCCCTTATCTACTTAATACAGTTGCTGTGGCCTGCTAGTAAGACATTATGTGCTTGGATTTCATAAATATGTGTGGATTGTTTGTATGTTACATTTTCTCACAAAGTCTTCCTTAATATGTCTTACAAAAATACTTTTCTCGGAATCACAAAAGCATTCAGGCAGTGAATTATTTTTTGTCTGCCATAGACTTGCAAGTTGCAACCTTACTAATATATTTGCACATAACTTGTTCCCTCTATAAACAAACTCAGTCTTTGCTTTAAGGCAGAGTTATTGTCAAATTGCCAAGAAAAACCTTCAAGAATGAGGAGAGAGAGAGAGAGGTATTTTATTTTTCCCCTTCTCATTTCTGAAAGTTTTACTTTATTGAGAGAAGGAGAGAAGGAAGAAGGAGGGAAGAGAGAGGGAAAGTTGGGGAGAGAGGGAGGGAGGGAAAGGGGGCAGGGATGTGAGAGAGAGAGAGAGGGAGAGAAAGAATGAATTTATTAAGCATTTTTAAACCTAGGAATTCCCATACAAGAAAGAATACAAAGCCCTATGAAACAGGAAATCTGACCAAAAGAATGACTGCTATGTTAGACTGGTCAGAGATAGGAACCAGTATCCTTCAAGGTTTAGACAGGGTATCCAGGAGCATGCAGGTCCCATAAATACATAAATCTGAAAAGCAGATTAGGGTTAGACAATAGCAATAGCAGTTAGATAAGGCCAGTTACAGCAAATCACAAAGAATATCTAAAAGAAGTTATATCATACAAATATACAAATACAACATGTAAGTTGGTTTTTAAAGAATGGTTAGGATTTGAAAAGATGGAGTGAGAAAGGGAGGTTATTCTATTAGGAGAAAAAGGTAACAACATGACAACAAATTCCTCTCCACTAAAAGAGAGGCAAAAGACACGTATTCTAAAAACTATAAGGCACTGTTGAAAGAAATTGATGACACAGATGGAAAAATATACGATGTTCCTGGATTAGATGAATCAATATTGTTAAAATGACCATACTACCCAAGGCGAACTACATATTCAGTGTAATCCCTAACAAATTACCAATGGCATTTTTTACACAACTAGAACAAAATATTTAAAAATTTGTATGGAAAAACAAAAGACCCTAAACAGACAAAGCAATCTTTTTTTTAAACATCTTTATTGGAGTATAATTACTTTACAGTTGTGTGTTAGTTTCTGTTTATAACAAAGTGAATCAGTTATACATATACATATGTTTCCATATCTCTTCCCTCTTGTGTCTCCTTCCCTCCCACCCTCCCTATCCCACCCCTCTAGGTGGTCACAAAGCACCCAGCTGATCTCCCTGTGCTATGCGGCTGCTTCCCACTAGCTATCTATTTTACGTTTGGTAGTGTATATATGTCCATGCCACTCTCTCAGTTTGTCACAGCTTACCCTTCCCCCTCCACATATCCTGAAGTCCATTCTCTAGTAGTTCTATGTCTTTATTCCTGTCTTACCCCTAGGTTCTTCATGACCTTTTTTTTTTTTTTTGGCTTAGGTTCCATATATATGTGTTAGCATACAGTATTTGTCTTTCTCTTTCTGACTTACTTCACTCTGTATGACAGACTCTAGGTCCATCCATCTCACTACAAATAACTCGATTTAATTTCTTTCTATGGCTGAGTAATATTCCATTGTAAATATGGGCCACATCTTCTTTATCCATTCATCTGTTGGTGGATATTTAGGTTGCTTCCATGTCCTGGCTATTGTAAATAGAGCTGCAATGAACATCTTGGTACATGACGCTTTATGAATTATGGTTTCCTCAGGGGATATGCCCAGTAGTGGGATTGCTCGGTCGTATGGTAGTTCCATTTTTAGTTTTTTAAGGAACCTCCATACTGTTCTCCATAGTGGCTGTATCACTTCACATTCCCACCAACAGTGCAAGAGGGTTCCCTTTTCTCCACACCCTTTCCAGCAGTTATTGTTTGTAGATTTTTGGATGACAGCCATTCTGACCTGTGTGAGATGATATCTCATTGTAGTTTTGATTTGCATTTCTCTAATGATTAATGATGTTGAGCGTTTTTTCATGTGTTTGTTGGCAATCTGTATATCTTCTTTGCAGAAATGTCTATTTAGGTGTTCTGTCCAATTTTGGATTGGGTTGTTTGTTTTATTGATATTGAGCTGCATGAGCTGCTTGTAAATTTTGGAGATTAATCCTTTGTCAGTTGCTTCATTGGCAAATATTTTCTCCCATTCTGACGGTCGTCTTTTGGTCTTGTTTATGGTTTCCTTTGCTGTGCAAAAGCTTTGAAGTTTCATTAGGTCCCATTTGTTTATTTTTGTTTTTATTTCCATTTCTCTAGGAGGTGGGTCAAAAAGGATCTTGCTGTGATTTATGTCACAGAGTGTTCTGCCTATGTTTTCCTCTGAGAGTTTGATAGTGCCTGGCCTTACATTTAGGTATTTAATCCATTTTGAGTTTATTTTTGTGTATGGTGTTAGGGAGTGTTCTAATATCATACTTTTACATGTAGCTGTCCAGTTTTCCCAGCAGCACTTATTGAAGAGGCTGTCTTTTCTCCACTGTATATTCGTGCCTCCTTTATCAAAGATAAGGTGACCATATGTGTGTGGGCTTATCTCTGGGCTTTCTATCCTGTTCCATTGATCTATATTTCTGTTTTTGTGTCAGTACCATACTGTCTTGATTACTGTAGCTTTGTAGTATAGTCCGAAGTCAGGGAGGCTGATTCCTCCAGCTCTGTTTTTCGTTCTCAAAATTGCTTTGGCTATTTGGGGTCTTTTGTATTTCCATAAAAACTGTGAAATATTTTTGTTCTAGATCTGTGAAAAATGCCAGTGGCAGACTGATAGGGATTGCATTGAATCTGTAGATTGCTTTGGATTGTAGAGTCATTTTCACAGTGTTGATTCTTCCAATCCAAGAACATGGTATATCTCTCCATCTATTTGTATCATCCTTAATTTCTTTCATCAATGTCTTATAGTTTTCTGCATACAGGTCTTTTGTCTCCTTAGGTAGGTTAATTCCTAGATATTTTATTCTTTTTGTTGCAATGGTAAATGGGACTGTTTTCTTAATTTCACTTTCAGATTTTTCATCATTAGTGAATAGGAATGCCAGAGATTTCTGTGCATTAATTTTGTATCCTGCTACTTTACCAAATTCATTGATTAGCTCTAGTAGTTTTCTGGTAGCATCTTTAGTATTCTCTATGTATAGTATCATGTCATCTGCAAACAGTGACAGCTTTGTTTCTTCTTTACCAATTTGGATTCCCTTTATTTCTTTTTCTTCTATGATTGTTGTGGCTAAAACTTCCAAAACTATGTTGAATAATAGTGGTTTGAGCAGGCAACCTTGTCTTGTTCCTGATGTTAGTTGAAATAGTTTCAGTTTTTCACCATTGAGTACTATGTTGGCTGTGGGTTTGTCGTATATGGCCTTTATTATGATGAGGAAAGTTCCCTCTGTGCCTACTTTCTGCAGGGTTTCTATCATAAATGGGTGTTGAATTTTGTCGAAAGCTTTCTTTGCATCGATTGAGATGATCATATGGTATTTCTCCTTCAATTTGTTAATATGGTGTATCACATTGATTGACTTGCGTATATTGAAGAATCCTTGCATTCCTGGGATAAATTCCACTTGATCATGGTGTATGATCCTTTTAATGGGCTGTTGGATTATGTTTGCTAGTATTTTGCTGAGGATTTTTGCATCTTTGTTGATCAGTGATATTTGCCTCTAGTTTTCTTTTTTGGTGACATCTTTGTCTGGTTTTGGTATCACGGTTTTGGTGGCCTTGTAGTATGAGTTTGGGAGTGTTCCTCCCTCTGCTATATTTTGGAAGAGTTTGAGAAGGATAGGTGTTAGCTCTTCTCTCAATGTTTGATAGAATTCACCTGTGAAGCCATCTGGTCCTGGGCTTTTGTTTGTTGGAAGATTTTAAATCACAGTTTCAATTTCAGTGCTTGTGATTGGTCTGTTAATATTTTCTGTTTCTTCTTGGTCCAGTCTTGGAAGGCTGTACTTTTCTAAGAATTTGTCCATTTCTTCCAGGTTGTCCATTATATTGCCATATAGTTACTTGTACTGATCCCTCATGATCCTTTTTATTTCTGCAGTGTCAGTTGTCACTTCTCCTTTTTCATTTCTAATTCTGTTGATCTGAGTCTTCTCCCTTTTTTTCTTGATGAGTCTCGCTAGTGGTTTATTGTATTCTCAAAGAACCAGATTTTAGTTTTATTGATCTTTGCTATCGTTTCCTTCATTTCTTTTTCATTTATTTCTGATCTGATCTTTATGATTTCTTTCCTTCTGCTAACTTTGGAGTTTTTTTGTTCTTCTTTCTCTAATTGTTTTAGGTGTAAGGTTAGGTTGTTTAATTGACATGTTTCTTGTTTCTTAAGGTAGGATTGTATTGCTGTAAACTTCCCGCTTAGAACTGCTTTTGCTGCATCCCATAGGTTTTTGGTCGTCGTGTTTTCATTGTCATTTGTTTCTCAGTAGTTTTTGATTTCCTCTTTGATTTCTTCAGTGATCTCTTGGTTATTAAGTAGTGTATAGTTTAGCCTCCATGTGTTTGTATTTGTTACAGATTTTTTCCTGTAATTGACATCTAGTCTTATAGCATTGTGGTCAGAAAAGATACTTGATACGATTTCAATTTTCTTAAATTTACCAAGGCTTGATTTGTGACCCAAGGTATGATGTATCCTGGAGAATGTTCCATGAGCACTTGAGAAGAATGTGTATTCCCTTGTTTGTGGATGGAATGTCCTATAAATATCAATTAGGTCCATCTTGTTTAATGTGTCATTTAAAGCTTGTGTTTCCTTTTTTATTTTCTTTTTGGATGATCTGTCCATTGGTAAAAGTGGGGTGTTGAAATCCCCTACTATGATTATGTTACTGTCGCTTTCCCCTTTTATGGCTGTTGGTATTTGCCTTATGTATTCAGGTACTCCTATGTTGGATGCATAAATATTTACAGTTGTTATATCTTCTTCTTGGATCGATCTCTTGATCATTATGTAGTGTCCTTCTTTGTCTCTTGTAATAGCCTTTATTTTAAAGTTTATTTTGTCGGATATGAGAATTGCTACTCCAGCTTTCTTTTGATTTCCATTTGCATGGAATATCTTTTTCCATCCCCTCACTTTCAGTCTGAATGTGTCCCTAGGTCAGAAGTGGATCTTTTGTAGACAGCATCAGTATGGTTCTTGTCTTTGTATCCATTCAGCCACTGTATGTCTTTTGGTTGGAGCATTTAATCCATTTACATTTAAGTTAATTATCAATATGTATGTTCCTATTCCCATTTTCTTAATTGTTTTGGGTTTGTTATTGTAGGTCTCTTCCTTCTCTTGTGTTTCCTGCCTAGAGAAGTTTCTTTAGCATTTGTTGTAAAGCTGGTTTGGTGATGCTGAATTCTCTTAGCTTTTGCTTGTCTGTAAAGGTTTTAATTTCTCTGTCAAATCTGAATGAGATCCTTGCTGGGTAGAGTAATCTTGGTTGTAGGTTTTTCCCTTTCATCACGTTAAATATATCCTGCCACTCCCTTCTGGCTTGTAGAGTTTCTGCTGATAGATCAGCTGTTAACCTTATGGGGATTCCCTTGTGTGTTATTTGTTGTTTTTCCCTTGCTGCTTTTAATATGTTTTCTTTGTATTTAATTTTTGATAGTTTGATTAATATGTGTCTTGGTGTGTTTCTCCTTGGATTTATCCTGTATGGGACTCTCTGTGCTTCCTGGACTTGATTGACTATTTCCTTTCCCATATTAGGGAAGTTTTCAACTATAATCTCTTCAAATATTTTCTCAGTCCCTTTCCTTTTCTCTTCTTCTTCTGGGACCCCTATAATTCAAATATTGGTGTGTTTAATGTTGTCCCAGACTCTCTGAGAGTGTCCTCAGTTTTTTTCTTTCTTTTTTCTGCTCTGCAGTAGTTATTTCCACTATTTGATCTTCCAGGTCACTTATCCGTTCTTCTGCCTCTCAGTTATTCTGCTATTGATCTCTTCTAGACAATTTTTAATTTCATTTATTGTGTTTTTCATGATTGTTTGCTCTTTAGTTTTTCTAGGTCCTTGTTAAACGTTTCTTGTATTTTCTTCATTCTATTTCCATGATTTTGGATCATCTTTACTATCATTATTCTGAATTCTTTTTCAGGTAGACTGCCTATTTCCTCTTCATTTGTTTGGTCTGGTGGGTTTTTGCCTTGATCCTTCATCTGCTCTGTGTTTTTATGTGTTCTCATTTTGCTTAACTTACTGTGTTTGGGGTCTGCTTTTCGCAGGCTGCAGGTTCATTGTTCCCGTTGTTTCCAGTGTCTGTCCCCAGTGGCTAAGGTTGGGTCAATGGGTTGTGTAGGCTTCCTTGTGGAGGGGACTAGTGCCTGTGTTCTGGTGTATGAGGCTGGATCTTGTCTTTCTGATGGGCAGGTCCATGTCTGGTGGTGTGTTTTGGGGTGTCTGTGCACTTATTATGATTTTAGGCAGCCTATCTGCTAATGGATGGGGTTGCATTTTTGTCTTGCTAGTTGTTTAGCATAGGGTGTCCAGCACTGTAGCTTGCTGGTCATTGAATGAAGCTGGGTCTTGGCGTTGAGATGGAGATCTCTGGGAGATTTTTGCCATTTGATATTACGTGGAGTCAGAGGTCTGTTGTGGACCAGTGTCCTGAAGTTAACTCTCCCACCTCAGAGGCACAACACTGACTCCTGGCTGGAGCGCCAAGAGCCTTTCATCCACACGGCTCAGAATAAAAGGGAGAAAAATAGATAGCAAGAATGAGGATAAAATAAAATAGAATAAAATAAAGTAAAATAAAATAAAATAATTAAAATAAAAAATAATTATTAAGAAAAAAAATTTTAAATGTAAAAGAAAAAAATGGCTGGACAGAACTTAGGACAAATGGTAAAAGCAAAGCTATACAGACAAAATCTCACACAGAAGCATACACATACACACTCACAAGAGGAGAAAAAAGGGGGAAAAAAAACTTTGTTCCCAAAGTCCCCCTCCTTAATTTGGGATGATTCATTGTCTCTTCAGGTATTACACAGATGCAGGGTACATCAGTTGATTGTGGAGCTTTAATCCACTGCTCCTGAGGCTGCTGGGCGAAATTTCCCTTTCTCTTCTTTGTTTGCACAGCTCCCAGGTTTCAGCTTTGGATTTGGACCCGCCTCTGCATGTAGGTCGGCTGAAGGTGTCTGTTCTTCGCTTAGACAGGACGGGGTTAAAGGAGCAGCTGATTCGGATGCTCTGGCTCACTCAAGCCGGAGGGAGGGAGGGGTACGGATGAGGGGTGACCCTGCAGCAGCAGAGGCCAGCATGATGTTTTAACAGCCTGAGGCGCGCCGTGTGTTCTCCTTGGCTATTTGTCCCTGGATCACGTGACCCTGGCAATGGCGGGCTGCACAGGCTTCTGGGAGGGTTAGTGTGTATAGTGCCCTGTGCTTGCTCACAGGCTTCTTGGTGGCAGCAGCAGCAGCCTTAGCGTCTCATGCCTGTCTCTGGGGTCTGCTCTGATAGCAGCGGCTCGCGCCTGTCTCTGGAGCTCCTTTAAGAGGCGCTCTTAATCCCCTATCCTCGTTGACCCGGAAACAAAGAGGGAAGAAAGTCTCTTGCCTCTTCGGAAGGTCCAGACTTTTTCCCGGTCTCCCTCCCGGCTAGCTGTGCTGCACTAGCCCCCTTCAGGCTGTGTTCATGCAGCCAACCCCAGTCCTCTCCCTGGGATCTGACTGAAGCCTGAGCCTCAGCTCCCAGCCCCCGCCTGCCCCGGCGGGTGAGCAGAGAAGCCTCTCGGGCTGGTGAGTGCTGGTCGGCACCACTCCTCTGTGCGGGAACCTCTCTGCTTTGCCCTCTGCAGCCCTGTGGCTGCGCTCTCCTCTGTGGCTCCAAAGCTTCCCCCCTCCGCCACCCACAATCTCTGCCCGTGAAGGGGCTTCCTAGTGTGTGGAAACCTTTCTTCCTTCACAGCTCCCTCCCACAGGTGCTGGTCCCATCCCTATTCTTTAGTCTCCATTTTTAATTTTTTCTTTTGCCCCACCCAGGTACATGGGGAGTTTCTTGCCTTTTGGGAGGTCTGAGGTCTTCTGCCAGTGTTCAGTAGGTGTTCTGTAGGAGTTGTTCCACGTGTAGATGTATTTCTGATGTATCTGTAGGGAGGAAGGTGATCTCCGCATCTTACTCTTCCGCCGTTTTGAAGCTTCTCAGACAATGCAATCTTGAAAAAGAGAAACAGAGCTGGAGGATTCAGACTCCCTGATTTCAGACTATACTACAAAGCTACATTAATCAAAACAGTATGGTACTGGCACAAAAACATACACATAGATCAACTGAAGAGGATAGAGAGTCAAGAACCAATCTCATGTACTTATGGTCAATTAATTTCTGGCAAAGGAGGCAAGAGTATACAATGGAGAAAAGACATTCTATTCAATAAGTGGTGCTGGGAAAACTGTACAGCTACATGTAAAAGAATGAAATTCAAGTATTCTCTAACAGCATATATAAAAATAAACTCAAAATGGATTAAAGGCCTAGATGTAAGACCAGATACTATAAAACTAGTGGAAAACATAGGCAGAATACTCTTTGACATAAATCGCAGCAATATCTTTTTGGATCTGTCTCCTAGAGTATTGGAAATAAAAATAAAACTAAACAAATGGAATCTAATAAAACTTAAAAGATTTTGCACAGCAAAGGAAACCATAAACAAAACAAAAAGACAACCTACAGAATGGGAGAAAATATTTGCAAATGATGTAACTGAAAAGGGATTAATTTCCAAAATATATAAACAGCTTATACAACTTAATATCAAAAAAACCCAACAATCCAAACAAATGGGCAGAAGACCTAAGTAGACATTTCTCCAAAGAAGACATACAGATGGCCAACAGGCACATGAAAAAATGCTGAACATCACTAATTATTAGAGAAATGCAAATCAAAACTACAATGAGGTATCACCTCACTCCAGTCAGAATGAGCATCATAAAAATCTACAAACATTAAATGCTGGAGAGGGTGTGGAAAAAAGGGAACCCTCCTATACTGTTGGTGGGAACGTCAGTTGGCGCAGCCACTATGGAGAACAGTACACACGATGGTTCCCTTTTCTCCACATCCTTGGCAACACTTGTTATTTGTCATTTTAAGAATAACCATTCTGACATGTGTGAGGTGATCTCTCATTGTGGTTTTGATTTGCATTTCCCTGATGATTACTGACATTGATCACCTTTTCATGTGTCTGTTAGCCATTTGTATGTCTTCCTTGGAAAAATGTCTATTCAGGTCTTCTGCCCATTTTTAATCAGGTTGTTGTTTTTAAAATTTTGTGTTGTATGAGTTCTTTGTATATTTTGGATATTAACCCTTATCATTTTATGGCTGAGTAATATTCCTCTGTGTGTGTGTGTGTGTGTGTGTGTGTATCTCATATTTTCTTTATTCATTTGTCTGTCATGGACACTTAGATTGTTTCCATGTCTTGGCTACTGTAAATAATGCTGCAATGAACATGGGGTACATATATCTTTTCAAGTTAGTGTTTTCATTTTCTTTGGATAAATACCCAGAAGTGGGACTGATGGATCATATGGTAGTTCTGTTCTCAGCTTTTTTTTGAGGAACCTCCATACTGTTTTCCATAGTGACTGTACCAATTAAATTTTATAGTCTTATTGAGAAATGAAAATGCATACTACACATCATTTTTGTTGGCTGAAGGCCATCAGAGGTGATTTACTGAATTTTTCACTCTTATCTAGATACTTTGATGTCATACAGTTACTTGAACAGAAAAACTGATTCCTCTTTCTGTGCTCCCTGCTCCCAAGAAAAATTTCAATATATTTCCTTAATAAATCACCCAAAGAAATACTTGTATATTTCAGGCAGACTATTTAATTTGCACATGGATAAAAATGTGATCTTAATTAATAAGATTCTCTCTCTCTTCAAAACTCAAGTAGGATATATTAGGATAGTTCTACATGTAGATTTCAAAATAATTTGTCAGTGGGGGACCTGTCAAATATTTTGGAGAGAAATTGAATAACAATCGACTTTAAACCCATACAGACATTTTCTCCAGTTAGTGTTTGCTGCCTGAAGTGCCATGCAACTCAAGGTGTTGACTTCACTGTACTTTTTTTTTTTTTTTTTTTTTTTTTTGCGGTACGCAGGCCTCTCACTGTTGTGGCCTCTCCCGCTGTGGAGCACAGGCTCTGGACGCCCAGGCTCAGCGGCCATGGCTCACAGGCCTAGCTGCTCCACGGCATGTGGGATCTTCCCGGACCGGGGCATGAACCCATGTCCCCTGCATCGGCAGGCGGACTCTCAACCACTGCGCCACCATGGAAGCCCTCACTGTACTTTTATATGTTTTTGAATACCTTAATCAAACCATCTGTCATAATGATAGAATGTCATCTGATACCCTTCTTCACTGTGTAATTGTTACTAAATCTTGGGAATGAAGTTCAAAATGTATTAAGGATATGACTTGATATTATTTTTTAAAGGGTAATTAATAGGTTTATTGTCCTATTCAAGGAAGTATCTCATAATGTCATGTGGGTCAAAGCTTGTCAAAGCTTCTTTTTAATACAAGCTCATACGGAATTATGCATGACAAAAAGAGTAGACTTTGTAGAAGAAATCAGATTGAAATGTTTTATAAGAATTAGATTTTCTAACTATGCTTTTATGTTAGATTTTGTAGATAATTAATAGGAATAATGCCTACTTTTGATACACGCACACACATCCGTGTGTGTGTGTGTGTGTTTGTGTGTGTAGGTAAATACAGTAGCATGAATCCATTTGAATTTTATATAAATCTCAACTAGTAAGGGTAAGTTATAATTTGCTACTGCTACAGTAAAAAATGATCTCAAAATCTCAGTACTTAAAACCACAAAAGTTTATTTTTCAATCATAATACAGGTCCAGTGTGCATTGCCAAAGGCTTTTGCTCACTGTAGTTATTCAGGACCTATTTTCATGGAGACACCCCATTAACGTATACTTTCACATATGCTGCAGTACAGGAAGAGTTGGGCTGGAGAGTTGAGCATCAGCTTAATAGTGATTCCTGCCATGTCTGTTTACATTTGATTAGCCACAGTGAGTCATATGGCTTTATAACTTCAAGGGCCAGGGAAAGTGAAATCCTACCATAAGCCAGATATTAGGAAACTTGATATCATGAACACTAGTGTTTATTTAGCTCACTGACATCAAACGTATTATTTTTATTCTATTTAGTATGAGATAACCACATGAGAAGTCAAAAAAGAATGGTAGTGCTACTGATTTTAAAATTATTTTTACATTATATGTTATTTGGCACATTCATGGAGCACTGTATGTTATTGGGGAAAAGCTAAATTGGGGGTCAAAAACAGAGGTTTTAATGTTGGTTCTCCCATACACTTTCTGGAAAATTCCCATGTGAATTTTAGCATCTGGTTCTCATTTGTAAAAAAAAAAAAAAAATATGGACTTGGTATTTTGACAGGGATTCCATTGAATCTATAGATGATTTTGTTGAGTAGTAGTGCTGTATTAATAATATTAATTCTGGGGCTTCCCTGGTGGCACAGTGTTTGAGAGTCCGCCTGCTGATGCAGGGGACACGGGTTAGTGCCCCGGTTCGGGAAGATCCCACATGCCGCAGAGCGGCTGGGCCCGTGAGCCATGGCCGCTGAGCCTGCACGTTCGGAGCCTGTGGTCCACAACGGGAGAGGCCACAACAGTGAGAGGCCCGCATACCGCAAAAATAATAATAATAATAATAATAATATTAATTCTTCCACCCCCATGAACATAGAGTGACTTTCTATTTATTTATCTTCTTTGGTTTATCTCAACAATATTTTATTGTTTTCAGTATATGTCTTCAACATCCTGAGGAGTCTGGCTCCTGCCCAAAAGCCTCTGTGTGATTTTTATGCCCAACCATAGCAATTACATAGGTTTTACCTGGCAGGTCTCACGGGTGGAATGCTGCCCTCCCCACACCAGACTTCATGCACAGCCAATGAATTCCAGTCTCTGAGGGAAGTTGCAGTCAAGGACTCAAGTCCATCTGGCCTGTCATACTCTTCTTTACGTATTTGCATTCCCTGGCAAGTGCCCTCATTCCTAGGTGTGTCTTTATCTCAGGACACTGGCTGAGATTTCTTCATTTAACCCTGTCAAGACCTCCTTATCAGGGAAGAAGTGGAAAACCTTAAAGACACTCTTCCTTATTCTAACTCAGTACTAAGAATTTTTTTACCCCTAACTATCTGTCTGTCTCTTCCCGTGGTCTCTGGTTCCATAAAACTGCAGGAGCCTTTTGCTCCATACTCCATCAAGAATGGGAGCACACCCATGTCTTTGCTGGCCACCTGAGCCTTGATGAGTGTGCCATTCCATGGGGGAGAATGAATCAGGGGAAAGTCAGTTTTTTCTTAGGTTAGACTTTTGTTTATGCCATCACAGTATGTGATTAAAGATTTCACTGTTACTTCCATTTTGGCTTATTGCTTTATTCCGCTACTCTGACACCAGACAGATGAGCTCTTTCCAGCTCAGCTGAGCTCCTAACAACTCCTAGTTTAAAAGTATTCCTAAGTATTTTATTATTTTCAATGCTATTATAAATGGATTTATTTCCTTAATTTTATTTTTGGATTATTCACTGCTCTTCTACAGAAATACAACTGATATTTATATGTGGATTCTGTGTCTTTCAAATTTGCTGAACTTGTTTATTAACTCTACTAATTTTTGTATGGATTTTTAGGATTTTCTATATATAAGATCATTGCATCTGTGAATAGAGGTGGTTTTATTCCTTTCTTTTAGTCTGGCTGTGTATTATTTCATTTCTCACATAATTTTTATGGCTAGAACTTCTAGTATATTGTTGAAGTTAAGTGGCAAGAACAGACATCCATGTCTTATTCTGGATCTTAGAGGGAAAATATTTAATTGTTTTATCACAGTGATGTTAACTGTGGGTTTTTCGTAGATGCTGTTTATCATGTTGAAGAAGTTTCTTTTTAATTCTAGTTTAAATGATTTTTTATCATGAAGGAGTGTTGAATTTTTGTCAAATGCTTTTTCTGTTTCTATTGAGATGATTATGTGGTTTTTGCCTGTATTCATTTATATGGTATATTACATTAATTGATTTTCATATATTAAATCAACCTGTATTCTTGGAATAAATTCTACTTGGTCATGGTGCTTAATTCTTTTATATATTGCTAGGTTTGGCTTGTTAGTGTATTGTTGATGATTTTTGCATCTATATTTATAAGAGATTAGTCTTGTGTTGTACTTTCTTTTGGTATTTGTGTGTAGTTTTGGTATCAGGGTAATTATAGCCTCATAGAATTTCTGAGTTGGCAAGTGTTCATTCCTCTTTTTAATTCCTGGAAGGTTTTGTAAAGAATTAGCATTTATTATTCTTTAAATGTTTGGTAGAAATTATAAGTGTAGCCATCTTGGCTTGGGCTTTTATGTATTTGGATTTTTTTGTTACTTATTTAATCTCTATACTTTTTACAGGTCTATTCAGATTTTCTATTTATTTTTGAGTCAGTTTTGGTAGTTTGCATGTTTAAAGGAATTTGTCCTTTTTATCTAGGTTGTCTATATCAACATACAAATATTCATAGTGTTATCTTGTAATCCCTTTTATTTCTTAATGTCGGTAGTAATGTCCCTACTTTCATTCCTAATTTTAGTAATTTAACACGTCTCTATTTTTATCTAATGGCTTGTCAATATTGGTGATCTCTTCAAAGAACTATCCTTTGGTTTTGTTGATTACCTGTTGTTTTTTATTTTTTATTTGATTTAGCTACACTCTAGTGCTTTTTGTTTCTGTCCTTCTGCTTGCTTTGTTTAGTTTGCTCCTCTTTTTGTAGCTCCTTAATAAAGGTTAGATATTTTTATTGTAGTGAAAAGCACATAACATAAGATTTACCATCTCAACCACTTTTAAGTGTACAGTTCAGTAGCATTATGTATTTTCACATTGTTGTGAAACATCTCCAGAAAATTTTCATCTTGCAAATCTGAAACTCTATACCCACTAAACAACAACTTCCCTCCTTCCCCTCCCCTCAGACCCTGGCAAACATCATTCTACTTTCTTTTTCTATGAATTTCACTACTTCAGATTCCTCATATAACTGGAATCATGCAGTATTTGTATTTGCACTTTGGTTAAAAACTGCATATTTTGACTATTATAATGTGGCAACTCTGCAAATCACATTTTCCTCCCTTCCCAGGGTTTATTGTTGATGCTTGTTATAGTCGTTTTTTGTTTTGTTTTGTGATTTTTATGAACAAATTTCATCAATTCTATATTATTTGTTTTATGTTATTACTGAAGTCCCTTTTCCATTAATTTAGTGGTGAGCTAGTTACTGAACATAGATTTTCTAAATGTCTGGAACCCAGTAAATCTACCACGCTCTGCGTGAGCGTTGGGGCATACCTTCAGTGCTCAGCAAGGAGTTTACAGTTCTGCCTTAAACTTCAATTCCTGTTTGCACAAACCCTGAAGTTTAGTGATAAGTAGGAGCTTAGAACCTTCTCACGTCTTTTATGAGCATGTACCCAGCCCTGGCATACACATGACCTTCTAGATTTCTAGGACTATGTGGAACCTTTTCAAAGTCCTTATTTCCCAAAGCATCTCATTCCCTAGCCTTATCTCTCAACATTTTGGTTAGAGTATTTTTTGCCCCAATTGGTGTTAACTCAAGAAGTAGCAGCTAATACATTTTTGCTTTTAAATGTTTTCCACAAGTGTCCCCTCCCCCTTGGTAGCTGCCTTAGCCTTTAGAAAGTTCCAAGTTAGGCTAAATAAAGACAAGTCCTTTGATACAACCCTTCAGGGACCCACAAAATGAGTCAGAACTAACAACCACATTTTTTTTAGAATAAGGTCCATTTTGCTCTCTCTGGTATAACATACCTGTACTGGTAAACACAGCTATTGTCTTCAAGGCCACTGCTATACTGAGAAGATGGGGATGGTTACCAGGATAAGTCAAAATACCATGAAGTTCTTTTACTAAGATTCAGCTATCTTGTCTTGATTGTTTCCCGGGTTGCTATAAGGTTTGGATTAGAGTCTACAGTTCCAAAAAAGTTTGACAGTTTTGTCAATTTATTTATTACTTTTGTGGAAGGATAAACTTTTGGATTTCCATAATTTGCCATTTTCACTGTCATCATTTTAAAAAATTGACTATGCTTGTCTTTAGTGTAAAATGCTATGTATACATGTATGTGTGTGTATATATAGATACATCTTTTTTTACACTTGTTTCTTTTACAATCTGATATTTTCTGATTAATATATTTTTGTGAAATGCCTCACAATTTCTAGTCTGCTGATAATACTATTCCTCGTGCTACAGTGCTGTTACCAATTTATTAACTCCTCATACCTCATCATTATTACAAAGGATTTTGGAGAAAGTATATGCTCAGTCCACTATCTTGAACTAAACACCTAACATTATTGAACATGGTAAGAATATATAGAACATAATAAATACTAAAGGCAATTAGAGATATCCTTTTATCTTTTATTTGCACTACATTAAGTACTGTTTTAATCTATTAAAAGCCCTTTTATTCTTATTTTACTATTTTTACTCTTCCTTATTCCTAGACATTTTCTAAATGAGGAAAATGTGCTGTTTTTCACCAAATGCCTATTCAGAATATTAATGACCATATTTTTGTCTATTTTCTTCCTTGATCTAATGAAGTGAAGGATTATATTATATAATACTAATATTTTAACATCTCAGTTTGTACTAGTCTATATTGTATTTCTTTCAATTTACTGCAATATTTATTTTACTGGGGCTTACTTTAGAATTTTGGCATTAATAAATTGAGATTGTTATGAAATTTACTATTTTTAAAAGTGATCATTACAAAATTTTATTGTGTTATGGTAGGTTTATATAACACTTTGGAAATCTTTCTCCAATATAGCAAATTTTTAAAAACCCTTATTGAGCATCTATTAAGTAAAATAAAAGAGATCAATGGGATCACTGTGAGGGGCAGGAAGCCTTGAAGACTAAGAGTGGAGCTCATATGTCATGTATATACTGCCTTAAATTTTTTTTAATATGATTAAAAATGAAACAATGGAAAATAAATAGGTAAAATGAAAGAATCTGTTCTTTTGAAACTTTGAAAACACCCATATTTTAAAAAGTTTGTCAAATGCATTTTAGAGTAATTTTGTCATATAAAAAAAATGTTCTAGGTCATTGGTTTATTCAGGTTTTCTCTCTTTTTTTGCCCATTTGCATTTTCCTGGGAAACGTTCAAAATATATTAGCATATATTTGCACATCTCATTAACTTATTCTTTTAAAAATGCCATGTCTCTTTTGCTTGATTTCAGTCATTTTCTTTAATATTTAGATTTTCTCCACTTTTTTTCAAGTTGATATAATTTTATTTTATTTATTTTTTTAAAAGTTTTTATTGGAGTACAGTTGATTTACAATGTTGTGTTAGTTTCAGATGTACAGCAAAGTGAATCAGTTAAACACATATCCACTTTTTTTTTTTAGACTCTTTTCCCATTTAGGCCATTTATTGAGGTAACATTGGTTTACAACATTATGTAAGTTTCATATATACAACATTATATTTCTACTTCTATATACCCTTCAGTGTGCTCACCACCAAAAACTTCATTTCCATCCATCACCATACAGTTGTTCCCCTTTACCCATTTAGCCCTCACCCCACCCCTTCCCCTTTGGTAACCACTACTCTGTTCTCTATATCTACATGTTAATTTTTGTTTGGTTTGTGCATTTATTTCATTTTTTGTTTGTTTTTTATATTCCACATATGAATGAAACCATATTGTGTTTGTCTTTCTCCATGTGACTTGTTTCACTTAGCATCATACTCTCAAGGTCCATTGATGTTAGGATTTTATTTCTTTGGTTTCAATTTTACTGTTTTGAAAAGAAAAAAATAAGAAATATCTCATTATAAATATACTCTAATTTCCCCTCTTGTACATTAATTGTTGCTTTTATTATTTTACACTCCTTACTTCTGCTTTTGTTGTTTATCCACTGTTGCCACTTCCAGGTCCCCCTGACATTTTGGTCGCCTCCTTGAATTTGTTTTGTAATACTTGGGCCCATTTTAGAGTTAATGTAATCTCTGATGGCCTACCTGATCTTTAGCTCCTGGCCATCTCTGATTTGACCCATGAGCCTGGACAACATTTAATGGCTCATAACTTTAAGAATAATAAAGAATTAAACTTACCTATTGAGATGATCTATGGTTTTTTTATTCTTCAATTTGTTAATATGGTGTATCACATTGATTAATTTGTGTGTACTGAAGAATCCTTGCATCCCTGGGATAAACCCCACTTGATCATGGTGCATGATCCTTTTAATGTGCTGTTGGATTCTGTTTGCTAGTATTTTGTTGAGGATTTTTGCATCTATATTCATCAGTGATATTGGCCTGTAATTTTCTTTTTTGGGGACATCTTTGTCTGGTTTTGGTATCAGGGTGATGGTGGCCTCGTAGAATGAGCTTGGGGGTGTTCCTCCCTCTGAAATTTTTTGGAAGAGTTTAAGAAGCATAGGTATTAGCTCTTTTCTAAATGTTTGATAGAATTCCCCAGTGAAGGTATCTGGTCCTGGAGTTTTGTTTGTTGGAAGATTTTTAATCATGGTTTCAAGTTCATTACTTGTGAATTGGTCTGTTCATATTTTCTATTTCTTCCTGGTTCAGGTTTGGAAGGTTGTACTTTTCTAAGAAGTTGTCCATTTCTTCCAGCTTGTCCATTTTATTGGCATATAGTTGCTTGTAGTAGTCTCTTATGATCCTTTGTATTTCTGCTGTGTCAGTTGTAACTTTTCCTTTTTCATTCTAATTTTATTGCTTTGAGTCTTCTCCCTTTTTTTCTTGGTTAATCTGGCTAAAAGTTTATCCAGTTTGTTTATCTTCTCAGAGAACCAGATTTTAGTTTCATTGATCTTTGCTATTGTTTTCTTCATTTCTATTTCATTTATTTCTGCTCTGATTTCTTTCCTTCTACTAACTGTTTTTTGTTTGTTCTTCTTTCTCTAGTTACTTTAGGTGTAAGGTTAGGTTGTTTATTTGAGATTTTTCTTGTTTCTTGAGATAAGATTGTATTGCTATAAACTTCCCTCTTGGAACTGCTTTTGCTACATCCCATAGGTTTTGCATCGTCATGTTTTTGTTGTCATTTCTTTCTAGGCATTTTTTGATTTCCTCTTTGATTAAAAACGTGGAATGCTTCATGAATTTGCATGTCATCCTTGTGCAAGAGCCATGCTAATCTTCTCTGTATTATTCCAATTTTAGTATATGTGCTGCCAAAGCAAGCATGATTCTGTGTTTCTTCTTTGTTCCTCTCTTTTTCTTTTTTGTCATTTTTTTCTTTTTATTTTATGCTTGTGTTCTCTTATTTTTGTTTTTTTAATGTATTATGTTTTTTGATTTGTGCTTACCCTGTTTTTCAAGTATGTTATCCCCTTCCCCTATCTACTTGCTTTAGACTGATAGTCATACCACATTCCAAAAAAGAAAAAAAAAGGAATCTACATTTTCTTACTCTGCTCTCCCACAGTTTTATGATTTTGATATCCTCCTCTTTTACATCTTCATTTTTATTCTTTTGCTGTTAAAGTGGTTATCATTGTTTTCACAAAAATATTTTGATTTTCTTCTTTTAATCTGGCTTATTTAAGTGATTTACTTTCCAATTGTGATTTTCTCCTTCCTATAGATTCTTGCTTCTCTTCTATTTAGAGAAGACTTGTTAGTATTTCATTTAGGACAGGTTTAGTATTGCTGTATTCTTTTCAGTTTTGCTTGTCTGAGAAATTCTTTCCCTCCATCTATTGTAAATGATATCTTGCTGGTTAGAGTATCCTAGGTTGCAGATTTTCCCCTTTTAGAACTCTGAATATATATTGCCACTCCCTTCTTGACTGCAACGTTTCTATAGAGAAATCAGCTTATACCCTTATGGGGATTCCCTTGAAATTAACTATTTGTTTTTCTCTTGCTGCCTTTAAATCCCCTTTTTATCTTTAATTTTACCATTTTAATTATAAAAGGTTTTGGTGTAGGTCTGTTTGGGTTCATCATTTTTGACACTGGCTATGCTTCCTGTACCTGAATATCTGTTTCGTTCTTAAGTTTGAAAAGTTTTCAGTCATAATTTCTTCAAATATATTTTTATTGTTTTTTTTACATCTTTATTGGAGTATAATTGCTTTACAATGGTGTGTTAGTTTCTGCTTTATAACAAAGTGAATCAGTTATACATATACATATGTTCCCATATCTCCACCCTCTTGCGTCTCCCTCCCTCCCACCATCCCTATACCACCCATCCAGGTGGATACAAAGCACCAAGCTGATCTCCCTGTGCTAAGCGGCTGCTTCCCACTAGCTATCTATTTTACGTTTGGTAGTGTATATATGCCCATGCCACTCTCTCACTTTGTCACAGCTTACCCTTCCCCCTCCCCACATCCTCAAGTCCATTCTCTAGTAGGTCTGTGCCTTTATTCCTGTCTTACCCTTAGGTTCTTCATGACATTTTTTTTCTTATACTCCATATATATGTGTTAGCATATGGTATTTGTCTTTCTCTTTCTGACTTACTTCACTCTGTATGACAGACTCTACGTCCATCCACCTCACTACAAATACTTCAATTTCGGTTCTTTTTATGGCTGAGTAATATTCCATTGTATATATGTGCCACATCTTCTTTATCCATTCATCCGATGATGGACACTTAAGTTGTTTCCATCTCCTGGCTATTGTAAATAGAGCTGCAATGAACGTTTTGGTACATGACTCTTTTTGAATTATGGTTTTCTCAGGGTATATGCCCAGTAGTGGGATTGCTGGGTCATACGGTAGTCCTATTTGTAGTTTTTTAAGAAACCTCCATACTGTTCTCCATAGTGGCTGTACCAATTCACATTCCCACCAGCAGTGCAAGAGTGTTCCCTTTTCTTCACACCCTCTCCAGCATTTATTGTTTCTAGATTTTTTGATGATGGCCATTCTGACAGGTGTGAGGTGATATCTCATTGTAGTTTTGATTTGCATTTCTCTAATGAGTAAAGATGTTCAGCATCCTTTCATGTGTGTGTTGGCAATCTGTATATCTTCTTTGGAGAAATGTCTGTTTAGGTCTTCTGCCCAATTTTGGATTGGGCTGTTTGTTTTTTTTGTTGTTGTTGTTATCGAGCTGCATGAACTGCTTGTAAATTTTGGAGATTAATCCTTTGTCAGTTGCTTCATTTGAAAATATTTTCTCCCATTCTGAGGGTTGTCTTTTGGTCTTGTTTATGGTTTCCTTTGCTGTGCAAAAGCTTTGAAGTTTCATTAGGTCCCATTTGTTAATCTTTGTTTTTATTTCCATTCCTCTAGGAGGTGGGTCAAAGAGGATCTTGCTGTGATTTATGTCATAGAGAGATCTGCCTATGTTTTCCTCTAAGAGTTTGATAGTTTCTTGCCTTACATTTAGGTCTTTAATCCATTTTGAGCTTATTTTTGTGTATGGTGTTAGGGAGTGTTCTAATCTCATACTTTTACATGTACCTGTCCAGTCTTCCCAGCACCACATATTGAAGAGGCTGTCCTTTCTCCACTGTACACTCCTGTCTCCTTTATTAAAGATAAGGTGACCATATGTGCGTGGGTTTATGTCTGGGTTTTCTATCCTGTTCCATTATCTATATTTCTGGTTTTGTGCCAGTACCATACTGTCTTGATTATGTAGCTTTGTAGTATAGTCTGAAGTCAGCGAGCCTGATTCCTCCAGCTCCGTTGTTCGTTCTCAAGATTGCTTTGGCTATTTGGGGGTCTTTTGTGTTTCCATACAAGTTGTGAAATTTTTTGTTCTAGTTCTGTGAAAAATGCCAGTGGTAGTTTGATAGGGATTGCATTGAATCTTTAGATTGCTTTGGGTAGTAGAGTCATTTTCACAATGTTGATTCTTCCAATCCAAGAACATGGTATATCACTCCATGTATTTGTATCATCGTGAATTTCTTTCATCAGTGTCTTATAATTTTCTGCATACAGGTCTTTTTTCTCCTTAGGTAGGTTTACTCTTAGATATTTTATTCTTTTTGTTGCAGTGGTAAATGGGAGTGTTTTCTTGATTTCACTTTCAGATTTTTCATCATTAGTGTATAGGAATGCCAGAGATTTCTGTGCATTAATTTTGTATCCTTCTACTTTACCAAATTCATTGATTAGCTCAAGTAGTTTTCTAGTAGCATCTTTAGGATTCTCTATGTATAGTATCATGTCATCTGCAAAGAGAGACAGCTTTACTTCTTCTTTTCCGATTTCGATTCCTTATATTTCCTTTTCTTCTCTGATTGCTGTGGCTAAAACTTCCAAAACTATGTTGAATAAGAGTGGTGAGAGTGGGCAACCTTGTCTTGTTCCTGATCTTAGTGGAAATGCTTTCAGTTTTTCACCATTGAGGATGGTGTTGGCTGTGGGTTTGTCATATATGGCCTTTATTATGTTGAGGAAAGACCCTCTATGCCTACTTTTAGCAGGGTTTTTTTTATCATAAATGGGTGTTGAATTTTGTCAAAAGCTTTCTCTGCATCTATTGAGATGATCATGCTGTTTTTCTCCTTCAATTTGTTAATATGGTGTATCACATTGATTGATTTGCATATATCGAAGAATCCTTGCATTCCTGGAATAAACCCCACTTGATCACGGTGTATGATCATTTTAATGAGCTGTTGGATTCTGTTTGCTAGTATTTTGTTGAGGAATTTTGCATCTATGTTCATCAGTGATATTGGCCTGTAGTATTCTTTCTTTGTGACATCCTTGTCTGGGTTTGGTATCAGTGTGATGTTGGCCTCGTAGAATGAGATTGGGAGTGTTCCTCCCTCTGCTATATTTTGGAAGAGTTTGAGAAAGATAGGTGTTAGCTCTTCTCTAAATGTATGATAGAATTTGCCTGTGAAGTCATCTGATCCTGGGCTTTGGTTTGTTGGAAGATTTTTAATCACATTTTCAATTTCAGTGCTTGTGATTGGTCTGTTCATATTTTCTATTTCTTCCTGGTTCAGTCTTGGCAGGTTGTGCATTTCTAAGAATTTGTCCATTTCTTCCAGGTTGTCCATTTTACTAGCATAGAGTTGCTTGTAGTAATCTCTCATGATATTTTGTATTTCTGCAGTGTCAGTTGTTACTTCTCCTTTTTCATTTCTAATTCTATTGATTTGAGTCTTCTCCCTTTTCCTCTTGATGAGTCTGGCTAGTGGTTTATCAGTTTTGTTTATCTTCTCAAAGAACCAGCTTTTAGTTTTATTGATCTTTGCTATCGTTTCCTTCATTTCTTTTTCATTTATTTCTGATCTGTTCTTTATGATTTCTTTCCTTCTGCTATCTTTGGGGGTTTTTTGTTCTTCTTTCTCTAATTGCTTTAGGTCCAAGGTTAGGTTGTTTATTTGAGATGTTTCCTGTTTCTTAAGGTAGCATTGTATTGCTATAAACTTCCCTTTAGAACTGCTTTTGCTGCATCCCATAGGTTTTGGGTTGTCGTGTCTCCATTGTCATTTGTTTCTAGGTATTTTTTTATTTCCTCTTTGATTTCTTCTGTGATCACTTCGTTATTAACTAGTGTATATTTTAGCCTCCATTTGTTTGTATTTTCTACAGATCTTTTCCCGTAATTGATATCCAGTCTCATAGCATTGTGGTCAGAAAAGGTACTTGATACAATTTCAGTTTTCTAAAATTTACCAATTCTTGATTTGTGACCCAGGATATGATCTATCCTGGAGAATGTTCCATGAGCACTTGAGAAAAATGTGTATTCTGTTGTTTTTGGATGGCATGTCCTATAAATATCAATGAAGTCCATCTTGTTTAATGTATCATTTAAAGCTTTTATGGCTGTTAGTATTTGCCTTATGTATTGAGGTGCTCCTATGTTGGGTGCATAAATATTTACAATTGTTATATCTTCTTGGATTGATCCCTTGATCATTATGTAGTGTCCTCCTTTGTGTCTTCTAATAGTCTTTATTTTAAAGTTATTTTGTCTGATATGAGAATTGCTACTCCAGCTTTCTTTTGGTTTCCATTTGCATGGAATATCTTTTTCCACTTTCAGTCTGTATGTGTCCCTAAGTCTGAAGTGGACTCTTGTAGACAGCATATATATGGGAATTGTTTTGTTTTTGTATCCATGCAGCCAGTCTGTGACTTCTGGTGGGAGCATTTAATCCATTTACATTTAAGGTAATTATTGATATGTATGTTCCTATGACCCTTTTCTTAATTGTTTTGGATTTGTTATTGTAGGTCTTTTCCTTCTCTTGTGTTTCTTGCCTAGAGAAGTTCCTTTAGTATTTGTTGTAAAGCTAGTTTGGTCGTGCTGAACTCGCTCAGCTTCTGCTTGTCTGTAAAGGTATTAATTTCTCCATCCAATCTGAATGACATCCTTGCTGGGTAGAGTAATCTCGGTTTTAGGTTTCTCTCCTTCATCACTTTAAATATATCCTGCCAGTCCCTTCTGGCTTGCAGAGTTTCTGCTGAAAGATCAGCTGTTAACCTTATGGGGATTCCCTTATGTGTTATTGTTGTTTTTCCCTTGATGCTTTTAGTATGTTCTGTTTGTATTTAATTTTTAACAGTTTGATTAATATGTGTCTTGGCATGCTTCTCCTTGGACTTATCCTGTATGGAACTCTCTGTGCTTCCTAGACTTGATTAACTATTTCCTTTCCCATATTAGGGAAGTTTTCAACTACAATCTCTTCAAATATTTTCTCAGTCCCTTTCTTTTTCTCTTCTTCTTCTGGAACCGCTATAAATAGAATGTTGGTGTGTTTAATGTTGTCCCAGAGGGCTCTGAGACTGTCCTCAGTTCTTTTCATTCTTTTTTCTGTATTCTGCTGTGAAGTATTTATTTCCACTATTTTATCTTCCAGGTCACTTATCCATTCTTCTGCCTCAGTTATTCTGCCCTTGATCCCTTCTAGAGTATTTTTAATTTCATTTTTTGTGTTGTTCATCATTGCTCGGTTCCTCTTTAGTTCTTCTAGGTCCTTGTTAAACGTTTCTTGTATTTTCTCCATTCTATTTCCAAGATTTTGGATCATCTTTACTATCATTATTCTGAATAATTTTTCAGGTAGACAGCCTATTTCCTCTTCATTTGTTAGCTCTGGTGGGTTTTCATCTTGCTCCTTCATCTGCTGTGTGTTCTTCTGTCTTCTCATTTTGCTTATCTTACTGTGTTTGGGGTCTCCTTTTTGCAGGCTGCAGGTTCGTAGTTCCCGATGTTTTTGGTGTCTGTCCTTAGTTTCTAAAGTTGGTTCAGTGTGTTGTGTAGGCTTTCTGGTGGAGGGGAGTAGTGCCTGTGTTCTGGTGGATGAGGCTGGATCTTGTCTTTCTGGTGGGCAGGTCCACGTGTGGTGGTGTGTTTTGGGTGTGTCTGTGTCCATATTATGATTTTAGGCAGCCTCCCTGCTAATGGGTGGGGTTGTGTTCCTGTCTTGCTAGTTGTTTGGCATAGGGTGTCCAGCACTGTAGCTTGCTGGTCATTGAGTGAAGATGGGTGTTGGTGTTGAGATGTAGATCTCTGGGAGATTTTTGCCATTTGATATTATGTGGAGCTGGGAGGTCTCTTGTGGACCAGTGTCCTGAAGTTGGCTCTCCCACCTCAGAGGCACAGCACTGACTCCTGGCTGCAACACCAAGAGCCTTTCATCCACACGGCTCAGAATAAAAGGGAGAAAAAGTGGAAAGAAAGAAAGAAAGAGGATAAAATAAAATAAAGTTATTAAAATAAAAAATAATTATTAATAAAAATCTTTTTTAAAGAAGAAAAAAATGGACAGATAAACCCTAGGACAAATGGTGAAAGCAAAGCTATACAGACAAAATCTCACACAGAAGCATACACATACACACTCACAAAAAGAGGAAAAGGGGAAATAAATCTTGCTCTCAAAGTCCACCTCCTCAATTTGGGATGATTCGTTGTATATTCATGTGTTCCACAGATGCAGGGTACATCAAGTTGATTTTGAAGCTTTAATCCACTACTTCTGAGGCTGCTGGAAGAGATTTCCCTTTCTCTTCTTTGTTCGCACAGCTCCCGGGGCCCAGGTTTGGATTTGGCCCCGCCTCTGCATGTAGGTCACCGGAGGGCGTCTGTTCTTCTCTCAGACAGGACAGGGTTAAAGGAGCAGCTGCTCTGGGGGCTCTGGCTCACTCAGGCCGGGGGGAGGGATGGGTGCAGATGTGGGGTGATCTTGCTCTGCTGGTGGGACGTTGCACCAGCCTGAGGCGCACTGTGCGTTCTCCCGGGGAAGTTGTCCCTGGATCCCAGGACCCTGGCAGTGGCGGGCTGCACAGGCTCCCCGGAAGGGAGGTGTGGATAGTGACCTGTGCTCGCACACAGGCTTCTTGTTGGCTGCAGCAGCAGCCATAGTGTCCCATGCCCGTCTCTGAGGTCCGTGCTTTTAGCCGCGGCTTGCGCCCGTCTCTGGAGCTCCTTTAAGCAGCGCCCTTAATCCCCTCTCCTCGCACATCAGGAAACAAGAGGGAAGAAAAAGTCTCTTTCCTCTTCGGCAGCTCCAGACTTTTCCCCGGACTCCCTCCCAGCTAGCCGTGGCACACTAGCCCCTTCAGGCTGTGTTCAAGCCGCCAACCCCAGTCCTCTCCCTGGGATCCGACCGAAGCCCGAGCCTCAGCTCCCAGCCCCGCCCGCCCTGGAGGGTGTGCAGACAAGCCTCTCGGGCTGGTGAGTGCTGGTCGGCACAGATCCTCTGTGCGGGAATCGCTCCGCTTTGCCCTCCGCACCCCTGTTGCTGTGCTCTCCTCCGTGGCTCCAAAGCTTCCCCCCTCTGCCACCCGCAGTCTCTGCCCGTGAAGGGGCTTCCTAGTGTGTGGAAACCTTTCCTCCTTCACAGCTCCCTCCCACTGCTGCAGGTCCCGTCCCTACCCTTTTGTCTCTGTTTTTTCTTTTTTTCTTTTGCCCTACCCAGGTATGTGGGGAGTTTCTTGCCTTTGGGGAGGTCTGAGGTCTTCTGCCAGCGTTCAGTAGGTGTTCTGTAGTTGTTCCATGTGTAGATGTATTTCTGGTGTATCTGTGGGGAGGAAGGTGATCTCCATGTCTTACTCTTATGCCATCTTGCCCCTCGCCTCTCCAAATACATTTTTAATCCTCTTTTCTCTCCATCTGGAATCCCCTTATGTGTAGATTTACATTATCACATAGGTCTCTTTTATATTGCTTTCATTTTTTTTTCATTTGGCTTTCTGTCTGTTCTATTGATATCTCCCAGATCAGTTTTTCATTCTTCTGCATTATTCATTCTGCTATTCATTGCCTTTAGCTCAGCTTTACTCTCAGCAAATGAGTTTTCTAATTTTTCTTGGCTTCTCTTTGTAGATTCTAGTTCCTTTTTATAGTAATCTGTGTTTTTGTTGATGGCTTTTTTAAATTGCTTCAGCATTTTTATTGTCTATTAGACTGAAGAAGAGGTCTGTTTCATTGTTTGTTCTTTCACAGGAATTCTCTTGGTCTTTTAACTGGGAGTGGTTCCTCTGCTTCTTCATTTTAGTTATATTTCTCTTAACTGTGGTCTTGGATGGCTATTTATATGTGGGAGTATCCCTGTGTAGGCTGTGTGGCTGAATATTTTTGGTGTAAAGACTGTTATTAGTATGTATGCCTGCTGCCTCTTTCCTCAGTATGTGCTAGCCATTATCATCTCCCTGATCGAAGGTGTGCCACTGCAGTGGCTGGTGCCTACTTCCAGAGCTCTCAGCAGCAGCAGAGGCTTACACATGCCCCCAGAGCCTGTGATGTTGGTGGTTGACACCCTCTCCCAGAGCTCATGTAGGTGGTGTCCTGCTGCCTGAGAGGGCACATGTAGGGAAAGAGGCTGTTATGGTGGGTCCCACCCCTGCCCTCACACACCTCCCCCCAACAGTGGCGTCTTGCTGCTATGGCAGGCCCAGGCTTCCTCTGTGTACACCCTCGGTTGTGGCCACACCAGACAGCCAGCCCCAGTACTCTCCCTGTATCTTACTGCTGAAGCCCAAGCTGTAGCACCCAGCCCCCCTACCCGCACTGGTGGACATGCATCTCATGCTGGGGAACGTAGGGTTGCCGTACCGACCATCTGTGCAGGTCTCTCTTCATTGTGCCTACCACGATCCAGTTGCTGCGCTCTACTCTGAGGCTCTGAAGCTTCCCCTCCGATCCGACTGATCTCCCTGCTGGTGAGGGAGCTTCCCAGGGTGCAGAAATGTTTCTTCTTTCACAGTTTCCTCTCAGGAGTGCAGGTCCTGGCCCAGTTCCTTTCTTCCTCTTTTTTTTCTTCTTTTTTCCTACCTGGTTACGTGGAGATTTTCTTGCCCTTTCAGAAGTCTGAGATCATCTGCCAGCATTCAATAGATATTCTGTGAGAATCATTCCACGTGTAGATGTATGTTTGATGTATTTGTGGGAGGAGGTGAGCTCCCTGTCCTACTACTCTGCCATCTTGATCACTCCCACAGGAAGTTGTTTCACTCTTGAATAGCGGCCTCCTCTGTGGCATGTATTCTTTTCCATTTGTCTTTTGTCTGTCACTGTGTATAATATACAGTGTTTAATAAACAAACACTTTTAGCACAATTGAATAAATGTTTCTCCTTAGGCCTATCCTCTGGGAGAACATTTCTTCAACAATCAGAGTTATTATTTGCAGCTAGTTCTACTTCGTAAATTTTTAAGAGTAGATTATTTTGGGGGGCGGAGTCAAGATGGCAGAATAGGAAGACTTGGAGTTGGCCTCTCCACACAAGTATATCAGGACTACATCTAAAAATGGAACAATTCTCACAGAACACCTGCTGAACACTAGCAGAGGACCTTGAACACCTAAAAGGACAAGAAAAATCCCATGCAACTGGGTAGGATGAAAGAAAGGAAAAGAGGAAACAGGACGGGACATGCACCCCTGTGGAGGGAGCTGAAGGAGAGGTCCCCACACTCAGGGAAGCCGAGTCACTGGCAGGGAGATCATCTGGGACAGAGACAGAGTTTCAGGGACTCAGAGGAGAGTGCAGCAACTGGTCTGTGGCAGTGAGGCAGGACAGAGTGAGACCTACACAGACAGTCCATACCACAACCCTGCATGCCCCAGCCTGAGAAGGGTGTCTGCTGGTGTGGAGGGGGCCTGGGTGCTGGAATGTGGGGTATGGAAAGCAGACCCAGGAAGGGGACTGCTGTTGGCTGAGAGGAGACAGCCTGAGGGGATGGGAGTGAGGAGCTCCACAACCAGGAATGCTCGTGAAGGAAGCCTAGACGACATAGAAGCAAAGCACCACTGTTAAGTGATGTGCAAGGCGTGGGGCCACCCTTGAAGCCTCTCTGCTCACATGCTGGCCCCTGCCTCTATGGGCACTACAGAGGGCTCCCACCAGAGCTGGCTTGCATGCCCCTGCCTCCTCCGCCCCACCCCACCTGGGTGACCCAGTCACTGCCTGACGGGGCTTGTATGCTCTGGCAAACTCTGGAACAGACTCCGGTGAGAGGAACACAAGCAGAGGTGGGGCTGAAACCACAGCTGAGCCCCAGAGGCCATGTGACTAAGGAAGAAGAGCTGAATGTCTCCTCGTGGTGATGTGAACCACAGAGTTACAACTCTGCTGATGGCTTCCTAAGTTCAGCACCTGCGAAACATCCGAAAGGACAACAAGTGCTACTGAAGCTGGGATGGGTCTGGCTTTAGCAGCTGTGGGCTTTGTGGGCATATATACTTTTGGGGGTTGGACAAGGCCAGAGTCTGAGTTGCCCCCATAGCTCCCACAGCAGGTCCAGGTGCACAACTACTGCAGTCCTGGGACCTGACCTCAGTGGATCTGTGCCCCAGTGGCCTGGTGAAAACAACTCCTGAGAGACACCAGGGCCAATTGCCAGCATACCCACAGTTAACCTGGGACTGAGAGCAGTGCCAACAACTGTACTTTGTGAGCCCACACAACAGGTGAAAGGGGAGAGAACAGAGCACATTCCCAGGTGAACAGCTCCAGAGGAGGAATACTCAGTGGCTTCTATCCTACTGGGAGTGCTCCAATCCTGCCTACCTCACAACACAGATCAGAAACACAGGTAAGAAACAGATCTGGAGGCCTCTATTGCAACAACTAGGGAGCAGACACCGCCCCTAACAGGGCAGTGACAACCACAGGGCAAAAGGCGTGCTCCACTCAAAATCCAGGGCAGGCTGTAGTCACCACAACACCAGTCAAACACCATATCAAGGGAATAATGGCACAAGCCTCTGGGCCAACCTTACCCACCAGGGGGCAGACACCATAAGCAAGAGGAGCTACGATCCTGTACCCTGGAGAATGAAAGCCACAAACACGGTAAGTCAGTCAGTCAGATAAAATGAGATGACAAAGAAATATGCTGCAGATGAAGGACCAAGATAAAAGTCTACAAGAACAACTAAATGAAGATGAAACAAACAAGCAATCTACCTGAAAAAGAATTCAGAGTAATGATAGTAAAGATCATCCAAGATCTTTCTTGGAAAAAGAATGGAGGCATGGACTGAGAGGATACAAGAAATGTTTAACAGACCTAGAAGAACTAAAGAACAAACAGAGATGAACAATAAAATAAATGAAATGAAAAATACACTAGAAGGAATTAATAGCAGAATAATGGATAAGTGAGCTGGAAGATAGAACAGTGGAGATAATTGCTGAGGAGCAGAATAAAAAAGAATGAAAAGAATTGAGGATAGTCTCAGAGACGTCTGGGACAACATTAAACGCACTAACGTTCAAATTATAGGGGTCCCAGAAGGAGAGAAAGGGCCTGAGAAAATATTTGAAGAGATTCTAGTCAAAAACTTCCCTAACATGTAAAAGAAAATAGTCACCCAAGTCTAGGAAGTGAAGAGAGTCCCATACAGGATAAACCCAAGGAGGAACATGCTTAGACACATATTAATCAATCAAACTAACAAAACTTAAATACAAAGAAAAACTATTAAAAGCAACAAGGGAAAACAACAAATAACATACAAGGAAATTCCCATAAGGTTATCAGCTGATTTTTCAGCAGAAACTCTACAGGCCAGAAGAGAGTGGGATGATATATTTACAGCAATGAAAGGGAAAAACCTACAACCAAGATAACTCAGCCTAATAAGGCTCTCATTAAGATTCGACGAAAAAATCAAAAGCTTTACAGACAAGGAAAAACTAAGAGAATTCAGAACCACCAAACCAGCTTTACAACAAATGCAAAAGGAACTTCTCTAAGCAGGGGGGAAAAAGTGGCCACAACTAGAAACAAGAAAATCACAAATGGGAAAGCTCACTGGTAAAGGCAAACATACAGTAAAAGCAGGAAATAATTCACACACAAATATGATATCAAACCAGCAACCATGAGGAGAGTACAAATTCAGTACATAGGAATTGCATTTGAAATTAAGACACCACCAGCTTAAAACAACGTGTGTGTGTGTGTGTGTATACTATTTTATCAAAACCTCATGGGAAATGCAAACTAAAAACACTACAATAGATACACACACAGAAAAGAAAAAGCAACCCAAACAAACACAACACTAAATGTGGTCATCACACCACAAGAGAAAAGAACAAAAGATGAAGGGAAGAAAAAAGACCTACAAAAACAAACCCAAAACAATTAAGAAAATGCCCACAGGAACATACATATCAATAATTACCTTAAGTGTAAATGGATTAAATGCTCCAGCCAAATGACACAGACTTAGCTGAATGGTTACAAAAACAAGACCTGTATATATGCTGCCTACAAGAGACCCACTTCAGACCTAGGAACACATACAGACTGAAAGTGAGGGGATTAAAAAAAGATATTCTATGCAAATGGAAATCAAAAGAAAACTGGAGTAGCAATACTCATATCAGACAAAATAGACTTTAAAATAAAGACTGTTTCAAGAGACAAGGAAGGACACTACCTAATGATCTGGGGATCAACCCAAGAAAAAGATATAAAAATTGTAAATAAATATGCACCAAACATAGGACACCTCAATGTATAAGGCAAATGGTAACAGCCATAAAAGGAGAAATGGACAGTAACACAATAATAGTGGGGGACTTTAACACCCCACTTACACCAGTGGATACATCATCCAGACAGAAAATTAAGAAGGCAACACAAGCCTTAAATGACACATTAGACCAGATAAACTTAATTGATACATATTGTTATAAGACATTCCATCTGAAAGCAGCAGAATACACATTCTTCTCAAGTGCACACAGAACATTCTCCAGGATCACATCTTGGGTCACAAATCAAGCCTTGGTAAATTTAAGAAAATTGAAATCATATCAAGCATCTTTTCCGACCACAGTGCTATGAGACAAGAAATCAATTACAGGGAAAAAAACTGTAAAAAAAACCCACAGACACAAGGAGGTTAAACACTATGTTACTAAATAACCAGTGGATCACTGAAGAAATCAAAAAATACCTAGAGAAAAATGACAATAAAAACACGATGATCCAAAACCTATGGGACACAGCAAAAACAGTTCTAAGAGGGAAGTTTATAGCAATACAATCCTACCTCAGGAAACAAGAAAAATCTCAAAGAAACAACCTAACCTTACACCTAAAGGAACCAGAGAAAGAGGAACAAACAAAACCCCAAATAAACAGAAGGAAAGAAATCATAAAGATCAGAGCAGGCATAAATGAAATAGAGACAGAAAACAATAGCAAAGATCAATGAAACTAAAAGCTGCTTCTCTGAGAAGATAAACAAGATGGATAAACCTTTAGCCAGACTGATCAAGAAAAAAAGGGAGAGGACTCAAATCAATAAATATAGAAATAAAAAAGGAGAAGTTATAACAGACACCACAGAAATACAAAGGATCATAAGAGACTACTACAAGCAATTATATTCCAATAAAATGGCCAACCTAGAAGAAATGGACACAGTTTTAGAAAGGTACAACCTTCCAAGACTGACCCAGGAAAAAATAGAAAATATGAACAGACCAATCACAAGTGCTAAAATTGAAATTGTGATTAAAAAGCTTCCAACAAACAAAATTCCAGGAGCAGATGCCTTCACAGAGGAATTCTATCAAACATTTAGGGAAGAGTTGACATCTATCCTTCTGAAACTCTTCCAGAAAATTTCAGAGGAAGGAAAACTCCCAAGCTCAGTCTACGAGGCCACCATCTCCCTGATATCAAAAACAGAAAAGATATCACGAAAAAGAAAACTATAGGCCAATATCACTGATGAACATAGACACAGATATTCTCAACCAAATACTAGTAAACCAAATCCAACAACAAATTGAAAGCATCATACACCATGATCAAGTGGGATTTATCCCAGGGATGCAAGGATTCTTCAATATCTGCAAATCAATTAGTGTGATACACCATATCAAAAACGTGAAGAGTAAAAACTATATGATCATCTCAATAGATGTAGAAAAAGCTTTTGACAAAATTCAACAACATTTATAATAAAAACTCTCTAGAACGTGGGCATAGAGGGAACATACCCCAACATAATAAAGGCCATATACGACAAACCCACAGCAAACACCCTTCTCAATGGTGAAAAACTGAAAGCATTTCCTCGAAGATCAGGAAAAAGGGAAGTATGTCCACTCTCACCACTAATATTCAACATAGTTTTGGAAGCCCTGTCCACGGCAATCTGAGAAGAAAAAGAAATAAAAGGAATCCAAATTGGAAAAGAAGAAGTAAAACTGTCACTGTTTGCAGATGACATGATACTATACATAGAAAATCCTAAAGATGCTACCAGAAAACTATATACTAGAGCTCATCAATGAATTTGTATTAATTTTGTATCCTGCAACTTTACCAGTGAAATCTCTTGCATTCCTATACACTAACAATGAAAGATCACAAAGAGAAATCAAGGAAACAATCCCATTTACCATTGCTTCAAAAAGAATAAAATACCTAGGAATAAACCTACCTAAGGAGGCAAAAGACCTATACTCACAAAACTATAAGATATGATGAAAGAAATCAAAGACAACACCAACAGATGGAGATATACCATGTTCTTGGATTGGAAGAATCAGTATTGTGAAAATGACTATACTACCCAAAGCAATCTACAGATTCAGTGCAATCTATCAATTTGCTAATGGCATTTTTCACAGAATTAGAATTTTAAAAATCTTACAATTTGTATGGAAACACAGAAGACCCCAAATATCCAAAGCAATCTTGAGAAAGGAAAATGGAGTTGGAGGAATCAGGTTCCCTGACTTCAGCATATACTATAAAGCTACAGTCATCAAAACAGTATGATACTAACACAAAAATAGAAATATAGATCAATGGAATGCGATAGAAAGCACAGAGATAAACCCATGCACCAATGTCATTTAATCTATGACAAAGGAGGCAAGAATACACGATGGAAAAAAGACAGTCTCTTCAATAAGTGGTGCTGGGAAAATTGGACAGCTACCTGTAAAGGAATGAAATTAGAACACTCCGAACACCATACGCAAAAATAAACTCAAACTGTATTAAAGACCTAAAAGTTAGGCCAGCTACTATAAAACTCTTAAAGGAAAATGTAGGCAGAACACTTTGACATATATCGAAGCAGGATCTTTTATGGCCCACCTCTTAGAGTAATGAAAATAACAAAAATAAACAAATGGGACCCAATTAAACTTAAAAGCTTTTATACAGCAAAGGAAACCATAAACAAAACAAAAAGACAACCCACAGAATTGGAGAAAATATTTGCAAATGAAGCGACTGACAAGGAATTAATCTCCAAAATATACAAACAGCATATGCAGCTCAATATGCAAAAAAAAAAACCCAATCAAAAAATGGGTGGAAGATCAAAATAGACATTTCTCCAAAGAAGACATACAGATGGCCAACAAGCACATGAAAATATGCTCAACATCAGTAATTATTAGAGAAATGCAAATAAAAACTACAATGAGGTATCACCTCACACTAGTCAGAAATGGACATCATCAATAAATCTAGAAACAGTAAATGCTGGAGAGGGTGTGAGAAAAGGGAACCCTCCTGCACTGTTGGTGGTAATGTAAATTGATACAGCCACTATGGAGAACAGTATGGAGGTTCCTTAGAAAACTAAAAGTAGAACTACCATATGACCCAGCAATCCCACTACTGGGAATATACCCTGAGAAAACCATAATTCAAAAAAGAGTCATGTACCCCAATGTTCATTGCAGCACTATTTACAATAGCCAGGACATGGAAGCAACCTAAGTGTCCATCAACGGATGAATGGATAAAGAAGATGTAGCACATATATACAATGGAATATTAACTCAGCCATAAAAGAGAATGAAATAATGCCATTTGCAGCAACATGGATGGACCTATATAGATTGTCATACTAAGTGAAGTAAGTCAGAGAAAGACAAGTATCATATGATACCACTTATATGTGGAATCTAAAAAATGGTACAAGTGTAGTTATTTACAAAACAGAAATAGAGTCACAGATGTAGAAGACAAACTTATAGTTACCAGGGGGAAGTGGGGGGAGGGGTAAATTGGGAGATTGGGATTGACATATACTCACTACTATATATAAAATAAATAACTAATAAGAATCTACTGTATAGCACAGGGAACTCTACTCGGTACTCTGTAATGACCTATATGGAAAAAAGAATGTAAAAAAGAGTGGATATATGTATATGTATAACTGATTCACTTTGCCGTACAGTAGAAAGTAACACAACATTGTAAATCAACTATACTCCAATCAAAAATTTTTTAATTTAAAAGAGTAGATAGTTTTCTCTGTTTAATCTATCCACAAGTGGCAGATATTAGATTGCCAACTATTTAGTAGTTCCATATGCAGAGATGGTTTCTTTAGAATAACTGGGTCATTTTCTTGAGGAATGATGCATTACAATATTCTTCTTGGCAATTTCAGGTAACAATGATGTTAAAAAAATCTGAGCACTCTAATGGTTTTAATTCATATTAAATAATTATCATCATCCTATCTGGAATGCTCCAAGATTGTGAACTAGCTGAGAAACACAGGAAGTTTCTCCTTGTAATTACATTGTAAAGAATGGTAGAAAAGAACTCATGATTATTTGGCTTGGGAATTCACTAATAATGCAGATTGCTTTGATATGCCATTTTCCTTTGTGACTGACTTCTTTCTCATTAAAATGTAATAATGCTAATGCAATGAACAATCTAAGGAACAGCACTTACAATACTTCGTTTAGTACTCAAAATTTTTATTTCATCTTAACATTTTCAAAATGCAGTTGAAAAAATTCTACCACAGTAAACAAGTGATAAAATCACCCAGATATAAGGTTCTTTTTACTTAAGAGGTTCTATTAATTAACTGTGAAGACAAATTTTCTCTTTGATTTACAAAGAAATTCCCATGTGACCTCTATGCTCTTGATCAAAGACAGAATATATGGATGACTTTCGAACAAGGTGACCCCCTTTTCTTCTCTCTGTTTTAATCAGTACCACATATCTTTGTGGAAAACCACCAAATAGACCTCATTATTTATTGGATCTCACTGCTACTTTTCTTATTCTAGTTAAATGAGTTACTGGCACTCAGAGGAGGATAAAAAGTATTCTGTATTATGTATTTGTTTCTAAGGCAATATGCCAGGTCACTCCTTGAAATCTACATAGAATACAGTTAATAATAAATTATTATTAAGATGCATTTAATGATGTTCTACACCAGCAACTCTATTTCTGAGAAGGACAGAGTCATATTTGTAGCTCTTAATACAGTCTAACTTTTTTTGTAATGATAGCAGATTCCCATGAGTTGGCTGCTGATGAGGTAGCAGAATTTAGTTTGTTGAACTTAATTGTAGTCAGACTGGGCAGTGTCAGGAAAATGAAAATTGTTAGAATCTGTTCTTCCATGGTTAGAAAGCAGAGTGAAACAGCAAAGCAAGGAGATATCCATAAACAGTGCCAACTTCAAGTACCAAGCCTTTCACATAGGGATTGAGAGATGGTTGTAGATTTGGAGAAATGCTTCATGAAATCAGTAACATATGAGTTTACTTCTTTGGTTGTGGCACTTCCCCACTATGTGTATTTATGTATTGGGAATCATTCTAAGGGAACTTGTTGGGTTATTTCTAAAACTGGCTCTTCTCCTCTTTTATTTTTATATTTCAAAGTAGGTACATGTTACTGAAAATAAGTACACATTTCAAATAATAAATAAATGAAATGCCAAACTAGAAAGCCAATGAAAAGATAACGATATGCAGTATGTTTCATTTTCTAATTAATTTGGAATTAACATATTTTGTCATATTCTCTTTTACACTCAACCATTTCAGAATTGTATATTTATATGATGCATTTGTATTTCCAGAAACATGGGACAAATTTACTTTGACCTATTCTTTAATGAAAATACATCTTATCAGAAGTAGAAGTTGTCATTTATTTTGTTGAGATCCACACAGCTGAAAAGGTCTCTTAAAAGTATCTTCTTTGGTTTAGGAAACAGCCAATGTTCTTTCTTAGTAAAGTCTGAAATAATTTGCTCCTAGAGCAAAATTTCTTTTCTAAATTTTATATTTGTAACTTGTGAAGCAAGTTTCTGTGATTGCAACTGAACAAAGCCTCTCCTCTCAGTATCTTGTTCACTAATTTATACTTTCATTCTGGTCACTAAGTAAGCATTTGAGTCCCTCCCGTAAGCTTTCAAGCAGGTACTGTGCTAACTGCTGGGGAAATAAAGATTAATCAGGTAGGATCTCAATCATAAGAGAGCTCACAGTGGGATGAAAAAGATAGGCACATAAACGGGTAATCATAATTCATTCTATTAAATGCAAAGGATTAAAAATGACTACTGAGGAGGAGCTTCAAGATGGTGGAAGAGTAAGATGTGGAGATCACCTTCCTCCCCACAAATACATCAGAAATACATCTACATGTGGACCAACTCCTACAGTACACCTACTGAACTCTGGCAAAAGACCTCAGACGTCCCAAAAGGCAAGAAACTCCCCCACGTACCTGGGTAGGGCAAAAGAAAAACGAAAATACAGAGACAAAATAATAGGGACGGGACCTGCACCAGTGGGAGGGAGCTGTGAAGGAGGAAAGGTTTCCACACACTAGGAAGCCCCTTCACGGGCGGAGACTGTGTGTGGCAGAGTGGGGAGCTTTGGGGCCGCGGAGGAGAGCACAGCCACAGGGGTGCAGAGGGCAAAGCGGAGAGATTCCCGCACAGAGGATCTGTGCCGACCAGCACTCACCAGCCCGAGAGGCTTGTTTACTCGGCCGCCGGGGCAGGCGGGGCTGGGAGCTGAGGCTCGGGCTTCGGTCGGATCCCAGGGAGAGGACTGGGATTGGCAGCGTGAACACAGCCTGAAGGGGCTAGTGCGCCACAGCTAGCTGGGAGGGGGTCTGGGAAAAA